>NC_066344.1:9393939-9696969 GCF_024516045.1 Bombus affinis | reverse complement strand
TTTTCCTCTGTTTCTTGCTCTTTGATACTTCGATTCTCGCGATCTGCAGAAGCGTACTGCAGAAACATGAGTAACGCGATCGTTCGCGAACGTCGCTTTTTATAATCGGTTTATAGAGCGAAACGAACGCGCTCCAGTCGATTATTCATCGACCGATCGACAAGGAATATCGGGTTCGCGACTTGTCGTCATTAATCATCGACCGCGATTAATAGCAATTTGCGGAAGTACGAACAATATCTGGAAGTACAATGATGCCACGGGAATGATTAAGATAGCGACGTGCCCTTCAACTTCGACGAAGATTTAAATTGAGTCTTCCCAGCGATGCCTTCGAATCCCCTGAAACATACTTCATCACTATCCGTCATGATCAGTAGATGCGCGTTTCGTATTAAATGTGAAATTTATATAGGGTGCTATAGAAAAAAACATCTAAGACTTAATGAGCTTACGGTGTTCGCTCAATGATATCTACTAAGAGTATCTGAAAGTTAAACGTCCCCATTGCATAACTAAAAACTTAAGAAAGATCTCGCGGCATTTAACTCGATGACTAAGAGTCAACAGGACGTATTATTTTCAATGTCTCCTAATTGCGTATTAAATGTAAATTTATTATGAATGGCGATAGGCACGTAACAGTAGTGTAACAAGCGATTAACACGTATAATCCTGATCTCCTGAAAATCTGATCTCATGCAAGAGATTATGATCGGATAAACACACGGTAATCTAGAACGAACAAAACGACGAGCAACGTATAATTTACCGTGGTTGTAAAGTGGCAAGAAACGAAGGAAGAAACAATTACCCGACAGAGTCGTCAGTCGTTATTTCAGCGTGTCACCGACGCACGGCAAGCTTTCGTTCGTTCGTCACGCGAGGCCCCCGAGCGGTGATAAATCCTCGACCTCGCTTCCATCGTTCCATGGGAAACGACGTTTTTCAGAGTCGAACGCGAGATTCGATCAGCTCGGTTTCAGCGGGGGGCGTGTTCTTCAAGAGCCGCCTTCTTAAATTAACATCCGGCTGCGAGAACGATCGCGTGATCCTCCACGTTGGCCTACGGTAGACGCGTTTAGATGTCACCGCATAATGAGCGCGTTTGCAACCAGCCCGGAGGAATTCGCTTGCAACACTGACTCCTCCATCGTCCATTTAGGCCACGTTCACAACCGCCCTCTCATTCATATGCTGCCCCGATCAAACGATAATTTTGACGTATGATCGACGAGTAGGACTTGTGATTTTGGAACACTTTGATCTCCGGTCGCAAATTTTAATGGAGAATTGCGCAAAAATTTGAAGTGCCTTGGTGAATTTCAAAGTGTTGTACGTAATCTTCGAGTCTGGAACTTTCTTATTCTGTAAGATGTTTTCCACTCACAATCCATTTCTGTTCCTTTCATTATCACGTAATATTTCAATCAATTCAATCAATTAAAATCCAAATTTTCATCTAGGTTTCGTTTCGTTAATTGCGCGCATAAAAACATACATTTTCGTGAAAGTTCGCAGTCCGATAACGACCTTCGCTGTTACCTGTCGCTTCGTTAGTTTCAGTTCACGAGCAGATAATTTCCATTGGAACTCATAGGATCGGGTATCAATGGATCCAGATCCCACGTACAAGCCTCTTGGTATCTAATTAATCGACATTAACTTCTCGTTATGACGAGCTAATTAGTCAAAGACGCGAGCGTAGGAATCGATTTATCGCGGTACAAAGCATCTTCGCGATTCGAGTAGGTGTGAACCACGCCTAAGTAAAGACGTCGCAACGTCTCGCCACGATTTGTCCCGGGACATCGCCGGCACGATCATAGATTATAACAGAAGAGA
The DNA here is from genome assembly GCF_024516045.1 of Bombus affinis. Lineage (NCBI taxonomy): Eukaryota > Metazoa > Arthropoda > Insecta > Hymenoptera > Apidae > Bombus > Bombus affinis. Next base: position 9,695,124 of record NC_066344.1, on the reverse strand, counting down.
ACGGTTATGTCTTATGACAAATGTAATCTTCGCTGTGACAGCTCAATCTATCGCGAGCTCGTCCTCGAGAACAAACATTGATACTTGGGTTTCTTCGGCCAGTCCGATTCTTTTGATTGACTCCTATCTAAGTGGGTTATCCGCCTCTTGGTTGCTGGCCAGTGTTTCCTTTCAATTTGTCACTTCCACCGCGGACCCTGATCTTTCTGAAGATGCGTGCATCTTTCTTTGACCACCGTTATCCTCATTAATTATAATGTAACTTTGTTCTCGTTGCTGGATCCAAGTTAAGGATCTTTTAAGTTCTTTACTATTTGACTGATTTCTGAGAATAATATTCATTCGTGGCGTTAAATATCGGTGGAGCTTTGAACAATCTATTATCGACGTTCACGTATCGAATATGAATAACGGGTAATAAGAGGTGTGTCTATCGGTGGTTAAGATCGAAGCGGCGAGAAATCTGACGTTGCTTGTCACACGAGATGGGTTCATCGATGAAGATAGGAAAGGTTAAGCCTGTAAGCGACGTGTACCGTGTGAACCAATTTAAGTCAGACAGTTCGCTACTACTTACGCTTGGCATCGAAAGTTCGCCGGCTCGATCTGTTCATTCATGTCGCTTCTTCGTTCTGTCCGCGTGTTACAGATGTTTCGTTTACCGTCATCTGTCGATATCATCATCTAATTAAAGTTGCCTCTTTTACCCCAAGATCGTGCATTTCTTCGATTACAGGTAAGGTTATAGAAATCGACATGTCGAAGATACGATGTCACTGTAAGATGCAGCATTTCGTTTAACCTTTATCTGTTCTGTTGCCGACACGTTGCCGATAGAATATCACGCTAAATCGTAGTTTTAGTCTTGAAACTGTTTCCGATTTCGAGTGTCGATCGCATTTCCCACTTGCGTTATATATTCCCCTTCTAAATATATGTACTTTTATCGATAAACGGATCAATTTCCGTCATTACATTGTCGATAGTTTCGCTTTCGACTTTATAGGCAGATTAACTTCGAATGATTGATACGATCGGAAGCGTTCATTAATGAACAATTTATCATCGGTGCCGGGTGAAATTTATCCATTTTCCCGGTATACTGACGCATAATATCCTATTAAATAGTAATAAGTAGCTGAAACTGCGCGGTATCCAGCCCGCGAGAATGATGTTTCATTTAACGAACCTGTAATTTACTCCGCAATATACGAAGCTCGCTGCCAAATTACGCGTTGTATCGTGAACACTGCATCATCAACGAAACCGGAGATGCGCCGTTTCCACCTGTTACGACGTGCATTATCCGTATTTTTCTCCATGCGCCAGCGAAATCGCCCATTTGTAACCACCGCGATAACTATAGCTACCGTTCCTCTCTTTCTTTTTCGTTCGAACGTTATTTTCCCGATGATCTTTGATTTTAGACATTAGCATTTCTCATAAGGGAGTGACCAAGCATCTCTGAGAATTGAATATGAAACAATGGAATTCATCGCTATAAGGGTTGCTCGAAGAGAAACAGAGAAATCAACGGGAAGATTAGAAATAATCGTAGAAAATGGAAGAAAAAAGTGTAAAAACGAAGGGCGCAACAAACACACGAATTTCCGCTACGTTGTAACCTTCGAGCGCATCGTCCCTCGTTTCCTTCAGCCACCTGAACGACATCGTTCGCATCGCTCATCAACAATGCATTAACACGCAGGCCGAACGTGATACTGCAATCGCGGCGAGTCGGCCAATCGTCGGGGTACCGTTAAACCAGGTGCAAACGGAACGAGAGAGAACAAGCGAATGAATTGTCGCGGGCAGCCTTGCGATCCGCATTAACCCTCTTCCTCGACGGCCACGCCCGACTCGTTCGTCGCGAAATGATTTATTCGCGATTGCGTCGACGCGCTGTTTCTCTGCTCGCGCGATGCCGACCTTAATTATCGGGTCACCCCATAAATAACGCGTATCTCCTCTTCTTTTTTACGCCCTTGGCGCGAGTGAAAATACTAGCTGCTGAACATGCATCAGCTTACGATAGGCCAGATGCTCGATTTGTACAAAAGATTTTATAATTGGCGAGAGTTCTCAAAGCATATTGGTTTGTTAATACATTTGCTTGCTATATCGCGAGAGAAAGTCGATGGAAATATCGTTGATCGAGTACGTAGAATGTATTTTCAATTATTAATCAATCAATCGTAGATCGTACGCGTTCTATCGCGAGTCTAACAACCTCTCGATCTGCCTTCAACGAGAACGAAGTATTTTTTCGCGCTCGCCACGCTGCTCGAGGAACGCGTCCCCCGTTACCAAGCAGAAGAAGGATGAAACTGTCGGCAAAGGGCGCAGCGAGCTAATTATGCGTCGTATACGAAGGAAGATTTATCGCGTTTGCATTTTCCATGGTGCGTGCGGTTCACCTACGTGAATGCGCGTACCGATGTTTCCCCTGCCGTCCCCTTTCTCCTCGAGGGCGTAGGTGTACCCTGACGACTTAATATTACCACTGAAAAAGATGCACGCTTTCGTGGAAGTTTGAACGCTATACCGTGTCGAGATATTAATATTATCTCGGCGAAAGAAATACGCTTCTAGGCAAAGTTACAAGGGTTGATATACCTCTAGATCTTTATTCTATTGGGTTGGGAAATTGAAACGAATTATAGGAAATTTTAAGTGTTTAATTTAATGTTTAAAATTGCATTATTAGATTGACAACTAATAATTCATTTTAAATTTCCTACACTAAGGAAATAAATGTCTTCTCCATAGAAAACGCGACAAATTACAAGGGTTGATATACCTCTAGATCTTTATTCTATTGGGTTGGAAAATTGAAACGAATTATAGGAAATTTTAAATGTTTAATTTAATGTTTAAAATTGCATTGTTAGGTTGACAACTAATAATTCATTTTAAATTTCCTACACTTAAGAAATAAATGTCTTCTCCATAGAAAACGCGACGGAAAAGAATCAACGATCTCTGTGTTTTCTAGAGACGAGACTATCGTGCACCTTGACGAGATTCGGGAATATCGTGACGAGATAAACAATCTCTCCCACGGTCACGCCGAGATCACCGATCGACGTTAACGAAGGACCTGGTTTCTCCGAGAATACACATCTTATCTTACCAACACGTTCTTTTTCCTCTTTTCCCGCTGATGTATCAACGTCTTCTAATTCAATTTTCTCGAAAATCCAACGCAATTTAGAACGTCTCTGATTTCATTCGCACATAACAAATGTATGGCCACGAGGTACATGATAACTCGAACGTTTAAGAGCCAGGCGATATTAATTTGTTCAGTGGGACGATAACTTTTCCGTAGTTGGATAGTCGTTTTAAAACGAGATTGGCGCGTGCCCATTCTGCGGAGGATTTGCAAATTGAACGGCGTCGTATTAGTCACTTTGAAACTAATCGATGAGCCGCACGACAATCGATCCTCGAACAAGCCAACGCAACTAGTCAGGCGCGACCGTGAGAAATCGTTCTCGCTTCCCCGACGTGCATTCTGCGGATATTTCGCCTCGGGATTCTCTGTTCTCCAGCGCGATATTTTTCCCGGCGCCCCGGCATCTACGCAATTCCGCGTAATGCGCTCAGATATTACCTTCTTGTCGAGAGCAGACTAACGTCTAGTAAGTCAGGCGGCTGAACGAACCGTTTTGTTTGGCACTCGGTCTGTCTGGTTAGTCGGTTAACTCATTCTGTTATTGGTTTTTTAATATGACCAATGGTCAATTTGTTTGTTGTCGTGCTTAAGCGCGCCGTAATTCGTTAGCAAAAGTTACGATGGTTATTTAGAAATCTGTCGCTGGTCGTCTTCCAGCATTCGTCAGGAAGAGGGAGGGATGCAATTAAGAAAGATCGGATAAATAACAAAGAAATTAAGTTTGGCCTTAGCACACGTAGATACGTAGGTAGATAATCGCAAGTAGCGTGATATTTTCTAGAACGTCAAAATAGAAAATCTCTTATGATATATTTAGAAGAGGATATGAATTTGCATAGACATTTCCGGAGCCTAGCGACTGGAGAGAAAAGAAATTCTATATTGGAATTCTTCGAAACTGCCGAAAAGTAAGCGACGGGGCTGGTGGAGAACGCGCGGCACCGCATTTCCCATGTACATTTTAATATAATTTGTGTCGGGGGCCGGCGAGGGAATAATCGGGACAGGATAAGACGCATGCTTCTTCATTGTACTGTACCATAGGAATCTGGCATGAGCTGGGTCGGGCAGCAGCGAGGCGAAGAAGGGAAGGAGAAGGGCTCCTTTGTGAAAGCAGCCTCAGGAAATCAGGATTGATATAGGGCTGCGGTAGGTTCGCTCGTAACTTTGTCCCGCGGTACCCGAGACGCGGCCTCGATCCATTAATCACCCTCGTACGAGGCCTGAACCCTGGGTGATTAGCAGGCGTGAACACCGACTCACCAGGGATATATATGCGATTGCTCGCCATTGTCGACCACCGTGGACGTTCCGCGCCGCCGATTGAGACGTCCGTCTTCTTCGACGATTCGAAAATCCCGAACACGGAATCGCCAGCCGCCGCCGCCGCTTCCGCCTTCTCTTTTGCTCCTGCTTCGGTTCGCGCCGCTATTCTGACTCTCTTTCGTTCGATTTCCCCGTTGCGAAACCGATCCTGCAGAAGTAGACAATGTTAGAGAACAGAAACCTTTCGTCGCGTGGAATATCGGGGGTTTGATGTCGCCGTTGCTACTTTCTATTTTCATGACGCGAAAGTACAGTGAGCTACAAAAGATATTGGCACTCCATTGTACTTTCTGCAGCATTTACATAGTAATTACCTAAATCGAAGCGAGGATTACAAACGACTAATCGTTTAGTCGAATCAAAACACCCTTTATCGTGACCTGCACCCTTAAACGTTAATACTTTAGACACTACGATTTAGCCGTTGAATCGTAACGAGCCACAGAAATTTCTCTGTTTTGTGGGTGTGACTTACGACGTAATCAACGTAGCTGTAAATTACCCAGACGGTGGAGAAGACTGGCGCGTCTCCAGGCTTTTCGATGCGCCCCCAAGACTCGGAAGGATTTTCTGCTCGACCGCGTCGCTCTTCTCTGGCACCTTTACGCGCAATAAATAATTAAGTCACGGTACGCGAACGGAGGCACGAAAAGTAAAGCAACGTCTGGCCGTTGGCGCGAATCTTTATGCGTAATAAATAACGGGCACCCTCTATAATACCGCGCGATACGTTCTTTACGATGGCCCAGCTCCCTTTGTTCTCCGCTGTTGTAAATTTGACTACCTTTCTCTTGCTCGGGCTTTTGTCGATTCTCGCATCCTGAGTCTGCGATGACTGCTTGCTTTGAAGAGTCGAGTCACCAAAGGTAATTAAACGCTTTGTGCATTCCGGAAGATTTCAGCTTGCAATGAAAGGACAATTCTACTGGCGCGAACGACGGACGCGATGTGATTACGATTTCGCAGTGACGATGCTGTATACCATTCGGCGCGATTTATTTATTTATAACGACGCTATACACACGAACGTGCAATCATTATTCTTTTCGCTTTTAAATCATCGTAGAATCATGAAACGTTTCACGGAAAACGGAAGAGCTCGGAATAGCTTGTAAAGTAGCAAAATCAATGGCAATGCGGCCTCCATAGTTGAGAACAACTAGGTCGAGCAATGGGGGAATTTGGGTAGTTAGAGCACAGCGCCGGTAGCTTTCAGCTGGCAACGCGTTCATTTTCCCATTGGCTGGCGTGCGGCGCGCTGCTTCGATTGCACGTTGGGAATGATAAATGGCGGGATAGCCGGCGAAGTAGTAAAAGCGGAGGCAACGGTATGCGTGGCAGTATCCAGGAATAATTTGCTACCGGCTCCCGGCTCGCGTTGCCACGTCCTTTTCATTAAACTTCCGAAACGCCGCTAATATTCACAATTATTATCTTGTATTCCTGCGGGATAATTGAGCGGCTCGGTCGACTTCGAGAAATGGACCAGCCGCGAGAACCAGCCGCGAGGAGACGCGAGAAGGGGGAGAAAAACGGGCGAAGGAGGCGAAGCAGCTGCGAGGATACGATGGAAAACGGAGAGAGAAACTCGCGAGAGGAACGCACGAGCGGCGCCGTGGCGCGCGATGATGAACAGTCCTACGACGATTCGCTAATAACCTGCTATCAGTGTTGTAAAGTACTTTTTACTCTTCTCGTGGTTGCCGATACAGCGAGGGTATTCGCACGATTTCCGCGCATTCCAGCCGGGACTATCGCGGCAATTACACGTTGCATCGTCGCGGCAGCAAAACGCTGATCGAGTTTCGCGTAATCGGGGAACATCGCGAAAAAGAACGCACTGTCGATCCTCTAATGATCCGCAACGGGGTGAGCAACCCTGTTCTCACGGTTTAAGAATTCTTTCACACGGCGATTCTCGCTGAGACGAAACACAGAGACAAATCGTAGCATTCGCACGACAGCTGTAGTATCAGCGTCGTACAATTTAGCGCTCGAGGAAAATCAAAGAATTTCTTCAAATAGTGTACGAAAAGATCCGTGTGAAAGAACTCTCATCCGCGAGAAATAGGGAAACGGTAGAAGGGGTAGATAGGATGGGGGAGTTGTAAATTTTCTTCATCACGCTTTTCGCTTGCGTACTTTTACGAGTAGGATGTGTCCTCCTATTATGTACACGTACTCGGACGCTGAATATCGAGCTATGACTTTTACGCGCTGCTGTTTATTATTCATAATGAGAAGGAAGTGAATACGTCGAAAGACGTATACAACGTTGGTAATTGGGAGTCGTGCCCTCGTGATATTTACGATTTTAATTTGTCAGCGAGGCTTAGTTATCCAACTAACGATTCGTGTTTCAGCGTGACAGCTCGCGAGGTATTGATTTAGTGGCCTTCGTCATGGCTGGGAGCGAAGAAAATTCATAGCTCAGTGAACGCGAATTTTAAACGTTCGATAAACTTAATAGCTGATTTCGACGGTATTTCCAAGTTACATGCGGGATAATGCAGGTATGTTGGACGCATTCTGGTAAAATTACATCTCTTGATAAAGGTAGTAAGCTGACTGCCTAGATAATCATGAAGCACTGTGTCTAGCTGACAGACGAGATGAAGATACCTTCACTGCCCATATGCGCCTCGACCTCGTTGATTTCAGTCGAATAAACAAGACGTTATGGGACACAAATGCGATACGTTATCAGGGAAACGACCCCATTGGTTTTCGTAATTGTCTCCGAGGGAAATTAGGTCCAACGGAGATCTGCGTCGTTATCGGAGGGCTGATAGCTTCTCAAGGAGAAGCGACTTGTATGTAATTGGAATCATTGATATCTAGATAGCTTGCATCGGGAGTTATTTAAATTAAAATGTAAATTAGATCGCATCGGCGCTACCAGTTATTACGTACTTCCAGTATTCCCAACATCCTCTGTAACTCTGATCACTGGTTACATCGATAGTTACATTCACGGAAGTCTCCTTTGAATATGTATTAAAGTTTACACGAGATACGTAATCTGATTAATGGCTCAAAAATTGGTTCAAACTTTCGATTAAGTTTCCTTGGGACATTCGCTGTGCTTGCTTTTTAATTTAAAAAATTTGCTTCTTCTTCTTCTTAAGGAAGAGAAGTCGCAAACCTTCGGCATGAATGAATACGAAACATTCCTTTTCGTAACAGGTGTCATTATAAATACGGAACTCCGAAAGACACGCAACCGCTTATTTATATCAAAAAAAAAAAAAAAAAAGAAAGAAGAAAGCGCGCATCTCCCTTCGAATATTTATTCCTGGCACGTTCACGACGCGAGATACGGGTGTCCCAGATTTTTGAAGAAACACCCGTTAGATGCGCGTCAAGTCGTTGCACGATGGGCCCTACGGGGGTGGCGTGTATGCTGTTGACCCGGTGTGGACCGGTTCGGGTCACTCCTTTTTTCCCTGGCCGATCGAGGCCTTTTTTCTGCCCCTCGCTCCCGCCTCCTCTGGAAGCAACATCGATATAGCCAAGTGTGACGTCACGCGAGGAGGCGTGATAGGTTATACTCTCGTGCGTGTGTGGGCTCACGCGTGGTCCAGGTGTGTACCCGCGAGGCTCATCAGCCACGTTAACAGTTTCCCTCGATTTCGATCTCTCTGCCTGCTTGCGACCAGGGGATTAGGGTACGATTAACGGTTTGTTCGGACGACGTTCAAGCATGCCGCTACTTTATGATCACGAATTGTAAGATCGACCTAACGCGATTGCTACGAACGAAGAATTCCTCACTATCGCTGAATTTAGTGTTTGTATGTTAACTACCTTGTTGATACCTTCTGTTCCTCGAACGTTATATTATACGACTATTCCGTTAACAATGTAAATATTACAGTTGCAAAAGTATCATTGGCATATATCCGATTCTACGATTAAATATTCTCTCTAAATGATATCTCTACGTTCGCTTTTACGAATACACGCTCGCTCGTTCCATCGTAGCTTCTTTGATTTCTTCTGGAAGATGAGCAAGGTATGCGATTCGAACGGAGGTAGCCTGGTTTCCACTGCTCGGACTAATTAAAACGGGCCGCGGAGGGGAGCTAAATAGAAGCAGGCAAAACCTTGGCTCCGCGGACGATATGAAAGCGTCCGGTGGACTGCGAAGAAGTTCGTTAAATAATCGATATCGATGCGAATCCTGGAAGCGCGAGGAATGAAATTGCTAATGTTATATCCCCGAGGATCGGCAACCCTGTAAGAACTGGCTGATTAATAATTCCAGCGTATCCGTCGGTTTCGTCGTTAAAATTGAACGTGACGGTTCTTTCTGCCAGCGCCGTTTCCACGAATCGCTGACCCCGGTTCTAGATCCACCAAAACGTCCATCCGGACACGCTCAAAGAAAGGAAATCGCTCTCTATTCGGACGATCCCTCGAGGATAGAAGAAAGTTAGGAATGCGCAGCAAATGGGCGTTTCAGTTTCGCGGAAACGTGAATTCGTACTCGGTCCTCGGCTCACCGTAGTCCTCCATCGAGATCTTCTCGTTTTTCTGCTCAAAATATACCTAGTTTCATCGCCTTTGCCACCCTTGAGCGATTTTAGCCACAGCTGGCGTTTACTTTGAGTCGTAGCTGTTACGACACATACCGATCGAACATTGTTCCATCTCGAAACTATCAGAAGCGAAGAACAGGATAAATGGCCGAATCGCCTTGTAATAAATTCATTTTCAGTTCGGTGAAATACTGGTCGTTAGTAGCTACAGAACAGAGAGGACAGCTTCACATCGATTTTCTAAGATCATTTTAAAAATGCAAGATATCTATTCTGACACGAACGATAGGCGTATCGTTGCAAAGTCCGAAGTTAAAGCAGAGAACGTGCAAGGATACGCGCGCCGGTAGCGAACCATTAGCGAATCGCGGCAAGGTTGTTCGTCATCTCACGCTTGGCTAGCCGTGGCCAGGCATAAGCTTGCTTTGCCGACACGCGACCCACACGCGGCCTGCACTCCCTCTCTCTTTCTCTCTCTTCCCCTTTCGTTGCCTTTTCTCGGCGGTCTAACACTTACTATCTCGTCGTGTTTTTCTCAAACCGTGTCCGTCCGTCCCGCCACCGAATCGACATAACCGAGAGAGAATCACGACACCGAACCAACATGACTGGAGAAAAAAAGCGAATTTCATCTCGTGAGATAGTATTGGTGGTTTTTCTCAGTCGTATCGCTTCGGTGAACTGTCCCGCCTGCGCTTCATTTTCTACTACTCTCGGTGCTCGCCACTCTCCAGACCAGGCCAAGACACACGGTGCAGGGGAACAAGACGGAAATAAGATACGACACAGCTGATACGCCTTCGTCCGTCGATTACGCGCTAGGTGTATGCCGGAGATTGCCGGTGATGTCATTTCCAAGTATAAACCGCCGCCAAGTGCAACGCGACTGCCTGCCACTTATGTGTCCACGACACCATTTTATTGGGGATACCGTAGGATGATAAGGCCCGCCGATAATCGTTTTTCGGCTACTTTTTCGCTGGCCGACACGAGCACCGTGGATCGTCAAGCCTATTTTTTTCTCTCTCAGCTCATATTTTTCTCCGTGATTTTTATGCACGACCCATGCTCGTCCCGATCTACGTGCCAATTATTTATTTTCACATCCCGATAAGCCTCTATTATGTCTTGAACCATGGATATTCTTTCATGAACACCTCGGTGAATTCGTGGTTTTAAACCGGTACGTCGATATCGCGGAGCGTTTCGTGCATAATTGACTTTTATCCCTGCTCACCGAACGCGTCGTGTATCAGGCATTGTAGCGTGTCAGGATGCATTGCCAAGCAGTTTATCAGGCTACTTTGAATGGCGACGAACGCGGATAGTTTCGCTAGCTTGGATTCCGATAACGCGAGCGTTAGAGAAATACCGAGGAACATATGTTCGCGATCGGTGTCGAACGAGCTGCGTATTGTAATCTGCATGTTGTAACGTATCTCGTGTATGAATTAGATTCTGATAGAGGAGGCTTAATTCTGAAGCTTCGATCTTGCAACAAATATCTTTAGCTATTAAATATAAATGAAAATAAGATAATTTACCAAGAATTTATGAACTTTTTCGTCTTAGGATATCCAAAATTCGTCGAATATTCTTCATTTCTGTCGCATTATTTTCTTTTTCGTAGAAAATTCCTCTCGAAATTTGGATTCTTTTAAAGACTATGCTATTTTATTTAAGCGTCTTTTTGTACCGAAATAATTCACGATGTATTTGAACGGTTTCTCATCCTTGTTTCGGATATCGTGCAGGTATTCGATCGGTGGTCGCGCGCGGCTGCTCGTCGATTTTTCCGGCAGCCGATTATTAATATCCCGGAGGCGGCCGCGGATCAGCATTCCCAACGACATTTCTCACGAACCGATTCGCGAGTCAAAAATGCCCGCTATCGACCGCTAGAAATTTATACCACGAGGGGCTCTTGCCCGATAAAACAAGGAATTCGAAGTCAGCGATGAAGTGAAGGGAGGTTTGTCCGGCCTGAGCGAGCTGCGCCCGCGACATCAATCATCCTGGCGGGCAAGACTTTCACCGGCTGTTACGACGACGACGTCCACGTAGCTACACGAAAGACTCCTGGCAGTCCTGGCTCGAGTGCGTTGCGCTGCGTTGCGTCTCGTTGCGTATCGGCTCTTGGACTTCCGTACCAAGCGCGTCTCAAACTATTTTCCACCATCGAAACGAACATTCCCCTTTAGCTCCTCTTACGATCTTAGTATCGTAGGATTTCGCGTATTGGCATTGTTCATCGGCAAAATTATACAAACGAAGCGACTACGACGAGGGAGAATAACTAGGTGGATTTAAATCTAGATATCGTTTTATTTTTCTCAAACACTTGAGAATATTCTATTTATATCGTTATCACGTTTCACGTTAAACTGTAGTACAGATGACTGCCGCTTGCTCGCAGCAATATACCGTTTGAAAGCTCGAAACCTCGAAGAGGAAAGTCAACGCGAAGGAAGAGTTTACGAAATCGTCGCCAATATTCCGGTCGTCGAAACGAGACCAATTGCGTTATGACTTCTCGCCAAAATATCTTGATACGTAGCAATCCGCACGATTCGCAACCCGATTCCTTCTTAATGCCCAGAGTTGCACAGACACGATTTATGAGCTGGAATCTTTCGACACGGTGAAATCGGTGCTTCGTCTTCCGAAGTTTCACGCTTCCTCTCTGTTTACCAACTTCGTGTGCGAGAAATTGTATCGCGCGCCGGCCAAAGAGAACGAATCGAGTCCGATTTCGACGCATTCAATTACCTTACACTCATAAAATGGCTGTGATTGGCCGATAACTCAGCGTCTCCTTGCGAATTCGAAAAGCAGGACCAAGAGGATACGAGTTTCGTTGGAAGGACCAACCGATTCGGGCCAGTAGCTTCGAAGACGGCCGAGGATGATTCAATCGAGGCGATTCGCGTTCTTTCGGCAACGTCCCGCCCACGGACGATCGTGATCCACCTGGAATGAACAAGACGAACAAAACGAGAGGCAAAGATCCAAGCGCGCTGGTAGGATCGACTGTTCGACGATGATTCAGGCAAATCGATCTGCCGTGCGGTCTCTCTTTCGTCAGCTACATAATGTTCCGCCCACAGAGCATCATGCTGTAGACCGGAAAAAAATAGAAGTCGTACGATGAAGGGACGCGCCCTGACATCGCATCGGTAGCATCGATCGTCGGTACATGATTTTGTTTCATAACGATGCCCCCACGAACCTACTTTCCGTGGAGCTTCTTCGAGGAACGTTGATGGCACTCGGCGATTCTTCGCCGAAACGAGTATCGATTTGAATTCATCGTCTTATTCCGTTCGAGCTGCCCACCGTAATCGAGGCTGCTTTATTATATACTCGAGAAATTAGCATTCATTGCGGTCTCTGTGCCTCGAGATTAATACACGCAAGTATCTTTATACGAGGAATATCGAATGTCTACTCGCTGATAACTGGTGAAAAGAACATTGTAAAGTCTAAATGAAAACGTCATAGATATCCTATCCACAAAGCGACTTAACTTTACGATCAAAGACCAAACCGAGTCGAGTGGAAACTCCTCCGCGATTCGATAAAAATCTGGCTATGACGACCACCGTTGAACAAACCTGGCCACGTGTCAATTACCACTTGGAGAAATTTCAAGCTCGTCGGTGCGACTTTAAGAAAATAGGCCTTCGTGTTAAGACAGAGAAGAGATGGTCGGACACCCAGCGCGTCCCACCCACGAGAGACGCGAAGGATGATCCACGAAGAGAGTCAGAACCGTGCGCGGTAAGGAACTAGAGAGACCCGGTGAAAAGTACCATTGATCCAGCGCCATATTTCTCCGGTCGGAGTTTATTGAGGAAGCTCGGTGATGGGGGAGGGTATGGGGTGGAAGTATTGAATTCATCGGTGTACGCATTGTCGACAAGATATACGAAGCTGGAGGTTACGGGTTAAGTGGAGCCTGTACCTCCGGTAAATAAGTCTCCCCGCTCGCTCGGGCTGTTACCCGTGTACGTGTGCGTTGTCTTGGCGGGCGTTACGCGTGTGGAAAGTGCACGCTGCCGGCCGCACATAGGCCAGGCCACGCTTTCACGGGGCAATTTATAATCGTACCGGGTTCAATGGAACCCGACCGTGTGGGACGGCCGAGAACAAAGGAACACCCCGTGGAAGCTAGGTGGTTGCGCTCCGCGACGACCACCACCTCCGTGTCCGACGCTCGCTTAATCGATGATTAGTTGCTTGGGAGCCCTTTTGATTCCCGAAGCTGATGTATCTTCGCGTTGGCCCAACATTTCTTTGAATCGTGGATGGATAACGTAGCCAAGCGAATCTGAAACGAAAAGTATCTGCGAGTAGGCGGCGTCGACAGGTGGAGGTAAACTCTTCTTTGCCAGAGTTCTTTTTTTTCATCGAGTTTGACCGGTCGAACTATATACGCTAGATACTGATTGAAAGAAGTATGAAAATTTTAATCAACTTTTCCTCCTATAATGAACACGGTTTTCGTTCGTTGCACTTTGAAAAGGTATCTAGCGGAAAATGTGAGAATTGAAAGCCGTAGGAAGATCGAAGTGCAACAAATCATTGTAAATTACGCGCAGCTGAGATCCCGGAAGCGAATACATATATCGTGGTGTGTCGATCCTCCTGGATACTTTGCTCTCGATTTGGCCACTCGACTACGCCCACAGCGGGGTCGGCCGCTCGACAAAAAAAGCTCCTTCATTAACGCCGCTGACTTTTGGACAAAGGATCGAACACGGTCGGGTTACGTTGGCTCTCGCGTACAGGCAGAAAAGGGGATCCTCCGTGCGTGGACATTGTTTGTACGTGAGTTACAGGAACGAGGAGCACAAAGCGCCGGTTCCAGCCGACCTATGACCCCGTCTCTAATGAGCGGCAAAGCACGGCTATTGTGAGCGAGCCTCCTCCTCCGCGTCTACTGCCTCATTCGTTCTTCTCTTCCTCGCTCGGCAGCCTAACCCTCCGCGCTCCACTCCATCCACCAGCACGATTATTTCGAAAGAACATGCTACTCGCGCATCGTATTTTGAATCGCAATAGCGATTAAAAGTTATTGCTGCTGGAAATCTCCTTTGAATCCAGCTGATTTTATGCTTATTGAGATTTGGAGGTGATCGTTGTGCTTTTCGGCAGATAAAATAAAACGGCCAAATAGAAGCCACGGCTACCGTGTTGCCAGGTAGAACTACGACTACTGCACTGGGAAATTCGTGCATTTCGAAAGGCGGTCGTTATAATTAGCCGGGCTACGCATCGAACCAATCGAAACAATCGACAGCGTTTCGACGCGAAACATTGTTTCAACCGAGGGAATAGGCGTGAAAATAACAACACGTATGATCGATGCTCGGTGCAGGCGTAATATGCGCATGCATCGTGGATGCAAGTGCAAACAAGACGGAGCGAGGTATGAGGAAAGAGCGGGAAAGAGACGAGGAACGCTGGTCGTTCTCAACTGGGTCGATCTCGATGCTCTATAATCCAGCAATGCCGCCGACAAATGGAGTGCTAAATAATCTCTCGACGAGAGTGGAAAAACGAGCAATAGGCCGCACGAGTCCCGAAGCAGACCGTCGCTCGGGTAATAAGTCATCGAAGAGTATCGAAGAGGATCCTCGGGACACGTATCTCCGGCGAGATCCGGTTCGCAGAGGCAATTTTGGAAATTGCCACGATTAATTCCCAAAATTACGAGCATTTTCTCTTCGAATGGTTCGGTGAATGTCGATGGACAGCATTTTTCAAGGTTTCTGTCGCGTGATCGCACCCATTCGAATCCAATAACCAATCATCCATAATCGATGTAAAAAGGACGAGTTGCTCGAGCAGTCGCTTAATAAACGATAAAAAGCAATGGCACGGAAGAAGGATTTTTCCGCGAAGAAGGGAAGTTTCCGTGGTACAACGATCAGCGAACGAGCTCGACGATAGTAGGAAGAGCCCTGGACTCGCGGCGGTTCTTCGAAAGGGCCGCGAGCCGGGGAAAAAAGGATAGAAGAAAGGGGGAAGCGAAATCCCGAGGCAAACCGTCGCCGTTCTTGTCGGCCAGGCAGACGGCAGCAAAGGGGAACACCCTGTACATGCCAACGACATTCCCGAAGTGCAGCGTGCAGTTTTTCGCGGCTACCAGCGCAGGCCCTGACGAGAGAGTGACTCACGGGCTCTGCAGTCGAATGCAAGGGCGAACACGCACGTGCTCTCTCTTCTACACGCACGTCAGTGAGCACGCACACGTGGCCCGCGGCCTACCTGTGCACGTGTACAATCCGTCTGTACAGGGTGTTTATCGCGAATCGGTTTTGCTTGCAGCGTAGCTTCGATGATCGTCCCCGCGTCACCGAATTTAAAAGCCAAGGGGATGATTCAAGGAAAGTTTTAAGCGTCTGCCAAGAATAGAAAATTTGAGTATTTGTAAGGAAATCAATTTGAAAGTTTCGAACAAAGATAACGGCACTTGTATCGAAGTGTCAGGTTTGCAAGCCCGAAATCGCCGGCAAAGTTAACGTACTACTCCACTTGTGAATATCGAAGTACTGTACCTGATCCGATCGACCGATAAAATGTACCACGCCTGTGTATAAAAAATCTTACGTTAAACGTCAAGTAAATACCTTTACAGGGCCGAGGTTGTTAGGAACGCTCAAAAACCTAGTGTACGAAGAATCGATCGACCTTCGTCCGGTTACACCGCGATAGTTCCACGATCGAAAGCACGTCACCCAGTATAAAACGCGCTAGAATTCGTGTGGACGCGTACACGTGTACGTATACTCGCGAGCATGTTCCGCTGGACGGGTTCGTCAGTGTGCAAGTGGATCAAAGATCGAAGGATCACGAGCGAGAAGGAGGAGAAGAAGAAGACAACGACGACGACTAAGACGACTACGAGGACGGGTGGAACGACGCGAACCAGAGAAGTCCTCTGTAGAAGAGAGGGAGGAACAAAGAAGAGGAGAGAAGCGCGAGATTTATTTGCCCGAATTTCGACTGGCGGCCGATGCCGTAGCCGCTTCCAAGGAATGCATTTCGCATTCGGGGTCTTCCACGGAATATGTTCTGCGACGGGGTTGAGGTTTCTGCTTCGATCGGCTAAACCAGTCACCGAGGTTTGTTATTGTTTTCGGGGGCCACGGACCGTTCTTGCGATACGCTGTCTCTGCCTGCTCTCGTACCTTCTGCGGTCGACTAGTGGATCGTGTCGGCCATGGGTCCAAAGACCGAGCTTCCAGGATCCCGCGGTTCTCCATTTTTTTCTTCTGTCACGAGGAACTAGTCGATCGTTCTTCTTACGGTCTGCGTGAAACCAGTAGTGACAGCTTATTCGGATGATGTATGGGCAACGATGCGCGACGTAATTAGTATTCTATCTGGAAGAGGATCCTGGTAGAGTATCTCCATATTATCGTAATTATGTTGGAAGAGGAGTTGGAAGTATTCTCAGCAGGAACCAGTTGGTTATAAGTAGCTAGAACGGCGTTACATAGTAGCTGGCGCTAACTCAAGCGCCTTTTGCTTTCGTGTCGACCGTCATTTTGCGTCTCCGTATTAATCGAATCGATAAAATCCAACAGTCCGTGTATATACGTCGATCAGACACGAAACGAGAAATTCTAAAGGCTCGATCGAGACCGTGTACACCGTGGAGAGGTAAGAATCGGTTTCGTTGGATCGCGTGGTGAGCACGATCGAACGTCGAACGAGAGACGATCGGTAGGCTCGCGGATGCAGCGCAGCCGTGAAAGGTGTCGTTAACCGAAAGGAACAGTCGAACCGATGAGGCTATTGCGGTGTTATCCGATCGAGGGATCGGCGATCGAACGGTGATGTATCGTTTCCGATGGGGCTCCCCTCGAATCGGCGCTATTAGGCCGTTGGCATCGGTTTTTACGCTCGAACCGAGAGATTCCGAGGCACGGGCGGGCCTCGCGATGCGTGTCCCGTAAACGACGGCATGCACAGCGTTTAACTAATGTGTCCGGGACCGGTCGGGATCGCATTGATCACCGTTCCGAGACTAGATTTATGTCGACGAATGATTCACGGCGTGATTTACAGCGGATTGTCCGGTACGCGCATACTGATTGACCATTTATTCCGCTCTCCCGGCGTACCGGCCCACTAATCACTTATTGGGTTAAGGTGAAATCTTCTCGACGTTTGATCGTCGAAACTGACCTGTTTCGATTCTGACCGACAGCTCGATTCGAGATACCGTGTCGGAGGACTTCCTGGTTCGCTCGAGACGCCAAGCGAATCTTTTCGTTGCAGCAAGACTTATAGGATCCATCTGACTGAAGTCATCTTCCCAGCGACGTGATGTTTATTCACTTCAAAGAAACAAAACGATCATCTCTACGAGCTACCAGCTTGAAATAGATCTATGTCCCAGATTCTAGACCCATCTTACACCGATCGAGGATCTCTTCGTTTAACGAAGATCGGTGCAGAAAACCGCGTTTTTCCTGTAGGTTACATACGAGTCGGGAACATGGACTGTCTCGAATCCGTGTTTTCTGTCGGCGAGCAGTCCGAAAGTCCCGCAGGACCACTCTTCCTCCTTTTTCCGATCTCTGTCTGCCCGATTCGTGGCTCGATCACGAAGGCAGGGCACGCGTCTCGCCCGTAGAATGTCGTCGTAACGAGGTGTTCCACCCCCCTGTCCCCTCGAGCGTCTCCCCACCTCGTCGGCCAACGAAACCCGGTGCACAGCGACAGATTTCTCGTCCTTCGTCTGGTTCGTGTCCAGAGGTGATCCCTTCCAGCGGCAACCGGCAGGGACGAACGTTTAAATTAGGCAGGGAATCCCGTGGAATCCACGAAAGAAACGGAGCGGCCGGCATTCCGTGAGGTTTTGATACGCCTTCGGGCTATTGGTCGTCGGGGTACCATTAGCCCTTATGCGGTGGGAATGACTCCTTAGAGCCCAACCGGTCAACCTTCGCGCGGTGGGTCGTAACCGCTTGCACGCTCTAAATCCTACATTTAATCGGTCGCGAATTCGATCGGTGATCGATGAGGTCGCCGATTCGCGACGAACCGCGTTCGATAGAATTGCCAGAAAAACTCGGCTTCGATCGTTCTCGTTGCCCCACGGTGTTTTATCACTGCGACCGCGATAGCGAAGGATGCGTCGATCGACATCGTGTCGGCGCCGATCGGATTTATATCGTCCACTTTACTCGGAATTGATGTTCTCTCGGATGATTTAATGCCACGAAGTTATAAGAAGAATTTTCTCGGAACGCGTCTCATCGTTGTATTTTACCGGATCATTTTGAAAACTTCGAACTGTTCACCTGTTTTTATAAAATCGATATCTTTCCCGATATATTCTTTTTTCTCGTAATCGGTAGGAATTGTTCTCACGCGAAGAGGGTTTGTAACAGCGTTCGCGTTTATTCGTTGCAGAGTCTGGCCACAGGTTGGACAGCGGCTCCCCATTCTGGAGGATTCAACTCGATCAGGATCTTGTAGACACCATCAGCGCTATATACCCGGAGTGGTTTAAGGTAAGCTGCTTGTCCTTTCCTGTCCCCCCTGTCGCCATCGGTGGCCCTCGAGCGTCCTTGAACGAATCCCGGATAACGAGGTGCGCTCCTCGTGCAGGACTATACTAACACCCGAGCCTCGACTTCCTCTTCGTCGAGTACTTCCGGTGGTCAGTTGAACACCGAGGGCATCGTGGCCGCCGACACCAGTGCCGTCCTTGATCACAAGGTCGCCAAAGGTGATTCCAAGTCGAAGACTAAGGCGAAGAAGGCGGACAGTCTGAAGGACAAGGAAAGAGACAGGAAGGAAGCCAGACGCGAATCCAAAGACGAGAGGTGATTACCCTGCAAATGAATTCACTCGCCAATAACCGTCTTTCCAGACTACGATTCCTCGAGTGACTGACCCCACTATTTTTATATCTTTCGCGATACGGTTGCTTCTATCGAATACTTTTCGTCCAACACGTCACACGTTTGTTATACCTAAGACTACGGTTACGATCTGCCTATCGTTTTCGCGCTAGCAACAGAACGCAAGCCCAGTGCGTTCTCTTTTCGACAGTTTATTATTTCTATCAAGTACTTACTCGCGACCGCGGGAAGTTGGTCGCGATAACCGTGTAACTGTTGCGAAAACGGAGTTCCTTTCGACGATTCACGACCGATCTAACTTGTACGATTTAACGTTCCCACGTAATCGTTACGCGAGAACATAAACGTTCTAACCACCTTGCTATCGAGCAGGCTGACGAGCGATCTTCGATCTCGAGGACTTTCTCTTTCGAGTACCTTAAAATATTCCATCGGGCAGCGGCAATTTTAGCCCAAGTTTTTTATCCGCGGTTCGGTCCGCTCTTATCTCTTCGCCGGCGTTTTATTCGCGTTCTCGCCTCGAATGACCCGGTTTTATGGGCTCGAACTCTTCGAGATACCGTCCGCGAACGAGCGCGCGTATATCGCGGATCGAGCTGCGTTCCACGCTTTCCCTGGCGCTGAAACGCCGCAAGATAAAGCGTATCGATGTTATATCGCGGTTTATCACGCGCTCTAAATCATCTTGCGGAACACGAGGATACGGCCTCCGAGATTCGCGAGGCTGTACCGCGCGGAGGCAGTAACGTAAATAACGCTTAATAAAGCGGAAGATAACGCGGTGCCGCGGACATCGTAACAAAGTTGCTCAGACTTTTGAAACTGCCTCCGCGTACGTGTTTTCGGATAAAGTTTAATTGGCTACTTTTGTTACACCGTGTTTCGTGAAAAAATCAATGTTGCAATAGCGAAATTAAATACAGAACCGATGGTTGTTCGCGGGTTGTTTCGTGGCGATTCGAGGTGCCTTACGGATAAGCAAAGAACAACGTGCTAATAAGTGAAATAAATACGAAGCGATCCAAGTGATTTAAATAACCGAAGTACAGTATCGGCAGCTTCGAGTCAAAGTGTTGTTAACGCGGTAAGCTCTTATTCTCGACTGAAATAGAACGAGCGTTATTCCGGCAAAATACAAAAACGTCCATATTCAAGCTTTTGCGCAAAAACGAGCAGAATCTATTAGAAACTCGAAGAGAACGGAACCGCTCGATACAATAATATCCTGAAAGGGTTTCTTGCTCGGAGCCAAGGGGTCAGTCACTCGCGGTGGATGCGGTGGAAGAGGAGAGGAGAGAGAGAGAGAGAGAGCGGTTTTCGTCGCTTTCTGATGAAAACGTTCCATTCGGTTGAACCGAGTGTCGATTGATCCGTCATTCCTTCATCATCGGCAAAAACACGACCAAAGGATGGACTCGGAGCCGATTGACACTCGTTTTGCCGGCGAGTTCTCCTCTTCGATCGTTCGTCTCCTCCTTCCCCTCCTGTTCCTGGACACGAAGCGACGGCAACCACGAATCGATGGGTCGATCCGTTGGTCGGTTCGACGTATCGACGTATGAAAGATTAATTCACAAAACGGCACGTTTTGCTCGTTTCGGTCCGCGCTCGGACCCGCAGGGACGCTGGAAACGGTAAGAAAGGCACGAAGCCCTCGCCGCAGCAGGATAAAGCGGCGGACGTGGCAGGAAGGAAGACCGCGGGTGTTCCAGGATCGGGCGCAGAGATGGCCGAGGGTAATCAGTCGCCGCCGAAGGCGGAGGTCGACGACTCGTCGCTTCAACACGCCATGGATCGCAACAAGGAATGTGAGTACATTTACATTTTATTGCTACCTTTTTGTACGACTGCTCCTGTCGTCGCGCTTTATGACCCTTAAACGAGAACGCCGTACCGGCGTAACCTCCAGTTCTTGTCCAGCAACCGATTCGTGTTTCGTCAACGATCCTTCTCGTCGCGAGTCTCTCGCGATTTTCTGGACGATCCACCGCCGCCGACCCGATCCGATTCGTCGCCTCTGCAATCGTCTCGGGCACACCGCTATTCACCGGATGTTTTTATCGGGTCGTACGGCCACCGATCTCGGCCTCGTAACCGTGAAAAGGATACATCGTCACCGTATACCGTCGATCGCCACGACGTTGCTCCCCGTTCAGAACGGAGCTACCGATCGTAACGGAAGATCGACGCTCGCGTACCACGAATTTTATCGATCGCGGAATGCCAGTTTATATCTTTTCTGCGAATTAAACTTTTTCTCTAGCCACCGTAACGAGAGGAATCGGCTATCGTTCTTCCTTTCTATGTTAATGAGACAACGATTTTAAAAGATACTCTTTTTTCATTTTTTTGCAGCATGTACTCTTGCTTTACTGCAATTGCGATTTTGTAAGATAAATAGTAGTACTATGTAAAGTACTGAAAAAAGATATTCCGCCATTCAAGAAACTTTTATTTCGATCAGTTTATTTATATCTGAAGAACGAATCTCGTTGACAACCGGTAACAATAGAACAACCGGACAAAGCTTCCCGTTGCATCAAGGCACGTCCACGCCCTCGATAACCGTCGATCGATCTTGGCTTCCAGCGCGCGCGGAGGAGGAAGTGTCGTTCTTGACGTCCGGAATAACCGATGAAAACGACTAACGGTTCGCCGTGCGACGACGTTCGCTTCCGATCGGTTGCCGGTCGCATTGGTCTCGGTTATTATGCGAGACGGCCTGTAATCGCGCAACTGTGTTCCGTGCAACTCCACGTTGCAGTTATCCTGGCTGTTAGCATCCGTGAGCCATGAACGCCTGTAATCCGCGGCCGAAGCTCACCCTCTTTAACGAGGCCCCCGCTATTATGCTCCTGGTGCCAGTGTAATCAGTCGCTCGTTATAACCGACCGATCACCGACTTGGAATCCATAGATATTTCTACGAGTCGCTCTCTTTAGCACTGTGCAACCCATACCTCTGATCCTACTCGTATAGCATTTCCGTTGCCGATTGCACGATTCGCGATAACAACATTCCTCCCGGAAGCCAGTGAATCTGATAATTTTTACTTTTTACGTCATAAAATTTTAATAGGTCACTACGAAAAGTATTATCGCGCTACTGTGGCTGTTATAATATTTACAGGTAGATTAATGAGATGCAAGTACGTACATTAAACTTCGTATCGTTTAGTGGTACTTTTATACAACGTAGATTTACGTACACTCCGTCAACTCAACAAATTCGTTCTCGTCGTAAGTTCCGTCGGAAGAAAGAGGTTAATATCGAACGACCGGTCGTGGTCGCAAGAAAGTTATACCGACCACCGGCGCGAGTTGGACGTAACATCGTCCCGACATCGGTTCGAGCAACACCGTCGAACAACAATACAGCGAGTGGCCAACGATAACTCATCGCGGCCGGGTTTGCGGCGCTGGACGCTGAGCCACGACGCACGCAACGATCCTACGGACTGCCGTCATGGCGGCGGAGGCTACGAGACGAGCAGAAGACGCGGCAAAATGTTGCCGGCCGAAAATTGATTTCACCTTCGGCAAACGAGCCGCGGTTGCTTTTTGCCGCGTTCGCATACGTTATCCCCCGCAGCACGTGAGCGAGGCGAGTACGATCGATCGACGTATAAATACGTCGAGGCGGAGACGCACGGACGACCCCCGCGGTGCGTTTGTTCCGCGTCGGATCCACGTCCTCTCTCTGCCTTGTCTTTCGATCGCTGGACGAATCGTAGCGCGTATGCTCAGGTAGGTCGAGCGGAGAGCCTCATTAAAGCCGCGGACCACCGGCTGCAGTCTTTAGAACGTCATTTTGTCGCGTTTATCGGCCGCCTTTTTCTGCAATTACTTTTTGCCAGTGGACGAACCGAGCCGCGTTCTCCTCACGCACACGCCGAGCTCCGAAACGCGTACGCGCCGCTTGTGAACCGCGTACCTGTCGACAGTGGCGTCGACCTTATTTTTTTGAAGCTATAGCGAAATACGGTAGGCTAAGTTTAACTGACCTGTATTAAGAGAAGGACGAAACGGAACCAAGTATTTAACTGACAGCGTTGGGAACTTTTCGATCGCAGCGTTGCTTTACTTCGTTCGCACGTAGCTACCGGTTTCGTCGTTTCAGCAAGCAATCGTTTGCATCACGGCAAAGTATTTGGTAAGACGTTCGTTTCCTCGTCCTTTCATTGTCCTCGTATCTCGTCCACGAGAAAGCAACCGGAGTCTCGCCTCCTCAATCTAGAATCGCAGTCGCTATGTGGAATATCCAGAACGCGACGTTCCCGCGAGAAGGTTTTCCCGCGTGAAAATGCCGGTGGGCCGCTGCCCCCGTAATTCCGACGTCACTGTTCAGAGACAAGTTGCGCGCACCTCGACGAGAACGCACCTGTATACGTGTGCTATGCACGCGCGCGGCATTGCGCTGTCCAGAGAGTAATACCCATGAAAGAAAAAGGAGGGGAAAGAGAAAGAAAGATCGTGCGCGCGAATATTCGTGCGGACAGGTAGGTGTACAGCGTCGCGCGACTGTGTGCAAGTATAAATATACGGGAGACAGGAGGCGTGCCTATTTATAACGGTGATATCATCGACGATTACCTACGCTTTCGCGTGGACAATCGTAAATTCTGCTGGCAGAAGGGTGCGGGCCGATTTGAGACTTTACCGAGTATCCCTCGATCTCTTTCTCGCTCCTGTATCCGTAGAATCGTCGCGTTTCGCTTTGGTCAACCGTTCCAACCGTCTTTCTTCGTGTCTCTAAGTTATCTCTCTTTCTTCGCGCGGCGACGCCATTATCCGTGCGCCCGGACGGCAGACCGGGTGTGACTCAAAAGTTCGAGACGACTTCGGCTCGGGAATCGCGAGTAATTTAAGGTCGATTCGAACCTCGATACGCCTCGTGTGGGCACGGAATCCTTCGATAAAATTTACTCGGGCATTCTCCGTGTCGGATCTCCTCGGCGAACGTTCTACCATTCGCCGGGGTGTCTCCGTCTTCGTGAATTCGTCGAACGTTGCACGACTACGAAGAGGATGCGATAATATCACGTGGCGTTTTGACTCTAACAAATCAGGTCTCGATAGCAACGTTTTACGTTATTCCGTAGATTGATTTTAATTCGTGTTTAATGCTGTAGTTGGGATTAGGTTGGGGGGATGTGTTTAATGTTATACGTCGTTACAAAAAATTTGTCTTCTGCCCTCTCGTAATTACGATAAACGTATAAATACCTGCACGGTACTGTACAGTCTCTTGACAGAAGTACGCGGATCGTTTGCCACGTTTGCCAGACATTGTGTCCATACGGCGCAATAATTTCGGCATTCCTCGCAGTGGAAAACACGTTCCAGCGGCGGGTCGATTAATAAAAAAACAGGATTTCATCGAGTTCTGCAGGCCGCGACTGGCGCGACGCTTGGATTCCACAATGCGTCTTGCACACGGAATCGAACGAGTGTTGGCAGCTATTCGACTATTCTAAAATTCCCTTAAATAGGTTCACCAACTGAAATCTAGGCGAATCAGCCATGGCACCGCACGAGTAGTGGAACCTTTGTTAATTAATCGAAGAACACGATCGCGAGGGTAATTGTACGACACGGATACAAACGGGTCAACGACACCCTAAAAGTAAGTTAATGTCATGTAGTGTGCCGCTGGCCGATGCACGATCGTTTCGTAACGAAAAATTATGTCAGAATTATGCTCGGTATGGTTGAGTAGAGGCCTCGTTTGCAGCCAGCAGCTCAAGCCGATAACCTCGGTTTGCCGCGGTCGAACGCTTAATGAGACATCTTCATTAATGAAACGTCCCACGCGACGGGCTGGTTTTCCATTATAACAGCGACCGTGCCGGCGGTATGCTTGTTTTTGTCTCCGGTCTGTTCCAGCTGGCAGGGGAAACTCGACGGGTAAAGCGGACACATTTTCACCATCTCGCTCCTCTCCTTGACCAAACGAATTTCGTAATGGCCGGCTAATTGGCCCGGCCGTCGATTAAAGCGATACCTTCTGGTTTCCTAACGAAAGACGGTCCACCTTCCACGAACCTCTTTCTCGAAAGTTTCATTCCTTTTAGTCTGTGTAAACAGCAACTGGTTGAAGAATTGATCTGTTGTTTCGAGAAATTGTTTCCTGGCTGTAGCGACCATTTGGTGACAATTTGCCAAGGGGAATTTTACCAACGAAATACTTTTCGAAATATCTTCCGTACACATTCGGTTTGCAAACGAGGTTAACGACAAGTCAACCACCTGTTTGCGGCTCACGTGGACACGTTAAACGATCCGAGCCTCTAGTATGCAAATCAGCGAACTGTCGCAATCGCGCGTGCAGTCCACGAGTCGAGTTGGCTCCAATAACAAAAAGTCAGCGAAGATCGTGCGCAGCGCGTCGAGGCGGTTCTGCGTCGATAGCTTGTTCCATCCTCGGTCGGTTTTGTCGGATTCACGGACCTTTAGACGCGGGCGGCTCCGATTCCAGAGGAATCGACGCGTTCCGCGCATTCGCGCTTTTTCCTCTAAGCGCTAAAAGTCGCCCGGTATACCTTTACCGGACTTAATTATACGGCCGAGTTTGTATACGCTTTGAAAAATCCATTCGACGTCCAATTACCGGGGCGGCGACACGAAAAACACCGTTTTTCTATGCGAGACCGCGGTTGCGTTACACGTACGCCCGATCTTTCGAGGGCGCTTACGGTGAAATTAATTAAATGAAAAGCAGGATCGTAACTTTCGGTTCTACTGGCCGTAAAAGCCGACGTTGGACGCTTTTACGGCCTCGGGCTCGCGCCATCGTCGTACCGTACGAACGCTCGTCTTCTGTCGGAGGACGTCCGCAAGACGGCCATGAGTAGAACGCGGCTCCTTCCACCGAGGTTAACCCACTTCGTTCGCCCGAGCTAGCCCTTCGCGCGAATCATTTTGCGAATCATCGGCAGAACACGTGAAAAACCACGTAGGACGTGGTCGAGCGCGCGAGTCGTTTCTTTCCACGCGTCGAAGTCTCCGGACTGCGATAGGCGACAGGCTCTTCGACGGTTTCACTCGGACCTTTCTTCGCGAAAGACGTCTCTCTCGTCGAAATCTCCGCGTTAGTTTCAATGATTTATAGCACCTATCGCGAGACTTCAAGTACGCTGTTTTCGATCGAATACGGAGTATGATGGATTTTAATGAATCTCTTAACTTATCGCCTTCCATTTCGAGAACGGTGGATACACCACGGCCAGCACCGTAGCGACCCGTGTAAAAATCAATTTTTCCACGACACGAATTCAATCGTACGAACGGAAAGACGATGTCAGCTCGAAAAATCAACGGCACGGCCCGCGGAGATAAGCTTACCAGCGCGAGATAGACGGAGACGAGAGACACCACTCATAATCCCACACGTGTCGGGCATAAATTACGCGGCGATCGATTTCGCGGATCGAGAATAGTTCCGACAATCTCGTTTACGTTCTATCTAATTTATCGCGTGTCGCGCGCGTGTACTCTCGAATTAACTCGGAACGCAGCGCGGCGCGGACAGAACGTAACGGCGTGCGCTCGCTCGCTTACTCGCCGAGTCGGCCGCTCGCGAGATAACCAATCGCCGAGACTGGTCCACAATTCATACGATAGTGTGTAACCGTGACAAAAATGCGGCGCGGAGGAAAAATCGAAGGCGGACACACGACGCCAGCGTTCCCCGCTCTGTACAGGGTGAACCACTTCGAAGAACTCTTTTATTATTCGTTGCGTTCAAGAGTGATCCAGTTATGTGGAAAAGTTCGAGCGCTCGATGCGGGAACTTGTCGCACGAGATAGTACTTTTATTCCAGCGATCGGTACCCACTTTTTCTCATTTATAAATAGCTTTCTTGTATTATTTACATAAAGTATCGAGCTTCGGAAATGCGAAAAATGGTTGAATGTTTAATTGCCTCTGTCGTGTAACATTACTGTTCGTGTGTTTCTTAAATTTTCTCCGTTCGTGATTCATACGGATTAATGTTAGAGATATATTCTTGATGCTATGAGATATTAAATCTATTTATCATTTCATTATACCATATTAATTCAGAAGGGGAAAAGCATATCTTTATCTCGATATTCCAAAGAATCGCTCGCTCGGTACCCTCCATTTTACGATATCCGTGTAACTCGATTTTCCTGCCTTACAAACCACGCGATAGAACAATGCCCGCCACGGATGATAAGGTTAATCGGATCACCGTATATATTTGCGTTTACGGCGCGTGCTACGGCGCGTTCTCGCGTCAAGCCTGGACGCGCGCAATTTCGAGATAGCGAGGCGCTTTCCATCGGCCGTTTCGTAACATCGCGTTTTGATAATATTATGTCGATTTTTCACGCCTGCCTCCTCGAGGGATCGATCTCCGCGTCATACTTATAAATAAATCGCGCGCGTTATCATTGCATATTCATACACATCGACATGCTCCGGGTTTCCGTGGGCGAACCGGATCGAGATATGTCGAATCGGAGCCGCGGCTGAAAGTATCGCATTGAAATCGCCGCGTATATACACAGGCTGCCGCCTCGTCACCGTAAAAATCCTTGCGCCGCCGTGGCTGTGCGTGCATTCGTGGCGTGCTCGCGCGAAAAAAGGGACGCGCACACCTAGCGATGCTTACATGCCCGGCCCACGCACGTAACACGGTGTTTTATAATGGCCCGGCGACGAGCCACGTGCCAATCCACCGACAATCGCGCCGACTATTTTCTCTTGCAAGTCACCGGCTCCGAGCCCCGTCCCTAGCTCGTTTTCGAACGAACGGCGACGCTTCTGTCGTGGACACGAACGATTTCCTTTGATTTACGACTCGAGGCATCTTCTTTCGCTCCGAGCTGCTCCGAACCTTCGATCGTAATTGATAGTATTTCAAAGTACTTTATGCGCGTACGATGCACGGATCTCTGGTTTGCTGGATTATGCGGGTAGTTGAACGTTTCGAAAAACTTTATCGGTAAACGATATTGACTGGATTCTCGATTTTCTGAAACTTCGATGTTGTCGCAAGTATTTGGTTTACGTATCTACTTTACTGCTCGTTGGTACTCAGATATTTTCATCGATTTGTAGTAACAGTATATTTTGTAAATAACGATCGATTTTAAGAACAGCCTCTATACGAATTGGTCATCTTGGAAGTAGCCTTTTTCACTGAATACTATATAGAAATAAAAATGACGACTTTCATGTCGCGGTAGGCCGAAGTAGATTAGAATCTGACAAGCGGCAGGAATTCGTACATCGAAACGAGGCGTTGAATTGAAATTCAGTAGCCGGTGCGACGGAAAACATTGACGGGAGGAAGGAAGTGACGATCGTTGGTATTCAAGGCTGTTCGATCGGTCGGCGTATCGCGCGAGGCGGGAAAGGGGCGTCGGAGAGGGATCTCTGAGCCAAAGAACTCCGGTGACCGAGTGCTCACGCCGGCCGACGCTTAGAGTCGTTTCTTAGCCAACACCCACGCGCGACGAATTAAACGGGACATCGTTTCTTCCTTCCGCGAGTGTTCGTGCCCGGAGACGCCTAATTCGAAGCAAAGCCGAGACGACACTTTTACCTTCGCCTGTCCTATGTTGTTTCCTTTCGTTCCATTCCACACCCTTTCGTTTGTCTCGTATCTAGGTTAATTGGATTTTGTCCTAGAAGTCAATATCTCGAGTACGTTTCAAACGTAAATTTACGGCACCTATTATCATTTTTATATGCCTGGACCGCGCGATATTTCGACTTCCAGACTCTATGGTAAATCACATTGTAAGAAACAATCGCCACGGACATTTATCGACGAATACGCTTCTTTTAGGAGATTTTCTGAGAAACTTTTTCTCGGAATTTTAAATCTCCGCTACTCGTCGTAAGAGTAAGAACCAGTAACGCTTTCTTTACTTCGATCCACCTTCCAACGCAACACCTGGTCAACGAAAATAATCATAAATCACTAAGTACTCCCGCGCAGGATGTTAGAAACAGAGAGATAGGGTCGGGATTGGTTCGATGCGATGCAATTTCTCGCAGAAGTCTCTCACGGGTCGTTTCGCCATCGCGACGATAGACGAGAAGGTAAAAAGGCCGGACACAGGACAATTCCACGGCCCACGCGTCATTGTGGTCGCGGCAAATCGGTCGGCCACCTGGTCCGATACAACGTGTCACGCCGCGAGCCGCACGCTGGCCTTCTCCTTCCTCCTTTTCCTCTGGTTATCTCTGTCCCGCCGGTCCGTCGCCTTCCATCGTCGCTGTTATTAGACATTATCGTAACTCCGAACACCTGACGAGCTGGCCGCACGGCTACCTGGAAATATTGTCATTCCCAACGCGCACCCGTAACGAGCCGCCTATCCTTCTAACCAGCGCGGATTCATCTCTCGCAAGGATCTCTTTTATTCGATTTTATCGTGATTTAGTGACTTGGAATGCTGCTTCGTGAGTTTCCCTCGGTACCGATGCGATTTCGATGCTGGGAGGTCTGTATCGATTAGGATCTCGCGTCGTACCACCAGCAATCCTTTTTCTTCGCGATTACTATTAATTCGTAATTGTGTCTTTTCCGATCGTCCTTATCCTACTGCTCCTCAAATAGGTATACTTCCTCGACAGAGTTTCAAGAGCAAACTGTACGAAGCTCAACGTTCAAGGCCACCGACAACCAACAAACATCGGAACGTCATCGAATCGTGGAACTTTGTAATTGGCCGTTTATACTCGAGTTCCCTTAGTGGGCCAGCTAGTCCAAGGACATAATCCTTCGAACGTATCATCGCCATTGATCCATAATCGTGGATTCGCTATTTCCGGACGATAAACACGCGGAAGTGCGCCGGACCACGATTATGGTCACTGAACAGAGGGAAACAAAAGCCATTGATCCTGCGTACTCCGCTTTAATTCTTCGAAGTCGTTCCGCTCGTCGAGCATCGCTTTAAACCGTCCATTATAGATCTTCCAGATAAAATCGCCGTAATGGTTTCGACGTAGAAATTGACTGGTTCGCGGTTCTACGAGCAACCGAGCCGCATGCCATCGAAGGCTTTCACTAGCTCGCAGCGAAGATCGAAATTTCGCGAGATCGATCCTGGCTGGTCGCTCCACGCGTTCCAGTCACCGCACCAGGGAGACAGTCGCCGATGGATCCCTGTCGTTTCGTCGTTCGTGTTTCACGGGGATACCAAGTTCTTCGAGCTCGATCGGTAATTCCTCGCGACACCTTCTCGCGTCACCTCCTCGCATCCTCGCGCGTTTCTCTCGAGCCGCCGCGCCGTCCGTTTCAGCAAAGGTCGCCGGTTGACAAGCCTTCGATGGATTCCTGTTGCGAAAGGACGAATGCTCGCATCCCCGAGCCGAGTAGATCGTCGAAGATCTATGATCGAGTATATTCGTTATCCTCCGTGATTCTGTTTCTTGTGTAGATAGCGTGGAACAAGCTGCAGCGTGGTATGCGGTAAATTGAGATTGCGACAATTGCTACAGCTGCTGTGGGTGATTCCAACGTTATTACGCTGGCTAAGCGTTAAAACGGGAATTGCTATTCGAGCTTCTGTTCTTTCGTTTGCGAAGAAAAAGCAACAAAGATGAGAGAAGGAAAAATATCGTATCACTTGATGTTAAATTCTAAAATTAAAATGAACGATGATCGACGATCTGTGGAAATGGAGTACAAAATTGATGAGATATTCCCTATCGGTGCAACGATGTTTACTGACGTATTTGATTATGTAGATACAATATTTTTGTTGGCATGCGAGAATATCACGGCATTCTTGGCAGAGAACAGCGCTAGCAAACAGTACTCGCAGTGATTCAATTCCGCGTGACATTATTGATGGTAAACAAATCGAAGGACACAATTGGCTATGTCACGATAATGAACAAGCTGAATAACGTCTATTTATCGTGAAAGTTAGCGTGTATATTAGCAAACGCGAATCGAAACGTTCGTATTATTCGTAGTAACAGCGTTGGCGAACATTGTTGAGATTGGCCCTCTATCAACCGCATATACACACAGGTCCTTTTGTATTCGAGTAACTTTATTTCATATTATTATCAAAGATAATCTCATCTCGCTCTATTTCTCTTGCACGATATAAAAAAAATGTGACCTCAAAAGAATCTCATACGACGCATATGTATAAATGTAAAAGAGAAATGTTCGTCAAACATGAAACAAACATAATCTACCAGTGTTGCCAATGATGCGAACAAGGCATGGCAAGGTAGTGCAAAGGCATCGTCTCGCATTCCTTTCGCCAGAAATCGTGGCGAAGATTTAGCGGCGAGACCAGGGCCCGCCTTGCGTGTCCCTTCCCCGTTCGTGCACAATTTCCCACATTAGCGGCGTAATGATGGCCGCCCGAGGCTCGTCCCCGAATCGCAACGTTGTTATTACCATTTCATTACCTCGCGGCGAAAAGGCGGCGAACGACGCGTAAATTACGCCGCGTGACATAAAGTATAGCCAATTTGGCCGGGATGTCGCTGCGGAACGTACACGGCCAGCTGAGCGAGTGCGCGTGCGATTTTTCTCGATGGTCGCGCGATTAAACTGGAAAGCGTATATTCGACAGGGCCTCGTCGAACGACGAACTACGTCTCGTCGACGCCAGCGGCTGTTCCATCGCGAGAACAGGCACCGAAAGTAATTACCGTCCTTCCCTCTTGCCTGGCTGTCGTAATTGCTCCGAAAGGATCCGGGTGTTCGTTGCTTTTAACGTAACTCTCTGCCATTTTCTTCCTCTTCCTCTGCGCCTCTCGCTTTTTCCTCTTCGTTACTCTTTCGCGTCTCGTTCGCCATCTCGAGTTCCGCACTTGGATTCAGGGAAGCGAACGAAGGCGAGAAAGGCAGACTTTTCTCGCGCGATCTCGCGAATGGGTTCGTGGATCGTTGCGCAACGAAGGGGAAGGGCTTTGATCGAGTCGAGATACAAATTGCTAATTACCTAATTAGACCCAGTGACCCAGTATGCCGACCACCCAGCACGTGGTTGCCTGCTCCGAGCGCAATCCGCCTCTTTCACCTTCCTCCTCGGTAAACATCGTGTAATTTTCGTTCGCTAATATTCTCATTTGGCACAGACCAACGGGATGAAAGAGACTTTATCGCGCTCGATTTCTTTCGACAGAATCAAAAGCAAACGCGTTCCGTTCTCATTCGATTCACAGTTTGAAATTGGTCAGGAAACAAGTTTCCCAGCGTGAAACGCGCGATACATTGCACCTGCATCCGCGTTGCATCGAAGATCGCGTAAACATCTTCCCAATATTGAATCGCATTCGTTAAGGTCGATTTACCCGTAATATCGGCCTTTAATCTCAGCCTTAACCCGATCGTGAATTACCATTAATCGCGGTCGTTTAATTTCACGGTATGGAGGTTGCACAAGCGGTACCTGGTCTGTCGAGCATCTTCCTTTACACGGCCACGGCTCGAAAGTCGCGTTAATTATACCAACGATTATAATCATGCTCGCGCGCGACTTTGCGCATCTACGCACCCGAAACATCGCCGTGGAATTATCGTTTTGCGCCCATTTCCGGTTTATTAAAATCACTCGCAAGCGTGATTTTTACCGAGAAAACCGGAGAGTCGGTCTCTTCGGACGTTGCTCGGTCGAGTTGCTGTTATAGTTTATGGGTAATTGCTTGATCGCGTGTCCCAACACCACGAACCTTTGCAAAAAGAATTCAAGATCTGGACGATGATCTTCCGTTAGAATCTTCATTTTATTAATACGTTTTTTCTTTCATCGAAATAAGATGTAACAGTGCTTACCAAACAACGCAACATTTCACCTAAAACGTAAAACTGATTTAAAAAATCGGATATTTCACGTGGATATTTCTAAAGTAACATTATTTCGATCAACGCGTTAACGAAACGAATTTGTAGCTCGATGAAAAGGATACAGTCGCTGTTGAGACGCGACGAAGCGCTTTCTCGACGTCGCGAGCGAATTTCACCGAGTAACGACAGATACAGCGGAGGTATGGCGTCATAAACAAGCGATTATCTTAATTAACCGAGGATTGTTTTAGCCCACGCGGCACGCTGCACCGGAGACTGCCTCGCCAGCCCACGTGCCAAGGCCTCTTAAGCATCCATTTTGAACGCACGATCATACGGGGGAAATTTTCGACGGCTATTTTTCTTCGTGCACTCATTCGTCTCGATTATCTCGGCCCGTAGATTTCAATTGAGTAACACGATTTAGCGTCTCGGTGTCACGCACCTATTAGCTGCTCCGGAATTGTAATTGCTTTGACGAGAGTGAAAGGTGGAACGACAGGGTTTTATTGTAGCAGCGATTCGGAAAGGCGGCCGAACTTCCAAACGAACGAACGACAGAGCGTATCACGTTGCGAAATTCTTTCTAAGGACTCGTCAGCCCGAACCTCGGATTGTTTCGCGACAATCCATAAAAATACATAGGCGTGAAAAATTATCGCCTGACTTTGATTTTAAAATTCGAGAGACTTTGGCGCGAAAGAAAGCGTTTTCGCGTGGGAGCGTTTCCCAGAAACCGGAAAGTTGGCGTAGCCCAGAGGATTCGACGTTTGGAGGATCGAGAAGAAGAGACTGGGGGAAGTACCGTTTTCTCGGCGGATTCGTTTTGCGGCCGGTGTTTTCGCGTCGAAGAGAAACGGGAACGAGCGGAGGAGGACGTTGTTTACCGGGAGGAAAGGTTTACGGTTTGTCAGCGTAGTCGCGAGCGCGCGTGTCCACGCGTTTAGCCGGTATAATGATGGGGCTGTGGCGGCCTTGAAGAGGTGAGCCACACGTAGGTGTACGGGACGCGGAAGATGGAAAAGCCGCTCTCCGATGTCGCGTGGGCGAAATGTATCAAGGCTGAGTTAGGTAGAGTCGTTCTGTCGACACTTGTCGCCGATGCTGACGTTTAAATAGGTGAACCCGACTGACAAACGACCGACGCGAATGAACTCCTTCGAAAGCATCGAGGCTCGGCGTATCTTTCGAGGTTGTCGCGACCCCTGCCATGGAAAGCGAACATGTACGTTTCTAATCGTACGCGCGTGAAGAAAAACGGTTCAGGTATTCTCGTCGAGTGATTACGCTTTTTTCCGTAAATACTTCTCCAGGTAAATTACTTCGTACTGCTGTAGAAAAAAAGATTGAAACTTCATACATAGTTGGCATGGTTTACGAACACCCTAGCGCTGAAGAAAAAAGGGAACGCAAGGAAGTACGATACAGGAAACGATATGAGCAAAATGGCCAGTAGTGAATCTCATTGCACCCGGAAAAGGGTAGTAATCGCCGATAGAAACGATAACGCGGCGTCATCTCCCATCGCCGCGCAGCGTCGCTTCCGACGCGCTCGACAAATTGTCCGAATGAGTAATGCGCTCCGTCCCTCCTTCCTTCGCCGCTTGCCTCGCGTTCCTTTCTAACAGATTGCGATCTGGCTGTGCCACGGATTACAATTATAGCTTCACGATTGTACACGCGTGTCGTTGACCCACTTATTTTTACGGAAACACGAAAAATCTGAAACACGAGCGTGTCGTCGAATCGTCGTTTCTTTTCCATAGATTCTCCGTAATCCACCGATGCTGCTGTATAGCAGATAGACTTATCTCGAGAGATCTCTTTGACGAAGGTTTTAATTACTCGAGGGACAACCGTGACCCGTTTCGAATCTGAATCTACCTGTCTCTTCCGTAGAATTCCTCGAACGAGTATCACCTCGCCAGATCGTCGTTAACACTCTCCTCGTAGACGTAAAAAGGTGGTTGGAACACGTTTTCGACACGTGCCGTAATTAATCCGAAATTTCTCCGGCTTGAAATGGTGCAGTAGCGCAGTCTGCGCGACCAGCCGCGCTGTTCGTTCGCGTTACGATGATCCGTCTTTCGAAATACAAACCTATCTCGCGTCGTAATTGAGATTAATGAAAATCGTGCATAATTATATGAAATCAGTCGCACGTCGTAAACAATCACTGGAGGCATGGAGCGAGATGGCCGATGATCCGAGACCTCTTTAAGGAAACACAAGTGGCAAGTTGAGCTCATCAGCTTGTAAACCGTGAACCGGCCAACTGTTTCCCTACTAATGAACATCATTGAACAGAATGTCCCTTAAACGGCGAATGCACCGTAACTCGCATCCAGCGACGTTAAAGACTAATAATTTACGTCGGCGGATCGATTTTGGCCTTTAAGAATGATGGCTCGTGCCCGGTGCTACGGCCAGCCAACCAGAATTGCAAAATTGCATTCTTTCATACTCTTTTCACGCTTTCTCTCTTTTTCTCTCTTCTCGGTTTCTGTTGCTCTTGGTTTCTGTTTGATCGCTGCCGAGAGGCAGCAACGGAACGGAAGGAGTACGAAGCAGGGAACGGTGGCAAGGGGGGTCCAACGTAATGACTGGACGGCACAAAAATTCGCAATTAACTTGGGCCAGCCATGGTGCCGATGTCGCGTCGGCGTAATTGGTTTTGCAGAAAACTTTTACGTGTTTTCACGGCATTTGCATAATGTGCGAGGTGAACACGGTCGATCGATCGGTTAATTTAAATACCGAACGCGCCGCCGCGATTGCGCGGTGGCCGCGTGTGCGCATGCGCCTGAGCAATCGAGCATGCGCCGTGAACACGGCCAACGGCCATGCAACCAGCATCGTTTCCTTGTAATTGCCGTTACTTATTGCCGCTGCTCGACGCAGCGCGGCGGCGACCTCGTAAACAACGTTCACGCCGCAGATCCTCCTAATTCGGCACGTCGATCGACTCTCGTGAATCATCCGACCGACTTTTCGCCGGTTTTTCTTCCATCGGTGCACCTGTCAGCGAACAACAGAGCTCCGGTCGATTGGGAAACGCGAATCGTTAGATCGATGATGTTTATGGATAAAACTCGTTGCGCTGTTACTCAACGAATTTCTACTTTTCTCTGTATCAAAGAATATCGCGTTTAAATTCAGACACGGCGATCGAGAAAAAGAGTATGCGATTTCTTGCCACGGAGCTCGATATGTAGCGAGTACTAAAATCGCCCGAAAAAAACCAAGAAAGACAGAGACGAAATGGTAGTTCGTGGCCCAGAACGGTGAATATCGTGTTTCACGTCCGAGGTTCAAGCACACAGCGTTCTTCGTACACACACGGTTGAGTTTCGTGAGAGGGCCTCAGGGGTACGGTACCGTGTCGGCATGTTTCGCAGTTTGGGACCAGGACCCAAAGGTCCGACTCGACAGGCACCGGCACAAAAACAGCGGGGGTCAGAGGGGTCAGCAGCGGAGCCCTGTGTTCCTGGGGCCTCTCTTGTCATGCGATATGTTGCTCGTACGTTATGATAGTGGCGTCAGTATACCAGCTTTCTGTTCTGTCAGTGACAATGCTCGCAATGCCTTTGTAGCCACTCCGCGAGACCTTCTTTTCTTTCTCTTCTTCTCCTTCTCCTTCTTTCTTCTCTCATCTACTCGTCTCTAACAAGTGGACGTTCGACGTCAATGACGTTTCGCGAGGAGAATAGCCATAGGGAATAGGATCGCGCGATAGAATCGATTAACGCGAGTCGTATTCGTAATCGATCCGTTTGTGACTTTCGACTGTCACATAGGATGACGGTGAACCTTCCTTTGGCACGAAGACGAGTTCGTTTTGCTATCCCGCTGTGCCATACGTGGGATGATTAGAAAAGGTGTAAAATAAAGGATCGAATGACTAGGTAAAAGTTGCGCACGAACTAATTATAAGGACATTGTATCGAAAGCTTTCTTTGAACGTCTAATCTTGGTCCGCCTTCGGTCTTCGTTTCTATTTTATCGGAAGTAGGTTAGCATCGTTTGTCGATTAATAAAAAAAGGAAGAAAAAAAGAGAAAAAACTTCCCCTGAAAGCCATTCTCTCACGTACCGCTATAAATAACCGAGCTGGAAGAGGCAATTCGTCGTCGTACAAGAATCAAGCTGTTCTACTAAATCGGTCGAGCTGTTGCCCATCTAACGCAATATCCCATGGACATTTTTATGGATAAGTAAACGCAGCACAGCACGCGTGATCACGCGCGAGAAAAGAGCAGAGATGTCCATGTGGTAACCGAGAGAACACTGGGCGGGGATCGCACTGGTACAAATTTATCTTTGTTCCGAACTTTCACGCACTGACAGCGCTGGCTCTCAGTGTCCACTAAGTTGGTTGGACGTGACACACCGGCGATATCCAGACGATATTTTTCTTACTTTCTTTCTTTCTCCAGCTTTGCCTCCTTTATTGCCCCCTGCGAGTCATATTTTGTTCCCCGCGTGCGAGATATATCCTAGTCTTGTGAAAAGGTCGCCCAGGTGAATCATAAGCGTGCCTCTCAACGTTCCTTCGTTCTTCTTTTCTATTTTCTCTGTTCCTGTGCATACGCGTTCTTAAGTCGTCTCGCTTTTGGGCGCGAACCCGCGTGAAAAATGAAGCTGCTACCTTAAGAATCAGCTGGAATAATCGACGACGCGGCAGCGTATCACTCGGGGTCACCAGTGAGTTGACCTTCGATTTATAATCCCTGTCCCCCCTGGTGCTTGGTTCAATTTCTTTTCCTTTACACTTGACGCATGGCGAGCGTGTTGCATGCGAAACGCGATGTTGCGAATTCATTATCGCGGTATTTAACCAGCTTTACAATGCGGGTTGGCGACCGTGAAATAATAAAATTAATAAAATACGCAGATATAATAACGTTCGAAAACTAAGAAACAAAGTCAACGCAACAGTTTAAGATAGTAATACTGGGGTACAAATTAGAAGAAAGTAACGTTTGAAAGATATGACATGGAAAGAGGAGGAATAGGAGCAATGGAAAACAGCGCTAGCAGT
The DNA here is from genome assembly GCF_024516045.1 of Bombus affinis. Taxonomy (NCBI): domain Eukaryota; kingdom Metazoa; phylum Arthropoda; class Insecta; order Hymenoptera; family Apidae; genus Bombus; species Bombus affinis. The sequence continues at coordinate 9,657,354 of NC_066344.1, read as the reverse complement.
AGGCACAAATAATTCCAACAACTTGAGAAAAAAAGGGAGAAGAACGAAACGGCGTTGCAAATGCAGCACTATGCGAGAAGCTTGTTCATACACCTTTGGTAGCCATATAAAGACTGTATACGATATTAACGACACCCTGTAGCAGCAAATAGAGGACGATTCGACGACGTGGCGGAACAATGGACGAACAGACAAAAAGATTCCAGCGAACATTGTCGTAGCTACGACTTTATGAGGCGAGGTATGTACACAGTTACACAGGCACGCCAGTTTGCCCGCGCGATTATGTATCGTTTCTCGTATAATGCGATTTGACGCAGGTGGTCCCTTCCTCGTAAGTCGTGGCCATTTTGAGCACAAGCGCGTGCGCGTTATATATTGGTTCTGGTGGGACCCAACAGCGTAGGCGGAAAAGGACTCGCTTAGGTTCCCTCCTTCCGGCCTCCTCTTCTCTGCATCTTCGTTTCGTCAACTTTCTCGTTCGTTTATACGACACCGACAATTTCGAATATTCCGTGTCTTCTCAATCGATCGTACATCGTCTCCGTTGATGACGAATCGAGCAATTTTCGAAATTACAGAAGATCCAATCTATGTATCGCCGAACGATGGAAGGTGAACGTCGACTCTGCTGCAGAAGCATCGTTACCTCTTTGCAGGAGATGCAAACGGTATGGCATCGAGATACTCTAGCAGTCGCGGAGCAAAAGGACAGCGAGAAGAGGAGGAAAAGTAATAGCGCTGGTGGAAGAAGAAAAAGGGTTGGAACGGGGTGAAAGGAGGAGTCGAGAGAGAAAGAGAGAGAAAGAAAAGCAGAAGAGAAGATTCAAGGAACAGTAGGAAAGGACGAGGAAGAGAAGGAGCAAGGAGCACGGTAGAGAGGTTCGTGAGGGCAGGAGGGAGAGGAAAGGGCAGAGAGCGGACAGAGGGATAATAATAAAACGAGATATCTCGTACGTGGGCGGTCGTATTGTTAGCGCAACAAGGCATGCGCGGCGCTTCTGTGTCCCCGCGGTGCGCGCTCGTGCGCTGCGCCCTTAATAAAGGGGACGCGTGTGCGTGAGACGCGCGCGCACGCTTAATAAGAGAGGCCACCGAGTGCCAGTGTGAGTGGAGGAGAGCACGGCCTTATGTAAATCGGACGGGCCCATCTGCGAGGGAACCTCTCTCCGCGCCGACCGGCAACCACGAGAAGCGCAATGCGGAGTGCAGCCGCATCGCGTCGCGTCCTGGAGAAAGAGAAAGAGAGGAAGAAGAAGCAGCACGAGCTGGCTGCCGGCTTCAAAAGCAGTGCCGCCACCGCCACTGCCGCGATAAACACGCATTTATTCCAGAGAACGCTGTGTGTGCCGGACCGTAGGCGTGGGCGCATGCGCTAAAGCGGTAGCCCCAAGCAATAGCGCATGCGCGCGTGCTCTATGCTCCTGGGGTTCTTCCTTCGTACTCGCTGATTTCGTTTTCACGCGGCAACCATTATCGTTTTTTCTCCGTGCCTTTTTTCCTAAATACGATTTTCGTGTTAGAATCGCTCCTCGGTGGTTTCTAGCACTATCGAGAGATCGATAGCGAAATACAAATGGTATCGCGGTCGATTTCACGAGATCTATCTCGAGGGCTGCATCTACGCTTAACATGCACGGTCCGCAGCCACGTTAAGAAACACAAGACACTAGGACCACGTAACACGAGCGCTATCGCGACATTACATTGTGTTTGCACGCATCCTAACCGCTGTAGAAACGCATGCCGATGATTCTTCCACAGTCGGCAGATAAACAGATAGGCAGATGGGTGTACACGTTGGTGCTCTCAGATAAGCGTCTACCGCGAGGCAAGATGAAAGTTGACGAAGGTATATACCTCGCCACAAACCACCGACTCCAGTTCGCTGTCTCCATTTTCATCAAGTAACAATGAATTTCGACGAAGCAACGATATCACCTTCCTACTATTCTATAAAGTAGAACGTATAATTCGTCGTTTTCAGTGATTGTTCACTTCACAGGATAAGCTTGCTAAATAATATTCATTGTCTGGAACGAAGCAGCGATACACGAAGCATCATCCCTTGTAAAATAACGCAACAACTAGCGCGCAAAGTTTAGTCACGCGGTAAGATCGCAAACGTGACGAGTGTCGCTTACACAACAACCGCGAGAGCCAGATAACGCGTTATGATATCGCGTTTCAGGCGCAACTTTCCGTCGGGTGTAATCACGTAAAAATGTCCCTACCGACAGCGCGTGCATAATAGCGGAGACGTGCCGTTTAATGGAAATTTATTGTTGCCGCGCGTGGATCAACGCGATTACGCGCGGCCAGGTTCTCTCTCTCTCTTTTCTTTCACAGCTGCGATGCAAATCGAGGACAGGCCGGTTGCACTCGACGTTCCGCGAAAGATGAATAGGTCAGTTTCCTTGAGTCGAAGTGTGACTAACGAAAAGCCCGCGGTAACTTCCTTTGATAGTAGGCGCGCGCAAGCCCTTGACCCACATCTCTGGAGTCGCGGGAATTTCGCGAGAGTTTGATAGCTACTGTGGTAATCGTTTTTTAGTACGCGCATGAAATATTCGCGTACTTCGAGATAATTTAGGTAGCGTAATTATCGATTGGAAATGCAGACTTTAAGGTGTCTTTGATATCTGTTCAATGACAATAAGATTCTTTCCGTGCCAAAACGCCAAAGTATAATCGTCAAACCTACTTATGTTCCGGTCTTCAAAGACGAACGTGAAGTATTACAAAGTCGGAGAAAAACCGAGTTGTTGGAACGTTTCCGCATGCTGTAGCAGGCGGTTTTGACACTTCCTGCCTAGAGGATGTTGCGGTCAAAATTAACTTAAAATCAAAAGAGAATCGCGTAATTGACCAGTTTATCCTGTAGCGTATGCAAGGACAGTGCTCGTATATGGAAATTAAAAACAAAGATACCATCTCGGTGTTACGACTCGGTGAAAGTGTGCAGTTTTGCCGGATTTTTTCCAATATCATTTCGACAGTGCGTGATAAATCTTCGACGCAGGTAACCGCCGGTGTTGTAATTAAGTTTCGCGAGTGTCGATCATCTTCTTCTCTCGCGTTCCTTTTTCTTCCTCATTTTTTTAACACTTTACCAATTAAATGTCAAGGGTTGTAAAAAATGGAAATTCTCGAGGAGGATGGTTTAATTTTTCGTAATAAATAACGCAGGCGGTTGGACAGCCCGTTGGAACTGCAGCTATAAATACGACAAAAGCAGGGAAAACGCATAAAACACGTAAGGCGCATTAAGAGCGGCATTAATTTAAATTGGTTACCGCGCGTTTCGTTCGCGTCGAAGACGAGTCTGCGCTACCAAGAAAATAATCTTCCTTAATGCATAGTGATTGTTTTCCCGTCTTTGTCGTTTAGGCTCGTAGGATCAATAAATTCAAACATAAACATCCTTTTCTTAAAAAACGACGATTCATTTTCGTGTAATTTCTTAGACGATATCAGTGATTAAATCCTGCGTATTTCTGTTTAGAAACATAGATCATGCGACACGGAATCATAATTTTTGGATGTTACACGTTGAGTAAAATACTCGGCTATCTTTGATCGAAGAAAATATTTGTAATTCAAGCGATCCTGGGATCACGTTACTTCGGATCGTTAAATTCATCTTGATGTCATTCGAGGCATCGTCTTCCACGATTGAAATTTATTCTAAGAAAGTAATTTTCTTGTTCGACCTTACCGATTTTCTTTTTGGCAGCCGTTCCCTTTTAGGGGACTTCCCCCATATAGTCCCAGAATCGCCCGCAATTACGAGAGAAACCAGCGATAAAATTTGTTTATGGCGCCGCACCGCTTCCATAACGATTTCCCCGTACGACACTTTGCAGATAAAAATTTATATCTGAAACTCGTCACGTTACCGCGTCCCATATTTCTTTATTCATCCTTGCGCCTGAGTCTCTTAGTAACTTTACCTTGGCTTGCGGGTCAACACGATCGAAAATTTGGATTATAATTCTGATGCAAAATCTATGCAAACGCCTCCGCTTAATATCTCCAACTTTTTATAAAGTTTCCTAACTTTCTCTAAAATTCAACGAAATTGCTTAGCCGATTCTTCGCTCGGTCGACAAAATTCAAAGCCTTGCGTCTTATGATTACGACAAAGAGGACGAGCAATAACGATCGACGTTTGGCGGATTGAACCTAAGCAGCCTCGAGATGTTCGACAGCTTATCGGAGGCATTCGACGATTGGCAGCTAGCCAACTGTTCCGATACCAGCTGCACGTTTCAGAAAGTTATCGCGATAGCCGAAGAATTAATGTTATAGCCGCGGAGCAGCTAAATAACCTCCTTGTTAACGTTCGTCCACTACCGAGATGAACACGTTTCTTCTTCCTCGTCGTCTTCTCTCTCCTGTTTTTATCCTATTTGTTCGTTTCCACGCGTCTGGCGTAAAATCGAAAAATTTGAGGTATCCAAGGATCAATTAGATCCACTGGTCGATCCGACCGTGCGTTTCATTGGATCTACCGGACCGACAACGCGACGCTTATCGAAAATAATTGCCGAATAACGAAGTGACCAACACGCGTATGCTGCACACGGCCGCTGATTCGCGATAAAGGGTAATTAACGAGCAATTAACGCGCACTGCTGTGCCGCCGGTGAATAATCTCTTCGTGAGACGTGGCAAGATTTAATGCTCGCTTCTTCTCGCTCGAGCTTCGTCAGAGGGGATCTTGTCGCGGGATGTTTGGCGTTTTGGCGAAGAACGATCGCGAAATCGTAAAGTCTTCTTAAGTAATTGATAAGTATTTCCGTGAGGAGAATCTGAAGAAACTTGAAAGAATTTGTCTCTTAGCATGCGTAACAAGCAACTGACGACCTTGACTTTGTACTTCCAGATTTAGGAATAAATGCATGACGGTTGAATTCGAATTGGAAATGTGTATTTAATTGGAAAGAACGTTTAATACGAGGATTGAATTAGAAAGCTTTCGTTCGTTAAAGGAAAAAGTTATTCGAGTAATATTCATAAAGGAGATGCCGGGTTATTAATCTTTCTTTTCGACTTAGAAAGTGTTTAAACACGAGAGGAAGTACACACTACTTTACGAGTGGCTTGCGATTGAAATATGTGCAACGCGAATGATTTATTTCGCTATAAGAACGAAATACGTACTGTGGGATATCATGCAAAGGATATTATTTTAACGCAGCTATTTAGTAATTTGCCTCGCCTTAATTCACTTAACGCATTACACGCTCAATTATTACATTGACTACGATTTATGATTCTCCAATTACGAGGTAACTTTGCAATTATTCCTATTATCTGTATCTCGCTGATTTCAGATAAAACTTCCCTCCATTATCGGAAAAAGCTATTTCAATGGCGAAAAATCATGTACCATACAAGTATCCATTAGATCTTACACAGGCGGCTATTTAATGAAACTTCATATCCCACGTGATTATCTCGCGTAGTAACTCGCGGAATGTGGATCGAGTCTCTATTTAATCTTCATCGAGATATCGACCACGGTAATGGAATTCTCTATGCTGAAGATGAAGAGATTCCGCCTTCCCGTTCTCACCGAAAAAAATCCGCGAAATTAATGAGCGTAACTGCATAATGTGTTTCGGAAGTTGAGGAAAGCTTTGAGTGACGCTGCCGCGTCATTTGCATCGGATAGTGGACAGGACTGGATCGTTTATCCAACAGTTCCTAGTCATTTACTCTCCATACACAACCACGCTTTCAGCGGTAACAGATCGGTGTTATATAATTGATATAAAGGAACTGATAGTCGTTTCACATCCGCAATTTACCTAGAACAATATGAAAGGAATTATAAAGTAAACAGCCTTTCGATAATTTGACAGAAAACAGACCATCACGCGAAATTAATGTTTTAAAAATTCTCGAATCTCCCCTTTGGTAAATCTCTGCGTAAGCGGATCACGCGGTTCGTAGGCAAAAAGCATCGAAGCGCAAACCATCGAACGTCGCGTGTCGATTGCCTCGGTGGCGGGTGTCGAGAGAGCGAGTTTGCACGGTGCTCTATCACGAGGCAGTGTGCCCAGCGCAGCTGTTAGCCTCGTTGCTGGGGACAGACGTCGGCGAAAAGAGGAGCGTGGTGTGCATTAATAAGACGGCAACGCGGCTCGACTTAGAATAGTTCTCGGAATAGTTGTTTGTCCGCAGTAGGCCGATCCAACGGGGCCATTTCGTCGACGGGGCGTCGCTCAACCCAGAATTCGGGGTTGATTTAGGCGACCACGGAATTATCGACCGTATTCTGCACGCGCTTTCATTTTCCGCGGATCGTTACACGCGCTCCTTCCGTGATATTGCTCGTCGTAATTTAACGTTGTATGTGCAAGGTATAAGCGCGAATACAGGCAGTCCGTACGGCGTACTCCCGTAACTTGTCGCGAGGAACGCGCGCGTAGAGCCATGGGAACGCTCAGGCGGAAATTATCGCGCGATTCTTGTCGTGACGATACGTTTTCGGCCGTCTTACCGCACTGAAATGTGTGACATCCAGCGCGGAATTCCCGGTATTCTTCGGACCCGTCCCGAGTCCCCTTGCGATAGAGAGATTAAGGGACAATTATGAAACGCTTCTCGTTGCACAGTTGTTCCGTCTTCAGTATGAAGCGCTTTGATGACCACGGTTTTGCTTCGAGTTCTACAAATTCCTTTATAGATCGTTCGAACGGAGATCTTGTCGAGAGCACTTCTCGTCGTGTGGGAATGTTTCTCTTCAACATTTTTTTTTTTTTTTATGTCGCAATTCACCGGACTGACCTATTTCTACGGGGATTTTTTTTCTTGTATTCTTCTATGAAACTCTACTGTTACGTACAGAATAAACTGTTATCGTCGCCTCTAGGATGTTGATTATTTTCTAATAACATTTCTGATTCTCGTTCTCTCGAAGAGTTTACTCATCTTCTATTAGCATCGAGCAGCATTGGAAAATTCCGGCTGACAAAAAGTGCAGTGCCACGTGGATCGAGGCTGTGGTTTTTTCTTTTGATGGGGAATCCGGGGCGTCTCGTTCGGTTCATTAAATTCGAAAAAATCGGCCTTTCAGCGCGCGGCCCAATTCGATGGTTGGCCCTGCCGCGCGAGAAAAAGGCGTAATCGAAGTCTAAAGGGACTGCTGCTGGTGAAGAAAGCGACTCAGCTTTCGCCACATATAGTCGGTACCTTTGACGCCTACTAATGAGAGGCCAGTGATTAAGGGACCGCACGGAGAATCGATGCACCGAGCAAAACGATAAAAAGTGCAAGAGAATACGGTTGCGTGGCAATACTTCGGCAATACTTGTCCATTGTCTGGTCTCCATAGAAGTTTTACTTTTTATTTATAAAATTGCAGAATTTCTTGGAATTCTTTAAAAAAAAAACGGTCTCCAATTTTCTTTTTATTTATATCTTGTTTGCTTCGTTTACGTTTTAAATTTATTTCCAATCGTCATTCTTTATTTCATTATTCATTACGGTACAAATTCCGCTCATATGAAATCATCGGGAGACAAGTTGTATACAACCGGAGTTCGTATAATAGCAGTCTACTCATTTTTCCATTTAATTTCTATATTTCATCTTGATAGCTTTTACAACAAATAACTTTTCGTTGCTTCGCCTAACTACCTTAATCTTTACGTCATCATCGAGCTGTACACGAGCTTTGACCAACTGTATTCTATCGCACTTTCCTCGATCTCTGTTGCCTTCCTTTCAGAATTAAAATTCAAATGCAACATCCTCCGACGAGTATCGCCCTTGCTCGAACCATCTGCCGAGCAACGTACTAACAAGAAAGCGCGATAGATCTTCTCCCGAGAGCCACTTGTATTAGCGTCGCCGGAACAAGCCGCGCAAACAGCGGACGGGCGCAGTGCGATCAATCGCGACAATACGTATTCACGATTCACGATATCTCGGGCGACGGTGTCCCGAAGCGGGTACCGTGCATGTGAGCGCGCGATCGCCGGAATGCAGGTAAGTACATAGTCGTGTTCGATCGTCGGCGTTACCCGGCCAGACGCATTTCTCCCGATAGAGACGAGAAAGAAGAAAAGGAACGGAGATTGGAATCGGCACGATTTCAACGCGGATCAATTCACTCGTCGCTGCCGATCCTTTTAATTATAATCTCGATGCGTTAAATCGGTTTCGTTGGTCGAGGTAAACCAGCGCGTGGAAGTTCTTGCGCTAGGAACAACTTCCTGAAGAAAATGGTCTTTCGATTTCGACCATTCACATCCCAGCGTTTTAGTTTTCTATTTTACACTTGGGAATAATTCTCGTAATAAATTTGCAACGAAAAAGTAGACAGAGAGGGAGGAGGAGAATATACTGGAAACAGAGAAATACCAATTTAAATTTTACAAACTGGTGGTTCTCGAACCGTGTCTTCTTGCGGCGATCGTCAACGATCGCGGTAGATAAAGACGCTTTAAAAGTGCTGCAAACGTGGTATCGTTTCCGGATAGTTGGCTCTCGTTGCATGTATCGGACGTGACATGGCGAAGAACGCGGCGACGACTGGAAACATTACGACCACGACTAATTTATGCAAATCGCGTCATTTCCATCGAAACATGGCGTTTGAAAGTTTTCCAGAACCGTGGTGTATATATATTTCCATCGTGTTCGATGTTCCTCGTTATAGACTTATAAAATAAACCGTTCTAAATGCTTCTTCGTTAACCAGCTTTCGCTTCGAAAACGACATCCTTATAAATGACTTGACAAATTCTGAAACGTTGAAAAGCCGTCCGATCGCACGGTCGATCGGTAACTCGTTCCTCGTTTGAATTTATAACGAAGGAAATCCACGTTGTAGCTCGCTTTTCTCTCTGTATAATTGCCGATCGAACATCCAGCGAACGACGTCGGCGTCGATAATTACGAATATCCGCGGGACGGAAATGGAATCGAACGAGATCGCGGAGAAAAGAGAGATCGAAGGGAACGAGCGCGAGATCCGATCGAGGACCGCGTACGAAAAAGAAGAAAGAAGAAGAGCGAAGAGAGAAGCAGTATCGGCTTTTGTAGCGGTGCGCAAACAAATCCGACGTGGAAGCAAGCTACGGGAGAAAGAGGATTCGCACCGGAAAGAAAGAAGGGAAGAGCGAAGGGAAGGGAGAAGGGAAAGGGAGAGAGAAAAGGAGCGAGAGGAAGCGGAGACAAGAGGGTAGCCGGTAACAAACGACTCGCAAATCCTTCCTGTCAATTTAATCTCGCCTCGAATCCCGGAGAAATGTTAATAAGGGCCTCACTACCATTCCTTCCCTCTTCCTCCCTTCCGACCTCTCTCTGCCCGCTCGTTTCGTTTCTCTTTCCCGTTTCGCGGACTATGCGTCGCGCATGCGCGAGCGCGAGCGCGCGAGCCGGCAACGACACTTTATTTTCGCGCAAAGATACCGCCGCCGCGCCGCCGCGACGACCACGTGGAAATTGTGTGCAAAGCGAGCTGCACCCGTCGTTTTTCTTTCTCCACCGCGTTCTTCCTTTATCCGCGTTCTCTCTTCTACTCGACGACCCCCTTACGTTCTGCGCTGCCCCACCAGCGATCCCTTTCGGCCTTCCACCCTCGTAATTTATCGCGGTTATGCCGTACTCGCGGTGGAATCTGTACCAACGGATAAAGGAACCGGAGGAAAAATACTCCCACTCGAGCCAGCGAACACTCGCAATGCTATCGTCCCGATTCGATCATTCGCTCTCGGTGCCGCGCCGCGTGTTCCGCTGCACCGGTTGCTACTGCCTCTTGCTACTGTTGCTTCTGTTCCCGCTGCTTGGCTACCGATTCCTCTGTCGTCGGACCACGCAGAATACGCGGACAAGCGCGCAGCTGATCCGATGAAGAGATCGAACCGCGAGATGCAAAGGCAGTGTACCGCTTGCAACTCTCACCAACTCGGCGACGTCGATTTTTGGTCGTACTTGTGACGGTCCATGGATATTTTTATTTGAGAGATAAAAAATTATGTATTCTACGGTATCCATGAAGTATAGCCTTTTTAGTTTTAATCGATACAACTCGAGGCTATCAAGATTAAAAAAAGAAAAAAGTTCTCATTCTAGAACGATGCAACGAATATTAAAGAGACGTTCGCTATTAATAGAAATTTCTCGCGTACCGGATGCATTAAGTCGTTTAACATACATCGTATACTTGGAGTTTCTATTAATAACATGTCTTTTTTCATCATGTGAAACGCAACAGTATCGCATGTGAATTCTCAATCTGAAATGCAAATATCGTGGCACGTGGCGACGTTAGTTCTTCCGAAGAAATTCCTCTGTCCTTTTTTCACCGCCACTTCCGTATGAAACGCGACTGAACACGGGGTTATAATTCATTCTAAGCTCGTTTGGAAGCAACAGGCATACCTGGAAATTACACGTTGCCGTGATCCTCCATCTCCTTTCCTAGCCGCTTTGATGGACGTGACGTTTTAATAATCTCATTTTAATTGGCGTTGGATGATGTAATGCTAACGCCGGCCGTCAGGCTTAACGACGTGTAAAGTGTACGGGCCCGTCGAGCAGGTATTAATTTCTTATTTGCTCTTAGAAACGCGTAACAAATTCGGTGTCCTAATGATCCTCTATCCGTTACGCGACCGATAATAATTAACCGTGCCTTCTCTCATTTTTTCTTCCTTCGTTCCCCTGGCGAATTGAAATGTTTTCCTCGTTTAACTACGCTCGAAGGCGAAAAAGGAAAGTGACCCAGCTGTCGATAAATCTCACGGTTCGGTAAGGTTCACGCAAATTCTGCTTCCTTGAAAATCGAAGTAGTTCGGCATTCCGTATAAAGTAAAACGCTGCTCGGTGCCAATTATCGACGTCGTTGAAAGCTGTTCTGTTGTGACGGGTACCAAATCGCAATGCGAAAAGCAACGCGCCTTCGTAAGAGATCCCGTATTTTAGTATTAATTCATCGGTATTTTCCTCAAACAGTCGCATCGTAAACAAACGAATACACTAATAATCTGTGTCAGTTATATTCCACGTAAACAACTTCCCACTCGAATCATCCAAGTCTCAGTGATCCCGATGGTTGCCAGCAGTCTGCAAAGAGTTTGCGAATCCATCGTTTCCTGTTATTGTCACGTTCCGCCACAGTTTCGACCCGATTTATTTTGCACATTTATCTTCGGCCAGAACAAATAAACCTTGGAGATCGTCGTCGCGTAATTGCCTCTAACCAACAGTCTGGTGAATACAGTCCGCTGCGAGCGGCATCGATTCACATATCGAGGAGGCAATTTTATTCAGAGCGCGTGGCATTTCAGCTCGACGACCACGCAACCGGCCTTTATCGGCCGCTGAACGAATTTTTGGCACGCCACCGTGCGCAATATGAATGGACGATCTGTTAGCTAGTATACGAGCGCTGGCTCGTGCGTTTCCGCATGCTTGTCGAGATTTCCTTCGACGTTCGTTCGTTGTTCTCTGGGATTACGATCAATCGGGAGAAAGCTACACGGTGATACCTTTCGACTTCGTTTTCTCGTAGTTTCCCTGAACAGGGAAACTCGATGACCGGCCTACGAACGAATTATTTGGAAGTTATATCAGTGGTCACGTATAGTATGCTGTAAATTAAATGACCGTGTCGCATAATGACATAACTTACACAAATTCCCTCACGGGCAATTTACTTTATTAGCTCGTCGCGTCGCTTGCCAAACGGATACAGTCGTCTTTTTCATCGCACCAGCGAATTTTCGTCCAACTCGAACGTTAACTCGCGCGGTTGTTTGCTAAATAAATCTAATCGCTGTTTCTATATAGATCTAAGCAACTATTTCGTCCGGAAAACAAGAGGATTACGGTGACGTTTCATCTTTCATTTGTATTTCATTTATATGACTGGTCGGTTCTAATCGTTTCGGCTTTTTTCTATAAATCTCTCAAGAGCGAATAAGATCGGTTCTCTCGCCGGTTTAAATGCAGGCATTGTAAAGTTCTTTCCTCCGTCTTGGTCGACAACTGGGTCACAGTGTTCCTTTGATAGCCCAGTGTGAACAAGGCTTGAAGCGAGCTATGCGAGGCTGAAGCGCGTAAACGCAGCGTCGAGGAGATCTATTGTTAGCCTAGCCAAAATGTAAAGCCAAACATTCTTTCATACCGTATGTGGGTCGCCATCTACGCGATCTATGCGTGATTTCCTTCCTCTAAACCTGCCTTCGTCCAGTTGTGCAACTTTCCACTTGCAAAACTTTCCACTTTGTTTCGCCTTTTCTTCTCCCCTCTTTCTTTCTGCTCGAGATACCGCGCCCTTGGCTAGTTTTTCTCTCGCGTCCTCGCCAATGTCGCCACGCGAACGAAACACCATAAGGCAAATGTTATCGCGAAATAAACGGCACTGGCGCCGGCCAGCAGTCCGTGAAATTTATTTCGTCACGAATTAAATTAGTCCCGCGACGGTGGCGGCCGCAATTTGTATAAATTTCTCTCGTTACATACGATAAATCAAGGTTCGTGTCTTTCAATGTGTCGCGCGTTACTCGCCTCTGTCCATCCCCCGGTTTGTCTGCCTACGATCGTCCAATGAAATTTTAATTCAACAACGACGCGTAATTTTCTTCGACGAAGAGCGTAATTAGTTGAAAGCCGATGCTTCGATAATAACGCGGTGGCGCATTTTAAATGCCCTTAGGCAGCTCGGGGTGGTGCGAGTGGTTCTCTGCTTAAGCCGACGAATTTATGAACTGCCGATCGGCCTCGGGCGATCTCAAAGACCCAAGACCGAGCATTGTCGCGGAAAGTATTCTCTTTCGATAATAAAGAACTTCATAATGCGCGCCAGTGGACCGCGTGGGCGTAATTGGCCTGCGTAACGCAGCGCGCGCGCCGCTTTATGTCGTAACAACTCTTTGAAATGTGTTGGTCGGCGCACGGCCGCGGAAAGTGTTATAATGTCACGCGACGAGCGCGCAACCCGGCAAAACTCTAATTGCCCAATAAACAGAAGAAGCTACGAGGAGACGAGCAGAAGGGCGGAGAGGCAGGGTGAGAAGAAAGGAAAGTCGGATCGACGCGACGGGCTTTATTGAAGACGCATCGGTTTTATGCGACAGCTTTTATTGCACACTACTGTTGCTCTCTCTGCGAACGCGCGAGCGTTCGTCCACCGCATTGAACGCCGAAATATATTGCCGATAAATACAATTTTATCATCGAGGAATTTTAAGTGGTGCCGCTGTACGCTCGCTGCGTTCTCCGATCGGTCCAGCCGAAGCTGCTCGTCTCGTTTCTTCTCGTTCGAGTCTCTTCTTTCCGACCGAACGATATTGGCTGTGATTTCGCGTCGGTTGCGCAACCAATCTCCGATCCTCCGCGTCTTCCCTCCGCCGAAGCCCGTCGCCCGAAAATTATTTTACGATCCTTTCGCGCCGCTCTTAATTTCACCGTGGAGACTCTAAACGGCAGCGTTTAACGTCCTGCCTCGAGAGCACAAGAAAACATAAATTAACGCGCCAGGACCGAGTAAATCTTCCAACTTCGAGAACTTCGTCTCGGCCAAATTTTCACTCTTTGTCTGTTCAAAGACAACTTGCCTCTTCCACGCCACTCCCGTTGACTCAACAACATTGACTCATGCACGCGAGTTTGGAGATAAAACTCGTTTGTTTTTTCGAACCTAGTTAACCACTGACAAATTGCTTTCGGACGCTTTCCATCTTTCCCATGTGTAGATAGAATCTCTTGAACGCGTGAAACACCGGGTACCGTTGAAGAACCACCATGAATATTGAAATACGGTAGCTCGATGCTTTTTCAGTTAGATCTCTCGAACCGGGCCTCTTCGCATTCTTGCCGCGTATCCGTGCAGCACCCACGATCAACTAGTTCAGGTGGGTCTGTTTACAGGCCACTTCAGACGATCTACGCGAGACCGCTACCGCCTGATGCTTATCGCAATACGGAAACCTACCTCTGAAAAATCGGTCAAGTGCTCGTTGAGAAAATTTTCGGCCGTATCCCGTGAGAAATTTTTACTCGAACCTTCGCGTCCTCGAAACACGCTTTTTCCTCAGTGACTTATTCATCAAATAACGACAATTTGGGTATTAACAGTTCTTAAACCGAGTCGTTTACACTTTTTACCGTACCACGTTTTCGAAAGATTTAAAAAAATTCTAAGATACTTATGAATATCCTCACTTCGTTGCACAATGGTTCATGGAGTCGAATGTTCGAAACTTCCTTCGACAAAAACGAAAATTCGAAGGAAAGAAATTGAATTTCGCAATCTGTCTAAAGAAGGTTAATTCCACGTTTCCTACTTATATAATAAATTCGCTTAAATTGCGTTTTAGTTGGTGTAATAAGTTACGTATATCGTGGTAGTTGATTTAAAAATGGGGCTCAGGCGAAAAGAAAAATATCCACTGCGCGGTAACGCGCTCACCGTGCAAACGCTTTTTCCGCTGCCTTTCAAATGGTTGTTGAATTATTGGCTGAAATCGTCGGAAATATTCCAGACGTTCACCTTTGCGGTCGCGGCGAATTTCTTGAAAATCCGGAGCGAGCGAATTAAACGCAATTAATCGCCCCGTCACCGCGTTATTGTCGCTGCCAGTACCATTATGACGTGCAGGCGCGTTAAAGATATCAACAAACTACGCGAATGGTAATACAAATTGCAGATAATTGCAGGTACTGTGCAACACGCTCTGATCGAATTCGGTCTGGTTCTAACAGTTGTTTATGCCGTTGCCGATCGAAGATAAGCATCTAATGGCTGTAGACGACGATTGTTTCGTTACAAGTTCCAAACGAGGAATTTACGAATGTAGGAAATCTGTGCAAAGTTCTATGCTTTTACAGAGCCTCTTCAATTTCATTCGTCGTTCGTAAACACTATTATTTACAAAATCTCGCAGCAGCTAAATTTATCTTCGAGTATCTATTACCCGCGTATAAAATTTCAATTTATCATTAAGAATCACGGATAATTGGTGGAGCGTTATCGAGGATTACCCGAGTTCGCCAACCGGGAAATATCCCGAAGGAGAAAAAGTAGCGGCATCGATAAAGGCCAATTAAGCCTTTGGAAAATCTTCTCCGTGCTCATTGAAATCGCTCATAAAGCGCAACCGGACGTGGATCTCGATCGTTGATCCGACATCCCCGTTAGGCCGGTGGAAACGAGCGGCGAAAATTGCGACCAGTCACAGGGCAAAACCTCGTGCGAAACATTCGTTAACATTCCCAACACGCGGTAATGATCGTGGAGTAAGAAGCGACGCGGCGGCATTCGCCGCGATCTCTCGGTCTCTGGCAGTGCGTTAGAAAATTAATAGAACGACCTCGAGCGGACGCGGCGATCGTGCAAAAACCGATCGCCACTCCTCCTCCATCTCGTTGCTGACGGGAACTCGAGCATCACGCCAGTGCATGTGATTATTATTCATAAATTAGGTGGAAGGTCGTCGACTGTCGGTCGAACGCAGCCCGAAGCAGCTAATTAACGTCAACAAGTGATTTTAGATCGGCGCTGGCAAGTGGGAGGAGCCGACTTTAGAGATAATTTCTCGGTTCTCTCGCGAGGTTGGTGTTAGGCGTTCGTTAATAGCTAATTACTTTTGGTACAGTTTAACATGATGCGTATCATGCAAAGTGAAATACTTTCGGAGACGAATTGGCTATATACGTTAAACATGTGGAAGCGGTTGCGGTTTTCGCGGGAACTGTTGCGTTCCAGCAGTTTCGTAACTTCTACATTGTTTTAATTAGCGGTCTAACCAACTTCTTTGGTTACATGTTTTCTCGGTAATTACAATTGTTTAGATTCCTTTGCTTTTTCTTTGATTTTCTTTTCTTTGTTTTCGTGGAAGTCACGAGCATCGATGCTAAATCTGGTGTATGTTAAGGCGGAATGATATATTTATTGACCTCCGATAGATTTAGTTAAACCCAACGTGACTTCGACACCGACGAAGGGTTCCTGGAGCTCGAGTCGCGCCACAGTTCTCGAAGTGTCATCGTATTTTCAACAGGTCGGGCTTAATATTCGATCCGTGGCCGGATTATCGGACAGCAAAACGAGAACGTGGATGGCACAGCGGCTCGTTAGACACTAACCGTGTCGTTGCATCGGTCAGTCCCACGGTCTGGGCCTGTGTAATAAGCGGATAAGAAGGGCGACGTTGCAATCGGAATGATTTGTCAAGGAGGATGCTCGTCTGTCGCTGCCTAAGTCCTGTTTTCATAATCCACCGCGACGAAAAACCGACTGTCAATAACATCCAGTCGTCGACTTACCATTCCGCGAGGCTTCTTTCGATTTCACGCCTGTTCCCACTCGGCAGTGCGAAACTCACAGTCCCTTGACACGTTTTATAAACCTTCTTTGTCTCTTTAACGATTTTGTTTTTATCCGTTTCTGGTACGTCGTAGTCGTGTGACTCGATACTCGAAACTTTCACATTTATTCACGTAAATATTTAACAATTTCTACGCGAAGAGAAATTATCCGTCGCGTCATATATCGTCAGTCGATTAATCATCTTGCCCTCAAATACCACGAATGTTTGCGAACACTCGTTACAGATCAAAACATTATTCGGAGTTAGCTTTCGAAGCGCGTTATGAGATCAGGATTCAGAAGTCCGGATGACGCCCTTTTGCCTGTTGAGCCCCAAACGTAGGCGAAGCCGGACGTTGTTTCGGTAACCGCCGAAAATGCTGGCCACGTAGGCGGTAGCGAGCAATTCCGAAATCGACTTTTCGATTTACAAAACACACAGCGGTGGGCGAGCTGAACCCGATCGGCGACGAGCACGCCACGCTTGTTCGCCAACACGCGTATCTGGGGTCCCCACCCCGGCGCCAACTTATCATGGGTGAATCGGTCGCGTGGGCGATCACTTCCGGTCAGACGATCCTGTTCGATCCGGACCCCGATATTCCGAACATACATCGTATCACGCCGGATGATTATCTTTGCAATTTCTCTCGCAATGTTCAGACCATCTTTTAAATAAAGTGTACAAATTAATTCGACCTCGTTACTTCCCTGCTACGTTACTCACGCCGATGATCACGCGATAGTGTTTAGAGTAACTACATGTAAAGGGTATTTAAAAATAAGAAGGAGGCGGCTTTCAACGTCACAGACCATGTGACAAGTCTAAAAGATGCAAACGGGACAGATGATCGCTTAAGATTCCATCGGCGTTTCGCGGAAGTCCGTACTTCCTCGAGGGCTTTTCGGGGCCCCTCCCCAGTTCATCGGGTAATCCTATCACGCGCCGTGTTCTCTTCGCTTTCGTGTACTTTTTACAGCTCGTGTTCACCGGCGGATAATCGTTTCTGCGCGACACTCGCCCCGACCGCGGCACATTGAACAAGGCCTGGATTTATGATCCTCCTTTACGGACCGCTTTTAAAGCAGCCCCGAGGAGTTTTCCTTCCGGTTAAAAAGTTGAGACTGCGCGTGATGCACTATTTATATGACCATTAGCTTACGATCTTCTTCAGTCTTCTATAAATACCGGTCGCGATGCAGTCCTCGTTCCGTCATCTTTCTCGAGCCGGCACTCGTCTCGACGTTGTCTCGTCGTCCTATGGAGGAAAACTCGCGATATCGCGATGACGGAACCTAATGTCTCTATGACGACCATCGTTGTGAGCGCGATACGTAAGATTTCGTCGCGCACCGTGCGTTCGCATCAAGCGGAAAATAAACTGGCTTGGCAATATGAATAGACCGTTACTATGAAATCGATTCGTTTCGCGCGTGATGTCTCGTTTGCTGTCGTTTGCTGCAGACAAGAAAAACGTATACCAACTACTCGAAAAGCGTAAACAATTTGGATCGTGCGCCGCCGTTCTGGCAAAAATAACCAGCAAGGCGCTCGGCCGAACGATCAACGCTGCAACGGATACTCGTCGTCTAAATCTTGATAATTTACGATCCATTCGGCCTGACCTCGTGCAAAACGGCGGCTCTGGTTTTTACGTAAGCGACCGAGAGGCCCGAGTCGGTCAAGGTTCGAGAGCGCGGCGCTACCGGGGCCCGAATCGCTGCCGCTGGCCAGATCGAGCGAACGAGCAAACGAGCGCCGCGCAGAAATGAGTTAGGGGTCGTTCGGCGGCCAGCCGAAAAATTCGCAGCAGTAAACCACTGCGGTACGCCACGGCTCGTTATCAATCGTGCGCGGTAGAGCATACGAGCTGACTCGGGGCACGCGCCTGGCGGGGTCGTAGGCCGCCCCACCCCTATTCTTAGCGATCCCCCCGTCCGACAGCGGAGAAAGAGGCCCTGATCAAGAGAGAGAGGGACAGACACTGCACCCCCACTCCGTTGGAACGTGGAACGGGGCCTGCGAGCCCAGTCCTCCCACTCGATGCTGCCCCCTCCTCCCACCAGACCCATGCAACCCCACCACCGTATCACGGAGCAGTTCTCAACGATTCCCCTCGACCCGCCTCTGCATCGTTTTGCACTCGCTGCACGGGATGCCACGACAGTGGCTCTCTCTTCTTCTCCCTCTTTTCCGTCGTACGAAATCTTGCCCTTTCGTTCGATTTCTCTTTGAAGCTTCTTTCTTGGCGTTTCGAGAGCGTAGTCATCGAATGCGGATATGCGAGATTTTCACGACGTTACTCGTTGCCGCATCGGATGGCGAGAAAGAGGCAAGCGATCCATCCGCGATCACGAAACATCACCGTGGTGCCAATTTTGTACGCTTTGGCGGTTCGTTCGGGTTTCGAATCAGAGGAATACGCGTGAATCGCGGCGAAGGTTTCGCGTTTCCACGAGCGCGGAGCGAGAGCAGGGCCTCTCCCTCCGCCGTGGGCTCGGTGTCACGGGCCAGCGGTCGTAATGCGGCCCACACGCGCGCTCCACACTGGCGCGCAAATCGCATAAACACGCGCGCCGACGCATATACGCACGGTGGGGTAGAGACGCTAAGCGACGAAGCGGTCCTACCTCCTGCAGGGGACCGTGTCACGTGGCCCCCAGGCCGTGTAGCAGCACGCAGCGCACGGGCTGTGCTCTCTCGTGAGCGGCGCACACAACACCAGTCAGAGACGAGCCGAGAGACCGGGCGCAGATCGCACTCTCTCCCAGGAAGCGCGTGCTTTCTCCCTCCCTCTCTCCGCCTCTCTCTCTCCTTTTTGTCCCTCTCTGTCCGTCCGTTTGCCACCCGTCTTTCTCTCGCTCTCCCTTTTTCCCCATTTCTATCGCGTGTCGTGCAGCGACACGTCGCGCTCTACCGCGCGACACCAGCCACCGCATCGATTCACCGATCGATCAGCGATCCGTCGATCGATCTCGCCGCGTAGCCCACCCCCGCGGCCATCCTCCTGCGGAAGATACTCTTCCTCTTTGCTTGGACAGCCGCGAGTGTTCCACCCGCGTCAAGCTGTGGAAGCTGTGTGTCGCCTGTGCGAGTTTCTTCGCCACGTGCGCGCTCGATCGCGCGTTCTAGCGACCCTCGGTGTGTGTATTTATAGTGCGCGAACACGGTCACCCCGGCGACCGCGCGTGTTACCGTGCCGCGATACCCCGTAGGGTTTCACCGACGAGAAGAGGAAGAATTTTCGTGGGTGACCGAGTAAAACAGAAGAGAGTTTGTTGCACTGGCTGACCGGATTCCCGCGGATCACGAGTGTTTCTGGTTCTTTTGTGAATCCTACTATATAGTACGTACGCGTCCAGGTCGACCGAGAACATCGGCCGACGTTCATGTCTCGGAAAGAGACTTCTTCTCGAGAGTGGAGTTGTGGCTTGTGCGTCGATGGTGTGTGTCAACGTGTCGATCCAGTCGCCTGTCTTGTCACCGCCGCACCCGCACCTCGATCAACGAGGCCTCGCCTAACATGCTCGACCGCCGACGCTCCGGCTGCTCTTCGCGGACGAAACTGAATGGTGCGCATCCTGTCGTTATCTCGTCGGTAGTCTGCTCTTCCGCGTCGTCTGTGCCTCTGCAGGAGTTGCATCGTGCTAGTGTGTTCGACTCACCTAATCGCAGTGATTTCTCAAATGAGAGAAGAAGTACTTTGCACGTTTTTACGCGAAAGCGAAGGAGTAAAATCATTTGGTAATACGATAGCCGCGTACGTTTCGAGCGGAGATATCGCAGTGACGTACGTCAGCTGATGGACAAGGCGTCGATGGAAAAATCATGTCGCGTTCCAGTCGTTTCTTTCCCAAATCGTGTTCTCCCGTTAATCGCGCAACAAATCACCAAGACTCGAAACACCGATAAACCTCTATTAAGACCGTGAAACGTGACGATAAAATCGGACGCGAGACAACGAGCATCGAGTGTCCGTACAGCTGGTCGAACATTTTTACGACCTCACCTTTCACAGTAAAAAACGCGTATTAAAGACCACGAGGCTCGTGTAAACTGGTTAAAAGCTCGCGTACGTTCGACGTAGAAGCGTGGCAGCCGAGCTGTCACGTCCCGTCGAAATCGCATATGATTCGCACGGTTCTTCCCTAACGACAGGCTAATGACCCTCGGATAATGAAAGGGTTCGCCCAGGACTCGCTGCTGATCGTTACTACTTCCGTATCTCGGTGCGAATCCACCTCCAGTGTGTGTTTGTTGCCGTCTCGAGTTGTTCCACCTTCGTATTCACACCTCCGTTCCTATCACCGCCTTTTATTGCTATCTATCGCCTGACGTGTTTCAATAAAACAGAGGCTCGTCCATACGTTCTGTTAGATTAAGTGGATTTTGCGCGACGGCAGTCGAGTGGAGTTTCATCGAATAGTCGGAACGAACAGACGATGTTTACAACGATATTTCGGCCTGGTTCGATAGCATCACGCTGTACAACTGCCACTGGAAGGCATCTGTAGTTCTGTTTGGTTCGAACGCGATTTCCAAACGGAACGGTCTCCGTTGTTGGTTCGGGCTATTTTCGAGCGTCAAACCGGACGTCTGAAAACGTGTCCGTGGGCATCATCTCGGGAATAAATCGGTCCCGCTAACGAGTGGTCGGACAGAAATTTATGGCACGGCGAATCCCGATGCGGCGGAAGGCAGTTCGATAAATAACCTCGCGAGGGACGCACCGATGACGAGGGGAGGGCCGCGAGAACGAAGATCGAACACGTGGCTTATGCATCTTCTCCGGGCGATTCTTTCCCCGCGGACCGCTGGCCTTAATGAAGCGATTCCTATCGGTCAACCAGAATCTGATAATTAAATCAACCAGCGGTCCGCCGCACCGCGTCGGATATTAATTGAATCGTGATCGGATTCGATCTACTTCGTTTCGCAAACACGTCCGTCCTTATGACTCGGCCGCGCCACCACCGTTTTAACTTTCTGATCGTCCTTCCGATTTCCTCGTCCACCGGCAGGGGGCTTTTAATCCTTTGCCGCCCGGCTTTCGGGAGTTACGCGTTCGCGGCAGCTCGTTTAATTGGCTGGACATCGTTAACGATGTCTCTCGATGGGACTAAGTTTTTGTCACGATTTGCCTTCCACTCGACTTCTCCAACGTTTAACGACGTCGAGCCTTCAGCTGTCCCGGTAGTGTTTGCTAGAATGTATCGGTACCCAGCTTATAAAGTAACTCTTTTCTCTTTGGAGACGTACTCGAAGTAGCGAGACCTGTCAGTGTTTCAACGACTGGAATATTCGCTCGATGAGCTGGATCCGGTTTCGTTGAAAACTCGTGTTGGTTGTCGAAGACAGTGGGCATTTTGGTTTAGCTGATTCGCTTTCACCGTTCGCGATGATTTTCTCGGACAGGTGCTTCAGCCACGATCGATCTTCAAACGACGTTCTTCAGTTTAATTTCCTATGAATTCCGAAAATTCGTCGTACTCCACGGAGTTTTCGACGCGACTTTATTGAGTCGTTGTTACCAGCGCGTTTCACTCGGCCACTTTCGTGAAATCGTGAATCCTTGATTGTCAGTTGTCGGCCGATAAGATCGAAACGCACGTCGCATAGGAATCGAGCGATAGCGTCCGACCGGAGAGGTATCGAGAACGGTCGTTGGAAGCGTTTCGTATCCAGCACCGGTCCAACAACGTTTCGAGGAGCCGCGAGAATAAATTCGTACGCGAGAGCCGTAGTGAAAGATCATGAGAAGATCGGCACGATCAGATAAGAATCGACGGTACTCGGGGGCTGATGGGTCCGTGACGATGAAAAGAGTCTTTGGAAATGCGTGTCGAGGCCGAGGCAGCCGCCAGGGAACCTCGTGGGAGGGGCCAAGCGATTCCTCTCCGGCATCAGGAGGGTCCGCCGTCCGATTTCTCTTTCGCAACCCCCTTTACTTTTTCTCGAGAAATTCGGCTGACGAGCCGCTTTTATCAGGCTCGAGCGCGATCTGCCTCGATAATGTTGATTTCTAAACGGACGTCGTTATCGCTTACGTCATTTCATATGAAACCCTTGTTTCTATAATTGCTTGATTATATAGGTTATGAGTTCCATCGCTCTAACGTTATCCAACTTTATATCACAACGTTATAACGGATTAAACAAGGATTTTTTATTTATACTTGAAAGGACTTTTTATTTATTTATGCATCACGTTCGCATAATTCTGAACATACAGATTCTTAAAATCATGCAATCTGCGTTAATTTTCCTTAGTCGTACGAATATCGGAAAGGGGAGGAGTCGATAGACAAGATTCTTTGCGCGAGAATCTACCTTAGCCCTCGAGGTGATTATAACGCTAATAGTGTGCAGTGTGTTAATGTCGTAACTCGATAAGTCATTAAAGTAACAAATTGCGTTATTAACCCGGCTACGGTTAATTAAACGAGGCGAGGTAAACGGCAGAAAAGCGTCGCGGATTAATGGATCGGATTGCCGAGCCGCCGGTTAATAACGATGTCCGGTTGAATATCGTGATAAGTAGGTTGAAAATCGAGACGAAACGATTCGCCGTGTCGCGATCGTGCGTTAACGAACGAACGTATACGCCAGTGTCCCGTTCTCGATCCTCCATCCCGGGGTTATAACAGTGATTACGGTAATCACGTGGCGCATGCTCGATCCACGGTACCAGTAATCTGGTAGAAGTGATTGGCATTGCGTAATCGACCGCGATAACGCGATAATGTTGGTTAATAGCGCGCTGGCCGCGGTAATACGCGCAAACTGATACTTAAGGGAACGTTAACGCGACCGTAGAGCTGCGGCTGCGAATTGGGAGAAACGTGGAATCGGATCGTGCTAAGTATACGTTGGGAAATTGTTGCTATAATAGGCTGAGTCTGGAGGAAACAAGGCATCAAGAAGCTGATATTACGTATCAATTAGTGTAGGAAGCGAATACATCGTCGTTTTCGGTGCTGTAGAACACGAAATCGATGAGATAAACCAGAGGTTATCGGAAACTTTCGAAATTATTAACATACAAATGGGATAAAATATTCGAGCGCCTCGTGGGTGCACGCGACGACAAACTCCAAATCAACTGGCGATAATTCTAAAATCGTGATAACGCGACTCGCAAAATTCGTCAAAACACGTAAACGTAACACGTCGATAGATATTGCGAAAAGTTACGAAACCTTTGATGTAGGATACGCATAAAGACGACGAACGATCGAACGTAAACGCGAAAATATGCGACTCTGGTGGGCGACGACGAAGCTCTCGGATAATTAAAAATGTACATAATAATCGGGGAGAGGGGAAGAAAATCGCGTGATTACGTGGGCGCTTATTTAGTGCGCGTGACCGCTCGTATCTCCGCGTGATCGCGCTCAGGCTTCAATAATTTCGGTGTTAATTAAACGTCGGTGCGTGGGTGCGCGGCGAACGCACGTCGAGAACGTTCCAGTGTGTTTTGTCAACTTTCACTGTCGCTTTCAGCCTTCCCGTGCGCGCCGCGTTTTAATACTCTCCCGATGATGGTTATTAAGTCCTGTCGACGAAAAGCAACGTCCGGTGGCGAAACTTTTGTCACGTCTTCGCCGTCGCCGCCACTACTGCCGCACGCATACTGCGATTGCGCGCCGCGTGGCGCATCGCTTTGCGGGCATCGATGTCTCCGGACACCGCGTCGGGTGTTAATCGACCAGGAAAGAGTGCATTAACTTTCCTTCTTTTTATTCGCAATTTACTTTTATAGTTGATATTATGTTCGCATAGATGTCGTAGTGACATTGGATACGTTTCAAGAAATATAAAGTGTTAATTATGTGCGAGACTGATAAATCGATTCGTTGGTAATAGCGCGTAATGTCTTACACGAGCATCTACGAGGTAGGGACTGTTTACGTTTTCCATATAGGATAATTGATTGTCGTCGAGCTGTGACTATAAACGCGGTACTTCAAGGTGGCAAGTTCTAGTCGTATTTTATCTTAATGGAACGTTTATCGTTCTCGTAAATTACCGACTTAATTATACGATAGCTTCTTCGATATAACGTTTTCAAGATAGATCGATTTTCGACCAAAATTTCGCGTAAACATGGTAATTCGCGAGGAAAGCACCGCGAGGATTTTCCATGCGAGCGCCGACATTTTTTACCTTGCTTTCACTCCCCATGATTTTTCTGAATAGGCAGCCGCCGGGCAAGCGTATCTCTCACGTTTTCGAAAGTTCCACGAAGCGCCTCCAACCAGCCGTTTCCCGGCCCGTCGATAATTCACCGTAATTTCGCGGTGTGCAGCGGCGAAACGCCGCCCACGCGTCCAACTGACCCGAGCCAGAAACCAGATGAAAAAAGAAAGATGAAAAAACGAGAAGACAAGCGAACAAGAGCAGAGGCAAAAAGAAAAAGAAGAAACGAAGCGTCCTCGCGTCGCTGCCACCCTGAACTCTATTAATTTGAGACGATTAGGCCAGCTGATTCTTGCCCACCGCTAATTGCCCGCGCGCAGACCAAGGGCCAGAGATCGGGGATTAATTAAATTGAATTAAGCTTAATTAGCCGTGACCACTTGGACCGTGGTAGCGAGGTTGAGAATGCGAGCCAAGGACGCTTCACGGGATGGATGAGACGGAAAGATTTCGATGGACCGAAACGCTACCACGCCTGTCTCTGCTAATCGTCTCTCGGATATTTCGCTCTTTCATCCTCCTCGTTTTTCTTTGCTCGTTCGTAGTTGACTGTGACAAGTCGTGTCAGGGTATGTCATCGACTGGGAAAACGATTTTTCAATCGTTTCTGTCCCCAGTCGATTAACTTTGATTCCGTAGCTGTCACATATCAAATTATAGGTAGTAATTTCTGTTTAATGGGCGGAGCCTACTCGATCCACCGCAATTTTATTGTTCGCGCGGTGAGCGAGCTTACGCGACGCGATTCGTCATCACCGCGTCGATTAGGCGTAGTTATTAGCGAACCGCTTAGTCGAGAGGATCGCGCGAAACGCGACAGTCGCGCGCGGATAACCAGAGATACGGAGGTGAAATCAATTCTCGTGTACGTGCGCGCAACGGGCGAAGAGAAAACGCGCGTGAAATTCAAACCGAACGCCACGTCGCGCTGCAATTAAGAGGAAGCCGAGAGAAAGTGTTATATCACAACGACCGATTGTTTAAATGTTGACGATTAATTAAGCGACCGGCGTTTAAAAATGTAACCGCGTGCACACGCACTTCGTAAAAGTATCGAGGAACAAGCATTCCAGTAGAGGCAACGACGAAGACGAAGAAAAGAGCAGATTACGGACCGCCGAGTACTGCGAACTTAAAATCACCGAAGAAAATTATTTGCAAGTTTAATCCGTGTAACATTTTTATACCCAGTGATATTCGAAATAACAGCAGTACTCGAACAAAAAGTGTCGATCGTCGACGAGACTCGTCTCGTCGGGGGAATCGATTTTCAAAGTCGATGCTTACAGGAACCGCCAACTATTGGAGCGTCAAGTATAGTGACGAGAAGCCATGTGAATTTCCGTCAGCGACATCGTTACCGAGACAAAAGGATTCTATCTAGTCAGTGTCCGTGGATAATCAGATCAGTTGTGATAATATGTGAAACTTAGTGCTCGCCGAGTGTTGGAATTATTGGTACGAAGATTCCGGTCTGTGACAGTGCTAAGTCGAAGGAAACACAAACCAACGATCGCGCCTCGATGACCAGAAGACTAATCAGTGAAATTTCGAACGCATAGTAATATAAACACACACACGCGCGCGCGCGTGTGCGCGCGTAGTATATATTCGTACGTATAAGACAGAAAGAAGAAAGAGTTTATTTATTAAAAAATATCCATCAATCATGGTTACCTTGGACACGGAGCAGAAGCTCGAGAGGCAACATTGCGTGCGTCGCATGTGTGCCATTTGCAGACGCATCAAGCGCGACAAAGGTAACGTTTCACTAGATTTTTTCTTTAAAATATAAAGAAAGAGAATAGGTACTATGTTTATTACGTTATTCTTATGTGATCGTAAAAGTTTCCACTTTTAAAACCCAACGCGAAAACGGACGTCGAATCTTAACATTCCACGAGAAATTTCATACGGGGTAGCGAAAGAATTAAACTGTTGACTGACAGAACGTTTCGCACAACTCCCGCAACGAAGGAAACGCTCGCCACTTTTTTTCTACCCGACCGTTGTCTTTCCGCGTTGCAATCCCATCCACCTGTCGGTGGTTGCGATAATTGGTGGCGATAGATGCGTTCCCCGGAACGCGTTGCTCCACATGAGTCCCGGTACGTTCGCGGGAAACCGGGGAAAATCAGTACAACGTCCTGGCAAAAAAAGCTACAGTTCACGGTGAATAGAGAACGTCACGGAAATAAGTCATGAATTAGTAGTATAAACGTTCCGCTGCGGATTAACTCTGAGAAACTACTCATAAACGTTCTTAGATCATCGACGCGGAATTGTTATCTACGTATCTCTTCGTACTAACGTTACATACTATACAATTTAATGGTAACTTCTACCGTTCGTGGAACATTGAATTCGTTTCGCATAGATTTCCTCCGAGTGCTGCGTGCAATTTTGCTGCATCGCGTCAAAGTTCCTGATTAAACCGGACAAGATGGTATCGAGCGCATGGTGACCGGTGTAATTACGAGATGCCAACGAACGTAGCCAAAGTGAGTTGGTAATGAAACGTCTCGAGACAGAGGAGTAACGTGGCCGTTTCAAACCATAATTGGAGCATTTTCGTTCGAGAATGAGGAACGAAACAAAGAAGGATTTCGCGCGAGATCGAGCCTGTCGGATTACGCGCGTTTAAAGAGTTACGAATGTATTCCAGACCGATCCGAAACTGGTTCGCTCCGGTTCCCTGTGGCCGGGCGTCCTCGTTGTTTCATGCAAATCGCTCGTTAGTCGAAACACCTGAAATTCCTGTGTAGGATGCGTACATTGTCCCGAAGCGTGCCCCATGGATTATTCATTCTCCTCGCGTTCAGCCGTCATCTCCAAGTTCCTCGACGAAGAAAATCCGCAGAATAGGATCTGTTGTTGATAATTAGGAATCTTCGCTGCACGGTCCTCCTTCCAGTTTGTAGTTTCGACTCTTCTTCCGCGAGAATCTGACACGTTAGATCGAGGAGGAGGTTCGTTTGCAAACGCATCCTCGAAGAGGAGGGTGATTTCGCGACGTATCGCAAGCGATTATCTCGTCGACGCAATTGAAAGATGGCGGCCCGACCTTCGACGTTAAATTAGACTCGTCCGTGCGTAAATCACCGAACACCTACGTGAATATTCAAATCTCGTGCTTTTATGCAGTTTCGGATCGATCGAGTGTGATGCAATTTTGTTGCTCTCTGCGTCTTCCATTCTGAATATTCGCTGATTCGATCGTCCCATATGACACAGTTAAGAGGCACTGGAGGACACGGACAACGTTTCGATCTAAGGATTTTTAACCAGTTGTACCTGAAATGTCATTGAGAAACACGACGTTCCGGTTTGTAAAAGGGTCATCATTGTAGTATCTCGTGCGAGAATTATGAATAGTCGACGACTTGACGTGGATGACACGATTCCGAAGAAAACTGCGTCGCAATAGCCGGATCGGTAGCGCCGATTTCATCAACGAAGCGCATCGTAGGTTGTCACGGCCCACGCGTGCCCTTCGTTCATTCACCAGCGCTTGCTCGCGTCTATCGCAATTACGTTTGCTGTGAAACGAGTTGAAGAAGAGCACGAGCCACGTCTCTGGAGTGGGAGAACTCGACAGAAACGTCCGAATTCCAAACTAAACCTATCAGGCGACGACACGCGTCGCGTTGCTCGACCCTCGATCACGAAGCTATACTTCGAACTTTGGAATAAATTAGAATACCAAAGACTAGAGGCACGCTCCACCGAGACAGGGTGATTTCGCAATCGCATAACCCGGTGAATGGGTCGCGATTTCATTCATCCATCGCATCGGCTGGAAGCGTTAGGAGCACGCGAGCACCTCACCAGCAACCTTGCTCTATGCCTAGGCAGTTATGGCAGGCGTGACTAGGCCGGAGGTTCCGATTATGATAAAGCGCGTGGGCTCGCCCACGCTCGCCCTTCGCTCGTTCATTCATAAATTCAGCTCTCACCGCGTGCCGCGAGCGCGAGCGAACCGGAGAGAAAGCTGAACGGTAGAAAGAGAGAAGCCGAGTCGCCGTCTACACGACACGCGCGCGTCTTTCGTTGCCTCTCGCGTTCCACCTTCTTGCCTCGCGACGAAGCCGCTTGTCCGCGGATCGTCCGCTCCTTTCGACAACCTCCCCGGTGTTTCTTTTCTCGGCGACGTTATACCGTCGACCTTGTAACGTCGTGTCTAACTAAAAGGGTGAGATTCTATAAGTTCGAATCGTACAAGTTGTCTCGTTCGATGTTCGAACTTATTTCTTGAGTGGATGGTTGTTGATCTTTGTATGGACGCGTCCATGTATCCAACGATAACAGGATCGAATATATTCGTATTCGTGGACGAAGAAGCTGCACGTCGGTGGCCGACGTTGATGAGAAAAACAAATGGAAAGTAATCGCTCGGACCTCACGCGGCGTGTTTGTACTAGCGAGACTCCTCTCTCGAACTACCCATCTCGCATGCCGCACAATGAAGACGCCATAATTATTACCATTATTATACTCATTCGACAGCGTGTCGGCACGTCGTTTCAACTTACCTCTCGTTCAAACATCAACGCCGCAGGAGAACGAGTACAAATAAACTTCAGGAAAAAGGGATACTTCTCTTGGAGGTGGAAGAGTCGTCACGTTCGTGAATCCTACCGTCGATCCGCTCGATTTCTCGGCTAATAAGAGATCATTATCTCAATGGTCGGCTAATAAACGTCAGCTGGGTGTCGCGTAGACCGCAACGCGTGATATAACGAGCTCGCGTCCCAGCATCACCGGTGTTACGCGGTCTTATCTCGCGAATTCCCTCGCGTAGTCGACAACCGCGTTCGAGTTGGCGCTCGCGTGTGCGCTGGTCTACACATCGACGAGGCCGCGGCGTGTGGTATCACCTCGAGAGCTCGCAAAGCCGCCGGCAGGTTTCCAAAGCGGTCTCGGAATCGGCGGATGATTATGCGGACCGGTCTATTTCTAGAAGCACCGAGTCGACGGACATACTAATTATTTTTTACCGGCTCGTTACCACTCGTCTTTGGCAACCGAGCAATGGCACCGGCCCCGACTCGCGAGGGAGAGAGGATAATAGAAGGGGTAAAGGACGTCGAGCGAGCGGCAAGGAACGCCGGATTCGCGATATCCACCGCCAACCGGGTCTCCAACAAAAGAGAGAAACTAAGAGATTCGAGGGACATGGAGAATGTTCGCGATGGCTTTGTGTCGAAGTATAGCAATCGAGGCGTTTCAGGCCAGAGCAACGACGAGTTAAATACAAATAATCCAAGATTACGTTCGGCAGAATTAGTAGAAATTATTAATTTGGAGAAAAACCGTACGATAAGCGTTACGTACGATCAGCCGTAAGATAATTATTCCCAACGTTCTATGATAACAATTGCATCGTCCATTTCGCCAGAAATTCAAGACGAAAGAAGCATCGACGTGAATTTGATATCAGAGTGAGAACGCAACAACTTCCATTCCCAAGACTGTTACGCGGACAGACCTCGCGTCCTTCGAGCCTGCTGAATCCGACAAACTCGCTAACACCGCTCCGTTTTTCACCATTTTCGCCGTTCACTCCCAAACCGTCTCAGCCTTCCTACGATGTCCGATCAGTTGGAAAAGAGAGACGGCGGTGATCGAGAGACGCCCGTCACCGCGAACGGGAGTTCTCTACGAGAGAAACAGAGAGCCGGATCGCGCGAAAAACAGACGGGAAAGAAGCGAAGAAAATAAGCAACGGGGGGCGTCGAACAGCTGGGAGGGAGGGGGAGAGAAAGAGAGAGGGCAGAGAGGAACAATTGACATTCTACGCGCACGTTCGATCGAGTCGACTCGCGACGACGGGGTCGAGGAGAAGAGGAAAAGGGTCCACGAAGAAGGGGTGCCTGTTGTGGATGGCTGTGGCCGACGGCGGTGGTGGTGACGGTGGTGAAGGGAGTGGGACCCAGAGGGGGGTAGATGCACGGTGGCATGCACCTGTGCATTGCCGCCATATACGACTCGAAGTTATGGCGTTTTTCTCAACGCTACCGGCGAGGATGTGTGCTCGTACGTATACGATCGTATCTTAACCGGCGAAACCAACTCCATTTCTGGACGGCCGGCCGCAAACTACGCCTGTAAGCTCGCGAGACTCCGGGCTACGCCGTGAGGTAAATTAATTGTCCGCGAAGGTGTGCTCGACGCGGTGGCACGATGGACGAGAGACGAGGTGCGGCCACCGGGGCGGAGACAGTCGAAACTGCCGGTCGAAGAAAAGACCAGAGAGAGAAAGAGAGAGAGTGAGAGTGGAAAAGAGACGGAGAGGGGCGAAAGAAAAAAAAGGAAACGCGGGTAACGACGGAGTCTGCCTCCTTTATGTTTATTAGACACGCCAGCTTGCCCACGCGGCTCACTGCCAACGCCGTTTTTCTATCCCGGTCGCGCAACACTGACCGGCCGGGTGTCGTTTTCGTGCCGACGCCTTGCTTTTACATTGTCTCGATTCACCGTGGAAATCGGGTTCCTATCGTCTGTCGAATTTCAGACATCACTGCAGAAATCGATTATCAATTTATACAATCACTTGATTTTTTCCGAGTAAAATTTCTCAAAGAGACGAAGATCGTTGTAAAAACGGCTGTATCGTTGCAAAGATATACAAGGCGTTATAAAGTCGAGTGGAACGTCGACGAGACGCTACGTTTACTACGACATTACGCGTAATACGCGAGCACCAGCGTTCAGCGGAAAAAAACGAACGTCAAACTGAACACCGAACCATTCCGGAGAAAACTCCTGTCATTCCATAGAAATCGACGGTTCAGAATACCTAGTACCCCTTCGAAAGACATCGATATATCGACTTCTTGAGACTTGTTCTCCACACCTATTTTATTAGAATAAAAGTTGACTTATCGCTACAGAGACCAAGAAAGAGAAGATAGAAAGAAAAATCCCATAAATCAGCGACTGCCTATAAAGCTCAGACTTGTTAAAACGATGTCGCGGTGGGGCTGGATGCCACGTGTCCGCGGCAAGGGAAGATCGGCCGTGTCAGCGACGACGCGGCGAACGCGCCTACCTGGCGTGTGCCTCTTCCCGATGCGGCGCGACCTGCGCGCTTGTGGGTGTAACCAGTTTCCGTGGGCTTAGCTGTCAAACCCACGTGGGCCGCCCACGCTGGCCAGATATATTACCGCGCTGCGAGAGAAAGAAGACGAGGAGATGCGAGGACGCGGGGCAAAGGGATCGTGGAACGGAGAGAAGGACGAGAGGAAGGGAACAGCCGACAGGGAAGAGGCGAGAGAAATCGTTTCTTCGCGTGTGTCACAAGGGAAAACGGCCTGGACGCGATAAAGCTGCGTAATTAACGTCCAACTGTGGGATTTTGGCTTCGCGAACTGCTTGTGATCTTGCGTTGCACCCGGATTTCTGACGAAAAGCTAAGAGGAAAGGAGGAGGGAAAACGGAGGCAAAATAGAAATTGCGCGATGACGGAAGAAGGCACAAAGTGGAAGAGGCGAAAAGTACGACGATTCATTGGAAAATACAATATGCGTAAGTTGTGTATTCTTGGTGGGAACGCCGAAGAGGCTGACGAGAGTCAACGGAGATAACAGAAAGAAGACAAAATGAAAGAAGAAGAAAGAAAAACGATGCGGCGGGAACGTGAGGAGAGACGCTTCTGAAGCGAGAGACGCGGCTTGCGACACAGGAAACAGTTTCACCTGGAGGGATGGCAGCCAACATCCACGTTGTTGCTGTACGAGCTACGGAGAGGAGGAGAAGAGAGCGAGGTTAAGTAGGCACGTGGGTGTACGGATGCATACAAAGGCGCTTTTATGAAGCGTGTTTTCCTCAGCTTCGATGGAAGCCTTGCTGTACAATTAAAGGAACCACTCGACTGCGTTTCGCGTTACCGCAAGTTGCATAAACCGAAAATTTCTTCGGGTTTTTTTCGCAACGATGATTCAGAGATGGTACGGAACGAGAAGAATAACGCGCAATGGCAATCGTCTTAATGCCAAAATCCCGATCGAAGTAAACAGCATCGTTCCCATTTTCACAGAGATGATTCACTCGTGTAGGGTGAAGGATAAAAACGTAAAGTTGCTTTTCGTCGCCTCTCTTCGCGCGTATATTTTAGCGTCCGTATTGTGTTTCCCCTATAATATACCTGTCGTTTTTACGGTGTTTTTCCAACTTGATGTTCGCTCTAAGAATAAAACGCCTCATTAAGCGGAGCGCGCGGTCGTGTTCGAGAATCAGACGCAACCGAGACACTCCGAACCTCGGGGGTTATTTTCGATGCCCGGACACGCTTGGAAAATATCGGCCACTCTGGAATATTCGTACTTTGTTCGCTATACACGAATGACAGTTGCCGGCATTGACGCCACGCATCAATGGAATCTTTCGTTCCCCGGGTGGAAACTGCAAACTACCTAGGTGGAACGCAACGATTTAACGGTTACGAAAAAGCAGCAGGCGGAAGAAGTCTTGCGGTATTCGAGAAAGATAATCGGCTAATTACCAAAGTGAAAACGTCTGGCTGGCTCGCAAGCCAGCATTTGTTCGCGTCCCGCGTAACATATAGCTACACGAGACGCTTTCCGTCGATTCGTTTCGCGTGACTCGTCGATTAATATGCGTTCAGGCCAACTTTCGCCCGTGAACAGCCCCGTATGCATGAACACACGAACACGTCGGCACGCTAATGGCAGGTGCGTGCTGCGTAAAAACGTTGATTTACCAGCACGATAGTAAACTAACGACAATACGTTTGAAACAATGCCAATGAGCCGAACACCGGCGTCGACCGGTTTACACATGTAGTAATTACCATAACACAGGTAACCAGAGTTTGCTCTGTCTACCAGAGATTATTCGGACTCGCTTAGACGATCCTCCACGAACATCCCACGAAGCGGATCGTTATTTCGATTTAATGGAGCATTAAGATCGGTCGTTCATAAGCCATTGGTTACGAGCGTCGAACGAATTCTTCGTGGGTGACGATGTTAGCAATTTGGTTGACATCGCGATAGAATTAGAACGTCTTTATCGTCCCATTTTTTACATCGACGAGCGGAAAAGAATTCGAGGAACCAGATACACGGACATTGAACCGTAGCTTTCCGCAACGAGTATCTAATAAAAGACAGCGACAGCTTGCGAGGAAATTACGTTTTAACCTGGTTCGACCGAAATTTTACGTTACAACGTCGCTCACGCGCGACGCATTAA
Source organism: Bombus affinis (assembly GCF_024516045.1). NCBI lineage: Eukaryota > Metazoa > Arthropoda > Insecta > Hymenoptera > Apidae > Bombus > Bombus affinis. The sequence continues at coordinate 9,623,605 of NC_066344.1, read as the reverse complement.
ACTCTCGGAAAGCAGTGGCTACAAAGCGACCAATTACCGGCGATCATTTGTAAACGAACGCATAAACGTCAGCCGGCCATCGTCTGCGTACGTGCGTACTTCTGGAAAAAGTGCGACGTCTTAATCCGTTGTTCCACTATGGGGCAATTAAGGGTGTCGGATCAAGAGCACCCAATGATCCCACCAGTGGCGCGCCATTTTCAAGAATCCATGCCCGTCGTACGAGTCATCGCCGCGGCGTCTGCCGCTCGTAAATTCTCCCTGAAATTCTGAAATATCACGATCCCTCGGTATATCCTTTCTTTTTCTTCCTTCGCTCTTCGTTTTTTCTTTCTCCGATGCATCGACTTTCTCCGTCTCTCTACTCCAAAACCTTTTTCCTTGGTCGCACGCACTCTCGCACAGCCTCCTCCAGTATTTTTAATCCCTCGCCTCGGTTTCTTTCCTCCGACGACCCACAGGACGTTGCACCACACGCGTGCGTGCACGCACGTATGTATATCGGACGCGACGCATGCCGAACGCGGCTGCACGCCACCACACGAGACAGAGTAACACACGAGTTCGTGTGTCCGATGGCTGATCCTCGGCTGTGCCTATCCTCTTCCCACTGGAAACGGGGTTAACAACACCGAAATCTATTTATTTACCGGGATAAATCACCGGGAGCTTTACGAGTGAGCGTATATTACGCAAATCGTAGCGTTATATCAATCGGCGGGTGTCCTCCTCCTCCTCTCCCTTTGCCCCGTTCCTGCCACGCACCTATTGCCAGACTACTCGTTGCTTTCCACTCGACCGCTGTCGTTGCCACTTCTTCTTCTTCGTCGTCGTCGTCTTCTTCTTCTTCTTACGCTTCATTCCTTCTTCTTTCGCGCACGGTTTCGACCAGTGCGTTTTTTGCCTCTTTTCTTCGCAGGAAGTCGAGATGTTTTGCGATCGTCCAACTTCACGCCTCCTTCTCTGCCCCCCCCCCCGTCTCCTTCCCTACTTCTTTCGAAGAGACACACGCGTCCGCGACGTGCAATGCCACGTTTAATTAACCCTTCATCGTTGTGACAATTTCGTTCAGGGTGACGCATTTATGACACGAGAATTGATACTTTTCCGACAGCCACTCGTTCGACGAAATCTTGTTTTTCCTAGTCCAGCGCGGTAAGAGTGTCTCGGTTTTTGCGTGGGTCGCTCGTAACATTCGTAACCAGCGAACAGAGAACGAACGAGTCTCGCAATATTCCAAGTTGCAGGCCGTTTCCTAGGTTAAAGAGAGATGCTTCCTACGAAAAGGCTCGATTAACGTGTATCTACCGAAACGAAGGAAACACAGTTGTGTAACATTCAACGTTATAAAACGCAGAGAAATATTTACATATCTCTGTGTGTTTTTTCAATAATTCGCGGTACATGCACATATGCTAACGAAGTTTTTCGATTAAAATTTACAGAACCGAGTAATGCAACTTAAGACCTGAATCGCTATAAACTCGGTTTGTCAAGTTCTGCGTACTGAAAAACGAGAAAGAAGGTATATATACATATAATCGCCGAATCTACCCTCCAGTACGGAATCACCAGAATCGAAGCATTTCCTCGGGCCGTTCGCGTAAGGCATAAACGCTTCCCATTTAGCTCACGGGCCCGGGCCACCAGGGTGGAACGCGACGACAAAAAAACCGTGGATGGTGAAACGGTATGAGAGTTTCCCTGGTGCACCGGCGAAAGAAACACGAAGGAATTCGCCAAGCTGGCGAGACCAGGCAGAAGGAGAAGCGTTACGAAAGACAAGTGCGTACATCGATTAGAAGGCGTATCCAGTAGGCGGAGCGTGCTAACGCCGTGTTAAAGCTCGCGTACCGCTAATGTACACAAGGTTATATCGTTGTGTGCAGCTCGCCTATAAAAGCCATTCGCGCTCTCGCGATCGTACACACTGCTATCTCGCGAGGAGCTTGGTGACGATCGATAGTTGCGCGATTCACTTTGCTTATCAGAGTCGTCGTGATTAATCCATGATTACGATGAACGTCTGTCCTAAATTATGAATGCACGTATTTCGGTGTTCAGATGTTTCATTCGTCGGAGCTCACATCCCCTGTAATCGTAGCCTTATGTCGACGAATGACGATAAGATTGATCGCCACTGCGCGATCGCGTTATCACACGAAGGGAAAACGTCGAAAGTATCGTACATTGCTGTAAAACACGCGTCGGGGAACGTTTATCCCTGAAGAATTTGATTGGTGGCTGGGTATCTTCGCGAGGACTCGTTTCAGATAAGAAGATTCCCCTCTGAAAGATGATTTACGGTCGCTATAGCTTGTTTTCGACCTGGGAATGTGTTTTCCCGAGATTACCGCGAATTACGGTTTCGCCGTATGGTTTGCGATTGTTTGCTATTGTAGTAGAGTCATGGTTATTGAGAATTCGCAGGAAGAACGATCTATTATAGGAGAAGTATGGGGAAGTCGAGCAACTCGGTGTCTTCGAAGCATCATCAATTCTCGTGCCATCGATTCAGATAGCCGACGGTGAAACGGTTGAGCATAACCGGCCGCAGTACCGTGTTATTTATTATCGTTCGTAAGGGAGACGTCTCTTCCTTGATACCGTTCAACGGATGAAGGTTGTACGCGATAGTGAAATGAAAAGCGGTGAATAAACGCCGAGACGTTTCGGAATATCGAGACGTGTCTGCGATGGTTTCCTGGAGTTTGGTTTTCAACCTGAGGATAAATTATCGATATTCGAAGATATCAGGGCTGCCTTTCGAATTTAACTGAATTTTCGATTCGAACTTTTTATTGCGCACAGAAACCAACAACTCGGTTGATGTTTGACGCAAGCACGTGCGCGCGTTCTCCAGCCAGCTGTGCGTCCAACCGACCGCAGACAATGGCGGGAAATGCGTCGCTGAAAAATTCAGCCGGCCACCGATAAATTCGCAACGCGTCGCCTCGAATTTTAATTAGTCTACTTGTGACGCTAAACCGTTCTCGATACGACGATTCGTGGAACTTTCTCCAAACGAAGTATTTATCGTTTTATCAGGCAGCGTATTTTTTGCAATTTCGAAACACGTGAAAGTATTCGAAATCACCGTGTACAACGACGTTCGTTACGTCGCGCGTTGATACTTGCCGTGTACGTTGGCTTGTACCTTTGATACTTTACGGTGGCGTAGCTGGTTGGTGTCGGCTCGATTAATCGTGGCTTAGAAAAACAAGGGATATGCGTAATTGGCTTCAAAAACGTTCACCTGTTCCGAAGCGCGTGCGCGGGATACCATTCGACCAGACGATTATTTTCTAAACAAACGTCTCTGTTTTTATTCTCGTCCCTCATTGCCACGTAAATCATATTCCGTCCGTGGGTTAGAGAAGAGCAGGCTCGAGCAGTCAATTTCTTCGGAGGCGTCTCATTTTTTCTCGCTACGCTTGTGACTTCATCGGGAAACTTCCTCGAGCGTGTACGCACGTGCTTGAAAATTATTTCTTATTTCTCTCTCTCTGCTTTTTTTAGATCTTAAAGTTATTCGATTATAGCCATCCTTCTTTTTACGCCGCTGCTGGTTGTCTAAGAAAACAGAGCGTTCGTTACCGGCGGCGAATAAATCAAAACTCGCTCGAACGATTCTCCTGCATTCTCCCGAAGAATTATTTTTGTTTTGCGACGCATCGAGATATGCCCGATTTAACGAATGGCTTAGGAGGAAACAAGGCTTTTAAAAAAACATCTAGTCAAATTCATACCGACGCTCTTTGGATTTGGAAATAGATTGTTTTCACGTGGTTTATTCGCGACTTGTAGTTTGAGAAAAAAGATCCACTTTGCCATTGAGACGACCGTGAGACAAAACACTCAGAGCTTTGTCGTTCGAACGATTAATTGGTCGCTTTATGGTCCTTTGGCAAACTCTGGACATTTGTTTTTTTTTTTTTTTATATTTAGAAAACAAATGGAACAAGACGAATAAAGTTGAAATTTTTATTTTGGAAACGGACAAATTTAAGAAGAAAGACGTTAAGAAATATAATTGTTTAAGATCTGTTCGATGAATAGCTCGTAGAGGATTGGAACATTTCCTGTTTCGAATAATCTCTGGAGACGAAACTAAGTCGGATCTCTAAATCGTCTTCTGTCGAGGCGCACTGGTAAACGAGCATGGTCTATTTTACGGCTAGGAATAGTCGAAACGCGACAACGAGTGGAGACAGATGAGGAAGAACTGTGAAATGCGAAAGGACGAGAAACGGTGGATAGAAGAAACTATGTCGAGAGAAGGGACAAGAGTTCTGTGCCGTGATCTCCGGGCCTAGTGGCTTTATTTATACTCAAAGCTACCGTATTATTGGATCACCCCCGCGATTCTGGCCAACTTATGCGTATCTTATGCCGCTCACGTGCTCCTCTTTTCGAATCCTCGATGGCCGCCCGACTTCCGTCATGCTGTCTCGAGACGCGTGACCTCTTTCGATAAGACGCATAATAATTTCCAATTTTACTATTCTCCTGTGTAACTCCTCTGATTGAAAAGTCAAGCTTTAAAATTGGAAATTTCACAGCACCAAATTCGTCTGTTGTCTCATCCGCCTTTTCTTCAACGATTTTCTTCTTCGCGCCGGCCTCTTAATGACTTCGACGTAAACGCAAATAGCACGTTATGAAATCGTGATTAATGCACATCTTTTAAATTACACACCAGAGCATAATTCGCCGTGTGGCCATCGAGCATCGAATAAATCTGTAAGCAACGCGCTACAATGTGGCCCAAGAGCCTTTAAAATCCGTCACTTGTCACACAAGCGATTTATCGAACCACTAAATCTACTGCGCGTCAGCTTTTCCAACGCGCAAACTATTTTTTCCCTACGAGTTCTTGCGAGTGTTCGCGTTCCTCCTTCATCAGGGCTGGCCCCTCCGATGACCCGTAAAACTGTCGCTGGTCATGCAGTCAATTCCCTTTTCACGGTTCCGGCGTGGAGCCGCGAGAAGCGTGGCGGCAATTTGTAAGATTAATCGTTGGAGGACTACCGGCGAAAATCGGGGTCAAAGTGGCGCAAAACCACGATATTTATGGGATCGTCGGGAGAAATCTCGCCTCTTCTGGAACTCCTTAACACTTTAACGCCGTGCTTAGGATTCCTGTCGGTTTGATTTATCTCGTGCTGTATCCCGTCGTAAAACGAGCATACGATGGAAGATCGTAAACCTGGCGACAACGCAGTCTTCAGAAATTACACCTCTGAATGGTTTCAAAAAGTGAGTCGTTCTTCCGGTACACAAATGAAATCTGATGATCCGCCTTACAATTTATAACGTATCTACTTACGACAACACTTTAGTTTGTATAAGCTTTTAGAAGCTCTCAAGATGATTTATCGCACTCGATCCATAGGATATTAAAAAAAATTTGATACTCGAGGAAACTATATCCTCGAACGAAGATATCGTTCGAGGTAGTAAAAGGTTATCTGTTACAGATCGACGAAAAAATAGCTAGAAAATACGATACTCGGCGAGGACTAAGGAACAAGTATCGAGGAATCAAGTTGTAAATATAAAAGCTCATTTGCCAGTAATCTTTCAAACGTATTGCACTCGGGCAAGGTGGACCCGAGGCGATCGAAAGGCGCCCCTTTCACGAACGAACGTACGAGCCTCGTGGGCATTGAATTTCAACGGGTGCAATACAGTTTATGCGACAGCACGAATTAATTCCCCTGGCAGAAGGTTTAATTCCGATCGACAGCTGTGTCAGCGATCCGCCGGCTCTCTCGCGCGTAATTACTCTTAACCACTCTAATTTACGTCTGGTAATGACGCGGTTAATGATCGTAATCTTTCTCCCTCGTTCGAGGCGACTTATTTGGACGTACCGCTTGAGGCTGCAACAACTTTCATGGACGTTGTTGCAGTTTTCAATTTCAAAAACACCACCATTCTCACTCGAGATTAACCAATCGCATCGCGATCATCGATATCACCAAGTAGCAAAAGATGAATTTGCCAGTTAGGCAAACCCAATTCCCATACGTTTTGAAATTGACGTGGATTCGCTATTTTGCTGCCCGTTGTTTATTTTAGCAGAGTAACTGAGATTTCTTTACGTTACTTCACGAATGAACAATATTTAAACTAAAACTTAAAAGAAGCAAGCTCAAACTAAAACTAATCTTAGCGTAGATCATTTTAAATAGAATATTCTAATCGAAGCGAACAAACTTAAACGATGAGAATATTTCGCTTGTACAGTTACGTACAATTTTCTCTTCCCTTTTTTTTCCTACCATGGATTACTACTTACTCTAGGATTTTAGCCATCGATGTAAAAATAAATACCAGTAGTGTCCGTCGGAAAGCTCACCTCCGTCGAAGGGGAGGTGCGCGGTGGCGTAAGGCGTAAGCAACGCGATCGGTAGATTCACTTGGCAGGAATGCAGCAAGCGAATTTGCATTCTATGCATTGCGTAAATGCTTATAGAGTGTAGCTCCCGTAACTTGCGGCTACCTCAAACCCCCTTAAACCGTGCAATTAACACGACGAACCAACGCGGCGACCCCAAGCATCCCTGCAATTCTTGGCACGAAATTCTGGAAAAATGAGCGACTCCCTTTGTTTCCCAACGAAATTTACAACGAAACGATAATTAAAAGCCGATAGATTAAACCAAAAGCACTGAACGAAACGTATGTACAGAATGCTTAAGATGAAAAATGAACCGTTATGTCACAAGTAGACGCTAGAAGCGTAAGTATAAGTGTTCCCATTCCTGTTAACGTATTATAATCACGCGTCAAGTGTTTGTTTCATAATAGAAAAAGTGATTTATGCGATGATTAAATCGTACAATATGTTAACTCGAGATACCACACAAATTATATTGGCATTCGGCCAAAACATCGACGGGCATTTTGTGAGAAATTTTTCTTCCGGAAAGTGGCGCGTGGAGATGGGTGCCAATGCTCGATTACGTTTAGTACCGTTGTTCGTGGCGATTCTTCGTCGCGAGGAACAACGATGAAATCTCCGAGAAATGCGAAACATTGCTGGAATCCGCGTGCCACCCTGACAGCCGAAGCCACGAGCCGTTGAGTCGCGAGCTGTCGGTCCACCGGGTACATGGGACAACTATGCACGTGCACCGCGACACCGAGGGAGAGCTGTCCCGTTCCGTTTCGTTCAGGGTATCGTACGCCAGCCTGTCCACCTCCGCCTCGTCCATCCGCTCGTTAACGTCCATCTTCGCGGTGGAGTCGCATACGCACCGCGTTCTGACTTCCGATGACCTCCCGCGATATTTCATCGACTAAACCTCGAGGGCGTGGTTTCTCGAGAACAGAAAATCGATTATCTTGTTTCACGATATTTCCTTCCTGATATTTTTATTTCTACTCGTAATTTTTCTTCGTCGCTCGAACTTCAAATTCACCGCTAAATAATTGGAGAATCGTCGAAAGGAAGAGGTTGCTTAGTTTCACTTCGTGATAATGTTGGACAAGTTCGTTTATTTCGAAGCTCCGCGTGCCTTCGACGGGTCGTAACTCTTACCTTTGTTACGATTCTCGACGGCGGCGCGCGACTTAATTAAGAGGAGCAAACACAAATATGCGGCTCTGGCTTTCTCATCGAGCACCTACCGGGCGAAGATGAAACGCGATACCGAATTAGAAACAACTGTGCCCATATAACGATACAAGAAACGTTGGCTCAGTATTTGGCGCTGTGTATTTTGGCACTTGCATCTAGTAGCCGTTTTGGTCGTTACCATTTGTCTTCTGTGGACCATGATACTTTCAGGACCGTCCCAATTCCCCGTTTTCTGTATATCTTTTTCCATTTCGTTGATCCATCGCCTATCCACTCGATTATTTATAGCGACCCTCGTTCAATTTTACGCAAACAATTACGACATGCAAACGATTTTATAACGTCTATATACAGTTAAATGTTGGTCGATACACAATCTTTTACATTAAAATCAAACACTATGGAACGTTTTCTTGATACAAGTTAGAATATAACAGAAATGTTTCGCAATTCAGTGCACGAAGCTTGCGGGAGAAATTAAAATTCGTACGTCTCCAGCATCACGTGACATGGAATTCCGAGCACCGAGATAATTTTTTGGCCGAATTTCCTAGTCGAAAGGCAGACGTCGAAGAATGCGTTGCCGCGCGCGTAGAATGACCGATCCGCGAATTTCTCGGCCACCAGGAGAAATATGCAATCGCGCGCATAGTTACGCGCGTTCCACGCATGATTGTCAGGATCGATAGCGAGGATACGATCAAGAATGCTCATTAGGCGATAGGATTATCGCAAATTTTTTTCTGACCAACATCTTACGCCTTAATTGCTATCCTTCCGCGACCATAAATTTCAGCGCACGGACATGGAGGCCGTTGTTGATCGGTTAATAAGTGAAAACTTGTTCGCTTAAGGATTCACGCGTAGCGAGATAAACGTAAGAAGTCATTACGTAAAGCTAATGGTGATTTTGTAATGGGACTACCAAAACCAGTCGGTCTTCATCCTTAACGTTTCATCCATCACAATATTCCATTCACGCGTACAGATCGTGCGACCAGATCTGTAATAACGTTATCGAGAAAAGTTCCGCGCTACTTTTTCCCAAACTATCCACCGGCGTCTTTAATAATTTTTCGATCGTTACCATGCACATTTCATTTCGTTCGCGCTCCATTTTAGTTCAACCAAAATGATATTGAAATGAAAGGATTCATCCAGCAAGAAGTGCTCGCTCTTCGAACAGAAACTTCTGAAGAGTACCTAATAGCTTGAGCGCAACGTTGAAACGCGGCATGAGCAGGGAGTGGACATTATAAACGGTCGATTATTCGCAGTCGGATACGTCGAAGTCAGATATTCGCGGCGGATCGACGAAAAAACTGACCGCGAAGGATCCCCCTGGTGCGGCTATGTCTCGCGACCAATAAACCGAATGGGGTAGACATTTTTCTCCGGGATACAGACTGCTTTGAATTCAGATTGCGCGGCCATGCGGCCCGCGGTTTTGTTCCTCTTACGCCGGCAATTTATGCAATCTGACCCGCGCGTCCTCCGCGTATTTATAACCAGGGGCCCTTTGTGTGTTAATTTGTAGCCGGGCCCGCGATCCACGCCACGCTCGCTCGCTCTCTTCGTGCTCCTCGTCGACCTTTGATCTGCGAACCCAAGCGGCGAACGACCGCCGGCTCCGGATTCCCGAATCACGATCCACCGTGATCGCCCCTTAATTAGCCGACCGCCAAATCGCCGCCGAATCGCAGCCGGACGCTGAACCCATTCGAGACTCGTGTACGTCTCATGGATGACGTCGCGATCGCTGATCTGTTCTCGTGACACGTGACTAGTAATAACTGGCGCGAATGGATTTGTTTTTCGTCGAAAATTGTTACATACGAATATTTGGATGCTGGAAGTTGCTTGTTTCCTTAAGTGGAAAAGAGGTGAGGGATACTCTATGTTTAGAACGTGAATTGGTCTTTGCAGGATTATTGGTTAAAGCAAGATATACAAGTAGTTATTCACCTATATTTAAGCGAAGCAAGAACCGTAAAACGAAGTGACTACATGGGATGTTTATGTTAGGACGATAAGGAAAACCATTGATTCGGTTAGATGTATACTTGTGTCGTAGCCAAATAAACTGCACGAAAGATTCAGCCCAAAACCTCTCGACTTTACGATCGCCATTATGTCTTTTAACTTATCACGCTCAACATCCCATTCTAAACGAAAGAAACTCAAACCGACACTTGACTTGCCCGTAGCATTCGAGAACCGCCAGTTTCCAGCCAACTTTCCGTGTAGCCGTACTTGAAACACAGGTAGCTGCCGGCATGAAAAACGCCGCTGCGCCGACAATACGGTACGCAAATCCCGTTACGCCTGGTATCCGGCTGGCGTGTCCGGGCCAGGAGCCACGTATCTCGAATATTCGTGTATCGAGCAGGATGATAACAAAATGAAAGTTCGAGTAATTTATGTAAGCACGCGTGGCGTGGCGCTCTTTAATTATCGAGCCCAAAATTAGCGTCGCGCGGAAGCACGTGAAAAATACACGCGTGCGGTGGTCCAATTAACCACTGGAAAGAAGGATTCCCTCTTTTCCATCTCTCCGCTGTGCTCACTTCTTTTCCTTTTCTTCTTTTTTTTCTTCCTCCGACCCCACCGAGTCACACCATATGGAACAGCTTAAACGGCATGCGGAAAGAAAATATTGGCTACCGAGAAATGGCCACGCGGCCATCACCGATCGACTTTGATCATACGATTTTTATAGAACGAGCTGTTGCTTGCCAGTGAAATTCCGCGGCTGTTCCACGGAAATCCTCGCGATCTGAGGTAATCTCGACTTATTTCCGCAAGAGTGCAACGATTCGATAAGATTAAAATGTGCTTGTGTTTTCGAGATGCTGCGAGATAAAGTACTATTCGAATAACTCGTTGAAATTGATATAAGCGTTTATGTTGTGACGAAGATTGGTTATTCGTAAGATGGAACGGGTTAATCGGAATCGATAGTTGAATGGTCTAGGTAAGCATCGAATTAAGGGAATCGAGCGAACGTACAAGATCGTGGAACAGATAACGTCATCGAGAGAAGAAACGAATTGTTGAAAGACGCGTTGTTTTCTCTGTTACAGCGCTGAAGGTGAAGCTTACGCTGAGGCGACCCATCAATCAGCTGGTTGCGCAAGGCATCATGCCATGTAAGTAACTCCACCGTAATAAAAATTTTCGCCGACTTTTTGTCGAATCCACGAGGACTCGGCCTTACACGAAATTTACAAGTTTCCCATCGAATTGAATTTTACGAATAATTTCCAACGTCCGTAATTGAAAATTTGTACGGCGATGTTTTTCTGCTCTTCGAATAAAGCAACGAGGCCATAAAGATTTCAAGACCGTAGACGAGCGTTCTCGTCGAATGGCTCTCAAAGCAAAATCAATTAGGAGTTTAGAGAGCACGATAAAACTGGACAAAAACAGTAAAGTCAGAGAGTTCGTTGCCGATGGTATTTAGTGGCCAGTAAAAGCGAAGGAAAACGATTCTGTCCGGTCGAACAAATTTATTTGCCCGACTCGAGAGGGGGCTTCGAGTTAGATTTAACAAGTTCGTCAACGTGTCGCGTTTTTTTCCTGCTATAACGGCCGATTAATCCACTTACAACTTAATTACCACGCGATTGCCCGTGATGGCTCGGCCAACCGCGTAAAAGGAAGTAACTGGGGCACCAACGACTTCCTAAAGTACCTTAAATTGACGTGCTCACATACAGTGATCAATTGCGCGCTAATATCGCGTGTGATCTTTCCTTTGGTTCGCTAGTAGTTGCCCCCTTCTTGCGAACTATCGCTCTCTACGAGATAATTACTACCAGTTCCAAATTCAAAACAAAAAGTTGAAAATCATTGGCATTAAGTAATTCAAAACAAATTTGCGATCAAATTTGTTTTATTGATTATCTACGATCGCGTTATATCCTACCATTATCACATCGAATGATCTATTTTATCAATTGCACGATACAGTTCGAGTATTCGATAACGTATAATCTAACGACAGAGCGAGCCTACAATCGCGAAATAATCTAATAATCCGACAATCTAGTGGAATCTATTCGTCGACGGAATTTAGCGACTACAGCCTAGATAATCCGACGAGGCAGTACGGTGCTTCGTATATTAAATTTACGTATAATTCGCTCGCACAAACCAAACTACCACTACACAGCAAACTTCATGCATCGAAATATAGCCTGTTTATCGCAGACTGGTAGAAATACGACGTTCGATACCCTCCGTTTCGTCTGGCGTTCGCGCGAACCATCGTGTGCAATTTCGTTCCACGGGATGTAGTCATTTACAGCTTGCAAGAGTCGAAGATATCGCGCATGGCAACGGGGTAATGGTTTTTTCGGAGAAGCGACCTGCAATTACGTTGTAGATCCGTTTACGTGACACGATTAATTTCACGTTGCAAAAGCAGCTAATTTTACCGAATAAAGAATTCTAATTTTAACGCGCGAGGAAGAATGCTCAAACTAGTTAAGATGAATCAAAGTTTCACGATCAACGAAGTAGGCTATCAAATCATTCATAGATTTCCTTACTTCGACTTCAATGGCGTTGCAAAAATATTTACACTGCACCAGCACCTACATTTACAATTCAGAAGAAGTATCTTTACATCCGAGTGAAACACGCACGAACGTCGAACAATGACGAACTGAACGGTCCATGCAGCTGCTCGTATCATCGTGTATTCACACGGAAGCGGTTGCATAATCGGCGAAATTTTCCGGACGCGCTCGCTTATTATATTATACAATGCGCCCACGCGCGATCCTCGCCAATGAACCAGCCGCTAAGAAACAACACAAAGCTGCGACTCGCTGCGAGAATCACGGAATCTAAATCGAGCGTTTCGCAAGCCACGCACTCGAAATCGTGGAAATGGCAGCGAATAATTTCCTGTATTCTCGTCGGCCGACGTAAACCGCAAAAATTGAATTCTACCCCGGCGAATCAAGACATTTAATACATCGTACTAACAACGTTCTTGAGACTATCGTGGTAGCGCGATTAGGACTGATTGCGATTGCGAGTTGCAATTATTTCGATCACGAGTCGTAAATCCAAAATCTCGATTGCCCATTCCCCTCGTAACAACGACTGGCGCCTGTTGCGTGCAATCGTAAATGATTTAGAGTTGTCGATTGCTTTTGCGCTTCTCCTCGTTTGCGTGATGAGACTCTATCGATGCGCGTGAACTATTCGAACGAAACGATGATTCTAGTAAAATACGATTTTTCTTTACGTTGCGTTAGACGTCGAATAGCTAACTTTGAATTACAATAGTTCTATAAAGAAGGATCTTTGATATTGAAACGAATTTACGAAAGTGCAACTTTCGTCGATACGAAAAAGAAATAGAAGGCCGTGGCGCGTTGTACACTGTGTGCGCGCTTTCACCCAAACGAAGCGATTACATTTGCATGAAAATTGAGACACTTTCGAGGCCATTCACGAATCTCGACGTAATTGCCTCGGATTTCGCGTAAATATCAGTGAGCCGGTCGCAAACACGAGAAACTCGAATATGAGGACGCATCTTAGGCTCACGGATCTCGCGTTCCATACGAATGTAATAAAGTCGCGCGACAACGAGAATTTATCGTACAAAATTAAATTCTCGACGTAGGTATCGTTTATTTTTATGGTCGTTCCCTCGACATGGTAAAACCTCGAGTCCCATGCACGTCCATCGACTCGTGATTTACTCGCATCTCGATAGAAACTAGACAATTAGGTCACAGCTGGCTTGTGCGAATATATACGCGTGTATAGCCGATAGTACACCCGCGGCGGCTTTCGCTAACAAACACGCGTGGGTGAGACAAAAGCCGCGAGCCATTGCTCGGGGATGTTGGAAAGGCCTAATTGATTCGAATCGTTCGGTTAATTTTAGCATTTCCTACGCAGTCTCGACTACGTTCGCCGCTCCCTGTCTTTGCACGCGCTTTCAGATTCGCGGCTCGCCAATTTTCCCGCAGCTAACGAGCTTCTCTTGTGCGTTACGCGGCCAATTCGTACACATAGCTAGAGCAACGATCGAACAAACGATCTCGGCGCCATTGAGTAGCCGCGATTTTCACGGATGATTTACGAACGCTATAAAATCTTGCGTCCATCGATGGACAAACGTAACGAACGATTCGTGAAATTATCGCCAACGAAATTATAAACATAATTGAAAGTGAGGTAAGTCGGAATTTATCGAGCACGAACGAACCCGTTAGTTAAGACGGTGGAGCAACGTGTTTCCATATTTTCATTGCCACATCGGCGCACCGTAGGTGGCATGTACCTTTTATTCCACGTAATGATGCGACAGTCGTGTGCGCGTCGCTCGTCCGGAAATAGTGGAGCAATGCTCACGTAGAGTGTAGAGAAAACGGTCCGGGGATCATTTATCCGGGAACTTAATGGCGTGCAGGAATGCGACAAGGCGTTTGACGTTGACACCAAAATGGCGCCACGAGGCCAGTCCTTTGAGGGCCATCGTGCCGGAAATTGATGCGTGCAGCATGCGTCGGAGGACACCCTAAAAGCTTCGAAAGTGCTTTTTCATTCGGCCAGTTCTTTTATTAGATCGCGCCCTTCGTTGCGGTGCACTGCTTCGCTTCTTTCGCTCCTCTCCGCTATCGACGCGCTCGAAGAAAACTCGATGAAAGTATAGTCGCATTCCACCGAGCGTGATTTAAATGTCCCCAGCGGAAGATAAAATCTTCCGAGCGTATGTCGCGGCCGAGATTTTAGTTCTACCGCGAGGGAATGACAGTCGAGTTTTTTAACCAGCTGGAAATAGTGACTTCCTCCGTGAGGCAAGGTTACTTGCTCTAAAATTACGCTTCGATCGAAACGCTGCTTCCGATAAAACGTAGTTCGTTGTTTAAAATACTCAAACGATAGAATGGTAAACAAATACGTAGAGAACGCGAGATTTCTAAATATGTATTTTCATCCGAGGAACATTGATTTCGGCGTCGAAACGCGCACTATTTTCAACGCGTCGGAAACGGTACCTGCGAAGATAAACTCTCGAGATCGCGTACCTTTATCGAGATCCTCATACCGGCACGTCTAGGGTATATTTAGTCGGTGTTATCGTGGAACAAATTCGACACGCGTGGTAAACTCTGAATAGATTTCTCGAAAACTAACGATTATCGATCGGTATTCCCACAGCTCTGAAGACACCACCGGCGTTTCACGAACAACGGAAGCAATTGGAACGGGCGAAAACTGGTGACCTGCTGAAGGCGAAGATCCAGCAGAGACCAGGTCGGGAGGAGCTGGTTAGACAGCATATCCTCGAAGATGTGGGTCACGTGGATCCGAGCCTGGCCGAAAGGCAACGGATGCTGAAGAAGGCCAGGTTAGCCGACCAGCTGAACGACCAACTCAGTCATCGACCTGGACCGCTCGAGCTCATCCAGAAGAACATTCTCCACACGGAGGAACCTATTGAGAGGGCGGTTAAAGGTGAGCGTATGCATCAACTCGATCTGTCTTCCGCGATCTTGATCGATAACCTTCGGACGTTTGTAAAAAGAGCATCGTTAACGTATCTTTTGTGTCACATAAACGCAGCTTGTTTCCTTATATTTTGCTTAAACTTATCCTTTCCTTGTTATCGTTTTCCACCAGAGGGTCACATTTCCTTCAAGGCCACCTGCGAAGGCCAAGTAACCAAGCCTCAGCATCCAGACCATTACATCACCTTCGAGGATGACTCTCAGAGTTCGGAAGGTGCACCGTCGCCCCAGCTGGAATCTCGGTCGGACGTTCTGGAAACAGCGGCTGCCTCGGCTGGTATAGTAACCGTTTCCCTTAGTATTCCAACGACTGGTGGTGCCGTGGTGGTCTCGTCCACGTCGCCGGTGTTCCAACAAGCGTCGAACGAGTCGACGATACAAACGTTCGCAGAACTGTGCAATACGGTGGTGGGTTCGCAGCAGCAACAGCAGCAGCAGCAATCCCAGCAGCAGGCGCAGCACAATCAACAGCATGCTTCTACGCAGGTGAGCGGCTCGAGAATCGCGTAAATCCCGATCTCCGACGGAAGGTTGATTTATCGGTCGATGTAGATGGACGATAACGGCGTCCCGAAAGAAAGACATTTCGAGACAATAAGCGGGGAACGTCGATAGCGGTGGAAAAAGCATCGAAATACGCCGCAAAAATAGATTTACGTCGGACGTTAAGAGCTGCTCATAAATTGGCAGCGTACCGATGTAAGCTGATTAATCGAGGATTCCACAGTGAAAAAAGCAACGATCTCTGTTAACAGGCGAGTCAGACAAACGGTCCATCGACGACCCTCCTTCCACTGGCGCCGGCGCCGAGTCCGATGTCCTTGGGCTCGACCACGTCCAGCCTGAGTCCCCTTTCCAATATCTCGATAGCGTCGCCACCGGCACCACCGCCGGCCGCCATCACCCCCAGGCCGCAACCAAGCCCCATAGCCGCTTCCACGTGTCAGAGGAGCGACGCACCCGGCAAGGATAAGAACAGGAAGAAGTCGAAGACCAAAAGCCAACCGAAGACTCGTACCATCAAGTTCCATGAGTACAAAGTGAGTCGCTTTGATTACTTCTATTGTCTCTTTGAATGCCCCTATGTTGTCTTTTACTAGCGGTACCGATCCACTCACGCTTTTCATTGTGTTTCGCTAGATATATGTACACGACTGAGATAGTTCTTGGCAATTATCGATCTTCCCATTGAGTATTATACATGTATTATAAATCGATGATACGCGAGCGATGTAACGGTAGAACGTACATAAAAGAAAAGAACAGGAATCGATGTAGCGTTTACTACTTTCACTCTTGATTCTGTTTATATTTCTCGGTGGTGGGCGTGAACGCACGGCTCTCATGCCAGCAAGGTGCAAATATATTACTTAAACGTTAAACCTGGCCGTACGAAAGTAAAAACTCGCGTAACGTTTTATGACTCGCCTCGTACAAAGCGTGGTGTTACGTTGCCGCTAAAATTCGGGAATATTTTCGATTCTCCGTGACCCCGTAAATGTAAAGCGAAATCGTCCTGTATCGGCCACCGATATTTGGAAAGATAAAAGAAAGAAGAAAGAAGAAGACGAAATGATTCGAAGTTAAAAAAACTGCGCGAAATAGAAAAAAGATTCGAGGAGGAGACGAAACAGAGATAGGAGACAAGGAGGCAGAGACAAAGAGGAAACAAAAGAAACAAGAAGCGAAGAAAGAAAAAAACGACAAACTGGAGAAAAGAAAGCAGACGAGAATGGCGAATGGCCGAAGAAAAAAAAAGTAAGAGCAAGCAGTAGAGAAGGGGTAAAAGCAAAGTAAAAAGGGATACGGACGGCCGGTAAATCTCGGCTCCCGTAGCCCGCGAGGGAGCAATCTCTTTCTCTCTCTCTCTCTCTCTCTCTCTCTCTCTCTCTCTCTCTCTCTCTCTCTCTCCCTTTCTCTCTCTATTTGGGCAAAGAGAAAAGAACGAAACGCAGAAGGAGATCGTATCGGGTGATTAACTCTCGCGATCTCTTGAAGGGCCTGGGGCCCGAGGCCCACCTCGTTAGCTCTGAGTAATTCGAGCGCTAATTGCACCTAAGAGCGAGGAAGCCAGGGAGCGGTGAAGAAGCGGTTCCAAGGGGGTCCAGGCAGTTTGGAGCTGGGAGAGAGAGGAAGAGGGATCCAGGGTCCAGCCGAGTTCGCGATAGGTGCCAAAGGCCCAGGCCACGCTCCTGAAACATTCGGGATATGGCGTGGTCGGTGTGAAAGCGAACCAGGAATGGGCGTGCAAATGAGGGCGCAGAAAACATCTTGATGTATCATTTATCACTCGCGCCTTGGCTTCTCCCACGTTGCTGATCCTCCTTGGACCGCTAACTTGATTTTTGCGTTAGCCTTTTCGTTCATGCGTTTCCGCGACGAATACTATGTAGGAATTTTCGACGAAGACTTTTAAAGACAAAGACGATTAAGACGTGGAAAAAGAATCGCAGCTGGCAACTTTTGTTATCTGTTTTGTGCCGTGAAGAAGAATATACGGATGTTTGTAGAGTGGAACGATGATTTTGCGATTAAGCAATTAGAGATGATCTAGGAGTGGAGGATACCGAGCCCCTTTTAATTCGTCGGTGGTCATTAATATCGACTGACATTGAACGGTGATTGTTCCCAGGGTCCGCCAAACGCTCAAAAGACCTCAGTGTCGTCTACAACTTCCGGCCTCGGGTCGGCACCGCCTGGCGAGACCAGCTACGAGCTACTCCTTCAGCAGCAACAGCTATTTCTCCAGTGGCAGCTCGAATGGCAGCATAAGGTACGCTTGCCTCGACGAAAGCGATCGCCGACCAAATAGAAATATTATAAAGCGTCCACTTTCTTCGTCTGTTAGCAACAGGCGAGCGAACGGGCGAATCCAGCCGGATATGTCTCGTTAACGCCATACTTTCACCCCGACAATTTGCATGGCAATTACGTTATTACGTCTAAATTTATAATCGAAAATTGGGCTCAAGTTACGAGACGGCGGGGTTACTCAATTCGAACGTTCGTTTTATGTAATTATCGTGTACCCGGATCTGAAGCTCGCGGTCCGCTCGGACGTTACATAATTCGGTTGTTTTGTTGTCTAGTACCCTCAGATTATTCTACCGGCAGCGCAAAAGCCGCCACTGTCTTTGAACAGCAGCGGTGCCAGCGACGCTGGAAGCATCAGCGGAAGCAGCGTGAATGCGCCGAGTCCTGCACCCTCGAATTCCTCAAACAATCCCTCGGAACAACCGCCCTTAAGGCCTTTGGGCAAGCTGGAGGACATGAAAGGTAAGTGTCCTAAGCTCGATTCGGGACGAATAACGAAAGAATCTGGTTAATTATATCGCTGAGAATAAACTGTACTCATGAAAAAAAATAACAAAGCACAGACAGTACCAGTGATTGATTGACCGAAATAAATGTAACCCTTTCAGTAAGTGATCTCAAAGTAGAGTTGAAACGTCGAAACTTGCCGGTATCTGGCTCGAAGCCACAGCTTATCGAGAGATTAAAGCCGTTCACGGAATCGTCTAGCGGCAACTCGACGTCTAGCTCAAATGGACCGCACGTGACGCACATGGGCCACATATTGATGGACACCCCGGGGCCAGTCACATCCGACGAGTCGAGCTCCCATGCCAAAAGTCCTGGCTCAGCCGTCAAGGACGAACCTAACAGTCCTCGCACGGATTCGCCGCATGGTAGCGAACACGACGATCCGTCGAGTCCCCCAGGTATTTCAGCGCGTTCCTTATTACGTATATTTCCTCCAGATATAAAGTAGAAAATACGATGTACACTTAAATGAACGATAAAACTTTCGAAAAATGAATTTTTCGGAACGCAACACACGTCCGTGTTTTCACGATGTAGCCCGTGTTTCAGGAGACGACATAATCAAAGAGCAAAGGAAACGGATAGAAGAGTTGCAGCGTGAATTATACAAGTCTCAACAGCAACTTCAGCAGATCCGACAAACTCAACCGTCTACGGTTCACGCTGAGAAGCTAGTGTTGCAGCAACACATCCAGAACAAAATGCAGCAACAGCAACTGGCGTTACATTTGCAGCAGTTGCAGCACCTACAGCAGCAACAGCAGCAGCAACAACAGCAACAACAACAGCAAAATCAACAACAGTCTCAGCAGCAGACGCAACAGCAACACGCTACGTTCCAGCAATTGAACGCAAAAGCTAGCCTCGCTGCGTTCTTGCAGGCGCAGCCAAATAATACTGCTACCATTCTGGACTCTTCGACTCTGACTGCGATTAATAATAAAAAGAATCAGACCAAGAACAGTGCCACCGTGCAAATACCCGCAGCGATAGTTTTCAACCTACCCAAGCCTACGAAATTAAATGGCTCGCTGCTGAGTGCTTTGATGGCGCAGGCGCAGGCTCAGCAACAGCAACAACAAACTGTTACTGCCGAAGATGGAAAACCACCGCCTCCTCAGTACGACGAAGCCGCAAAACTTTTAAAGGTAAAGACGTTTGCTTGTTTTAATATATTTGATTTGTAATAGAAAGAAAAGGAAGAGAAAAGACTGTATTCGTGTTCAAATAGAACTTCAACGATTCTATTCCACAATTCTATTCCGCTCAGGTTAAAATTGAACCGGTTCAGAAGAGTCACATCAAGAGTCAAGTCGTGGACGATGTGTTGGAGATCCTGATCAAGAATGGCGAATTACCACCGAGCGCCGCACAGGACCCAGCCACACCAACGACACCGAACAGACAGCTCCAACAAAATTTGGTGTTCACGGCACCAGCGGACAGTCAGACTCATTCGTTGGTTTTCACCGCTGCTAGTCCAATCAGTCCGATCAGTCCGATTGCCATGGAGGTTTCCCAGAGTGATTGCGTGAGTTCACCGGCGCCGGCGCCACCGCCACCGCCTCCTTTGCCTTTGGCAACCTTCTCTATCCAGCTGCCAACCGCGTTACAACAGTTACAGCAGCAGGAAGAGATCTCGTCGTTCAACACAGACCTGCTAACCTCGGAGGGTGACCTGGACGCCGCGATGCTGCTCAGCCCGCAGTCCGCCCAGCAAGCATCGCCTGATCCTCAGCCTCCTCAAGAAGTAACGTCTTCGGATAACGCAAATTTAGACCTCAAGGTATATCCGATTACAAAGCGAGGATTTTCTTCGTCTTCAAAGTCAATGGAAAATATATCGTATTGATTTTTCATTTCAGGAACTCGAGTTGGACCTCGAAACTCTAGACACGATGGATTTCAGTCAATTGGATTGCGACTTAGGAGTAAAAATGGAAGCACCCCAAGAGTTGATGGACATCGGCGACATGCCCATGGACATGGACGATCCAGACTGGCTGGATTCCCTGATGCCTCAGTCTCCTCCGACTGCTTCCACGGTGTCGAATCATCAGCCAGCCCCACCGACAAGTTTGTCGAGTGGTACAGACATTTACGACCCGTTGCTAGCTAGTAGTCAAGACCCGTTTGATCTCTTTAACATGGAGGACTCCGACTTCAAGATGTCTTCCGATCTGTCACTAACTTGGGACAAAGTCGACTTCGCAACCTAGCCCGAGATCTTTCCTCGGAGCTCGGCCTTGTGTACTTAATCCACGTATCAACGGGAAAACGAAAAGATCCAGCGAGGCACAGAAACAACTTAACAACCTGACGAAGCCAAGTGCTACACTTGTTGTGATTAATCTGTGACTACTTTTGGTGCATTTTTATGAATCGTTTTGCAGTTGCTTGCCTCTGATACTGTTTTCTAGCGAGTTCAGCGCTGTGCAACTTCCCGTGGACATTCAAACTATTGTACTTACGCGTACAACTTACGCTTCTCGATATCGAGCGAAGAACTTTCTTACGAAAACTGAACTAGGAGTAACTAACTATATAATTTTCACGAAACCGCAATTCTAGGTGAGTAATTTAAACACGTGAAAAAAAGGTGCATAATTGCGAGAGGATCGTAGCGTGAAAACGCAAGGGTGAGAATAAGACCGCGAAGCAATCGTTTCTAAGGGGTTTTATAATAGAAGATAATTGTCATCAGTGCACGAATACTTTGGTCTTCCTCGGTCAGTATAAGAACCAATGCATAGTACCGTCGTTCTTTCGTTTCATCGGATCGGTCGCGCATTATCGCGTGGATCTTTTTCTGTAATTACGGCTATTTAAGATTCGAATGATCGTCCGAACGGGACGAATGTAGAAAGCGAAGATGAGTTCGTAATGGCGAACGCATCCTGCGACCGGAGATAAGACGACAACGACGATATCTTCAAAATTCTCCAAAGAATCTCCTTACGAACGTTTTAGCTAGTTTTTACTATCCAGTCTACAGTCGTGTGTTGCTTGAGTTTTAATAACTGCGAATAGCATGTGTGTTAAACAGGAAAACGGGAAAGCGGCGTATATGTTTTTCTCGTATGCTTCTCCCTTCCAACCTCATTTCCTTCGAACTACATCCCTCCGAAACAGAACCTTATTCAATTGTAACGGCATAATCGAAATACTTATTTATGAAAATAAGTATATTGTAACGGTTGTAAAACGATTGTATGTATGTATATATGTATATAGGCATAGATATACATATATATATGCATATATGTAAAATATAGTGTACGCTGAGTTCGAAAACACAAGTGCGTTCGGTAAGACAAAAAGGAAAAAGTAATTAAAAAAAAAAAAAAAAAAAAATGAAAGAAGAAGTAAAGAAAAGGAAAACCAGAAGAAGCAAGATCGACGGCTTTCCCGCACAGCTATATATAATTTTTCTAAGGCAGAGCATGTGATGTTAGAGATTACACATACATATTATAATCAATAATCGCATAGAAATTTTCAGAATGGGTGCAGACAAAAGGTATACCGATGTAAGGGTATCGTGCGGTTCTCCTGTTTCTTCGTTTCCCTTTACGAATCTTTTTTGTTGTTTTTGTGACATTCCATGTTTCCAAATGAGCAAGAGATCGAAACTACGCGTACCACGAGCCACGCTTTTGTTCATAAATTTGTGCAAGAGTTAAGAAGGATTCGTCTCAGAATTTTGATTGGCCGATCGAAGCTTCTAACCTAACTTTATACGTCGCATTGTACCCAATTCGAAACGATAAATGCAGCTATGTTTATTTATATTGGATTGTGTCAAGATGTTGTTATATAGGTTACGTTTGTGTCGTATGTGTTTCATGTTGTATTCTACTGAACGTACGCAAAATAGAAAGCACCAGGGAAGAAGCCACGCGCCTTCCATTTCTCTGAGACGTTCTTTGCAGAACCAAGTGGCTTCGTACGCCTACGTAACGATAAAGGATCGCACTGCCTAAATCGGTAATAAGGAGCGAAAGTGTTGAATGCGTACAGTGTTATCTAGCGTGATTAATACGTGAAAATGTATGTGAGTGCGTCGAGACGGTATCAGCGTATGAGATCAGCGATGGTGCTAATTGAAACCCCACTTAAAGCTATCAGTTGTCCTCGAGTGGCCGCGATTGAATCACAAAGCAATCTTTTACAGTACGGTCCAATAACATTTCTGTAATTCAGGATACTTTTGTTAAAGTAAAAAAGTATCTTAATTTTTTTACGATGTATGAATTCAAATTCTAAAGACGAAGAGTGCTTTGTTGATTCGATTAGGCGTAGTCCCTTATTTTCACGATAGAAAGTGGCACTTTGGCAAGCAAATACATACCATCATCGTTCACCCCATATCGCACAAAGAAGCAGCAAAAAGCAACATTCCAAACGTTCTTCACATGCAATAGAGAAACATCGTATCAGCCCCGAGACACCATGCTCCTCGTAGAAACAATGAAGCAATCAGTCGCGATGCACCCTCATTTTACGGTAGTTCCTTTGCAAAGCACTAATTCTCACTTAACGTGTTTCTCAATCAGTGTAAATGACCCGGATCGTAAATACTTAAATATCTTAACGAAATTGACGATCGAATGTAATTACAAATACAAGCGGGTGAATAAAACAAGTATATTCGGAATAAAACTCGAGCGCAACACTTTTCGCGCGCCATAACCTACTCAATTTACAGTGCCCTCTCGTGTTTACGGTCAGAATCAATTCAGAATCCGTGCATTTAAATCGAACCTGGTCCCATTTATTCGATTGAATATTAAAAATCGCTTTGTAACTACACTACTAATTTTGCATTTAAGCTCCATAGCGCGGGAAAATATGGAAAAAGAGGAATGTTTCCACGAAAATACAGAAGAGAACATGGTGCGTGATCGGGGTAGAAAATCGTGCCAAAAATCCCCTTGCCACCGCGTATCGCTTCGTCATTACAATTGTATCACCCGTTGCCATGACAATAAAAGTTTGTATCGTGTTGTAAAATATTGTATCATACGTAAATTAGAGTCATGAATATGCCGACTTGTCATCTATGAAACGGGCTTGCTTGTACAAATATGTTTAGGATAAAACAATTGCGATATTTAAGCACACTTAAGTGATCACAAGCAAGCGGACGACCAGCGCCATCGACCAACATATAGCGTACGATCCCTCATCTTTTTTGTTTCTTTTTTTTAACGTATTGCAGCAAATATCGTTGCTTAGCATTGTAATCCTGTAATTATTTCATTTTCTTCGAATCATGAATCATGAAATCTATCGATGATTGATTGATTGATTTGTCAGGCTGTGCGAATCTGATAGTCTGTCGTGAAACGCGTGAAAGTGTCTTTGTTTGTATAATCGAGCGTATGGGAATATTGTCGGATGAATATATGAACAACAACAAAAAAAAAAAATAAGCGATTAGATGAAATTCTACGGGACGAGACTCGTCTGTATATAGAGTTTTTGTGAAATATACTTATAACATGCTACGTGCGGTTGTACTGAAAGTAACAAAAGATAATGTAATATGAACATGAACATGCGTACGCGCGGACACACACCTACATACAATTACACAAACATATTTTGTATGAGCATGCGAAAAAGAAAAAGGTATAAGTTTTGTTAAGTATCTATGAATTTATTGTAATGTACGTTTAAGTAACGATCACGTAATTATTGCTAGAGAGAGTGTTATTTATTTTTATTTGTTGCAAATTTATCGATTGCCTTCCATTTGAGTAAATAAATAAATTTAAAGTTATTATAGACTGTTTATTCTTTTTCCGTCTCTATTTACTTAGGAAATTCTTTTACTTATAAAAATGCACACATTTAAATTCTTTTAGAAATTCAAATTTCAAAGCCGCTAAGAACTTGAACGCATGCGCATCCGTATTGTATGATTCGGAATAACGGAGCGTAGATAAATGTCAATTTCAGTTGACGTTGTTCCGTATTCAGAAAGGTCGGAAGTGAACAAGATTAATTAAATACAAAGGAAATGAAAATTGATAAACATGCTTAGTGCTAATTACGTACACACTACGTCTTTCCAAACAGAATGCAAGCACTCTCTCTATAATTATCTACTTTTCGTACCTTATAACACATATCACATCACAAACATAACCTCTGAGATATTTATACGCTAATCTGTTTTAGTATAAAATTCATAGAAATTGAAGTACTATTGACCAACAGTGAATCTTATTCTTTGCATTACCCCGGTAAGTATAAAATTACGATATGATTAAAATAATATTAAATTAATTTGGAGTTCTTTCTTATTTTTAGTACTTTATTACTATATTATTGCATTATGCTATTTATAACATGGACAAAGTGCCGAAAATTTGTTTCACTGTGTGAGTATATATTTTGATAGAAATTACGATCTGCAAAAGGTGAAAATCAAGAAATAATAATGAAACGAACCCTAAAAGTTACATCAACCGATGCAATAGCTCCAAAGAGACGTGATTGGGCAACAGGTTTGCTTGTTTCTATGGAAGATCCTCAGTATAAAGTAAAGGAAAATGATAAAGTTGTTGTCATCAAAGATAAATATCCAAAAGCTCAATATCACTATTTAGTTATACCAAAAGCAGACATTCCATCTCTGTGGCACATAAAAAAAGAAAATGAAGATTTATTGTTCCACATGCATAGCGTTGCTGAAGATTTAACTCAAGAACATAAAGAGTCTGAGTTCCTGTATGTATAGATATTGTTTTTATTCCACACCAAAATTAAGTCGCTCTAATACCATGTAAACATATTATTTGATGCAGTATTGGATACCATGCTGTACCAAGCATGCACAGATTACATTTACACGTAATAAGTACAGATTTTAATAGTCCTTGTCTAAAGACCAAGTATCATTGGAATTCGTTTACAACTCCCTTCTTCCTACATTCAACAGGTAAATGTATCTGTGTCCGTTTAATAAAAGAACAAACCTCATTTTTTATAAATTGCAGACATTTGCAACCAGTTACGCGAGAAAGGTGAACTGAAGAAATTGAAATCGGAAGAGAGCGCGCAACACTTGAATACTCCGCTAAAGTGTCACAAATGCCCAACCATTTCAAAGAATATGCCGGATTTAAAAAAGCATTTGCTGGCGCATTTGTCAAATTAATCAGAAAAATCTCTTCCTATACCTGTTTTTACGCAAATAACCACCGCTACTGTAGCACGCAACATACTTCGAAGAAAATAATCAATTATTCAAATAACTAGATGTGCTTTTTATATGGTAATTCCTTAAGTTACAAGAAAATTCAGTAATAAATGTACTCTTATGCAATATGGATTAATGTTAATGGAATGAAATACTTAAGTTCCAATGTCATCAAGACATTTTTAGTGTGCCATATGATCTTAAGTATCTTGTAATTAGTTTATAATGTACAATAATTGTATTGTAAATATACATTCTGTATATACCTTACCAAGAATTTATTGATTCTTTTTAACTTAATATATAGGAATAAAACGGTAATTTTCAAACAGGATAGGAAAGGTTATGGTAATTAAATAACACATAGATATGCGATATTTCGGAAAATTTACTATAAATAAATTTGATATTAATATTAATAGGTTGTATCACCTATAATATCAATTACATACTAACTATTTACAGAGTCTTCTTATCCAATGTGAAGTATTTAATGTGTATAAGTAAACCGTTGTGTAGGTGTACGCGTGTAAGTGTACTTTAGTCTGCATACATTTAATAATACTGCAATTAATAGTTGAACCGTCCTTGTTACGCCGAAACGGTAGGCATTTGAATAATCGCAAGGCCTTGCTGTTATTGCTTGCGTAGTTTACATTAGTGCATTCGAATGTTTTCTTTTCTTACATACACATATTCTTGCTTGATCTTTTTAAGTATTCGTTCTTCCCTCTCGCGAGCGTATAAATTAAATTAGCTAGATCTTTTGCGTCGAATGACACTCAACAAATACACTAGAAGTTTTCTTTAAGTTCAGTTAGAGCAAGTGAACTATAATAAAAAAGGAGGTAAGCGTCGCCCTTTGGGGGTTAGGAATCTCAAGACCAGTCTCCAAAACCGACGGAAAACTATTTAATAAGCGACCATCCTTCCCCTCGACAGGAGCCAGCGCTTAGGAAAAATTTACGCATTTCCATCAGAAAGTTTGCAACGTCTACATAAAACGTAGAACCTACAAAGTTTACAACAATGGAAACGCCGGTGTCGCACTCCGTATCAACGACCCATGATTAAAACGATTCTCAGGGTTGATGATAGGATAGTGAACGCATTCTTTCTTCGGAAAGGAAGCAGTTGATCGAGGCAACGAGGAACTATAATATCGGACTCGGCCGTGAAACAGCGTCGCCGCGTCGTCTTTGTTAAAGCAACATTCGCATGCTTTATAAATTTTGAGAATGTCCTCGACACGCGCTTCGTTTTGACAGAAAGACTGCGTGTATTGGTGCTTCATTTTACCTAACGCTACCGAAACGCTATTCTGCGGAACGAAGAGTATAAGGATTAGGACGGGGAGGGGGCGGGGTGTCAGCGGCAACAACTATCGAATACCTCCTCCTCGCGATCGATTCTCACTAATTGAAGAGAAAGAAACGACGAGGGTGGACGATCGTCGAGCCTATGCGCCCCGTTTTAGCCCGCAAGCACCGTACGTGGCAAGCCAAAAGCGGTCATTTTGAAAAGCCACTGGGCACAAGGACAATGTTGATCCATAAACGAATCACCATTTTTTCGAGCACACTCACGCGGCGTCGCAGGCACGACGACCGAACCACCCTCCATCGAATACTTCTCCGAATACCCTGTTTAAGTCTCTCTAAATATCGCGAGGAGAACGTGGAGATTATCATGCGTTTATAGTACAACGTGTAATGAAACGGCGCAATCAAGTCGTGGCAAAGGTAACGTCAACAAAGTATTAAACCTAAGCGCGTATTCGGCCTAAAATCTACAAACGAACGTTTATACACGATTCTCCTAACTACTATTCACAATTCATAAATATTTTATATAACTTTACGCGTCTATGTGTATATATATATACCTTTTTATATATATAATTATATATGTATATATAGAATATTTATGTATAGATAATATACAACTGTATCGTACACAGTCCGGCCACGACTCGATAGCGCCACAAAGTCGAGGAATAGCGTTTCGGCAAGTCGACGCGATAAACGTGGCAGTATTATTTACAAAATACCTAAAATTACGCCTAAAGAGGATAGAGAGTAATAATATAAGTTACAGAACGTATTATAAGCACGTGCATGCGTATATACACGCGACGAGCACGCATTCGTATGCGTGTATCTACGTATGCAACAACGACGCTATGATAGGGATAGTAATAGGTATAGTAATAGTAATAGTAATAGCACTAATAATAATAGTCGCAGTGGTAGTAGCGGTACTAGTACTAAGTCTGTATGTGAACGCCTACACATAAACGAAGCGTGTGATCCTTACTAACGCGGAAACGTAAACTATAAAAAATAAATAAACGTAGGACGATTACGGCGAATAATAAATTAAGAAAAGATCGCGTGTGAGAAAAAAAAATGAAAAAACAAAATCGTTCAATTAAATACGTCGACAGTTACGAGGGGAGAAAAATACTTATACGTTGGTAATACGATGAAATAATTAATTAATATTGTTAACTATAATCGTAGTAGAATTACTAAATATTAGAAACTTAGAATAGTAGTAAGAACGACAACGACGATAGCTTGAACGCAACGAGTGTAGTAGTGTATGTGTTTGTGTGTGTGATTCTCGCAAATCTAAACGGGATACTACTTCTCTTAAAGCTATCCTTTTTAAAGGGTTCTATTTCCTAACTACTTAATTTATAGTGTTCAAGTGCCAAGTCTTTCACGGGAAAAGAACAAAAAGAACACTCTTCCCATCTCCACCGCTTCTCTTTGTACAACAAACGCTAATCTTCTTCTCTTCTTGCATCTTTTTTCTTTTAAACTACTAAACATTATTTCCAATTAAGACCTAAACAATGTTTTTCTACTTCCCGGCTATACACATTGTTCGATCACGTCCGCGAGGGCCAGATCGGAGACGAAGAAAATCGGACTAAGAAACGAACGTAAAAACGCCGTGGTTGGACAACGATTTTTGTACTTACAAATATATAGAACTATGTATAGAATTAGTATATGCTTTACGAAGCCTGCTCTTCGTGACATCGCGCTAATATTTACAACGTACCGAGGAGGAAAAGGGGTAACGAACAACGAGAAGAATACTGTAATATGAAGAGAGCAAGGGACCCAACGGAATAACGCGCAACATTCCGCAAATCCCTTTCAGGCAACGTAAACTATTTATTAAAGCTGCAAAGCGGCAATGTTGTCCCCCACTGCATTTTTTTTAATCTTTTTTTGGTTAACTTCGACTATATAAATTGATGTCCTAGATTCGTAAAATCGACAGCGAACACAAAACTATCATACGAATCACACATTGTCACTCCGCTGTCGTTTTAACTTCTAAAAGAACTCGTCTGTATTTTTCTATTTAATTTTGGCTATATTTGGAACAAAATTGCTACATACTGCCACTGCTTTAAACGCGAATAATCGACATACGCCTGGCTTCCGTTTACGTTAGTCTAACGTTAGTATAACTCTTTTGTTCCTTTCTTCGTCAACCAGGTACTACTGTTTCTCGTCTCTTCTCCCAAAGAGTTACGCAGCGTCGATTTAGCACGATAAAATTTTGATTGTGATGTCCCGATTACGTGTCACGAATTATAAAGAACAAAATTCGCGCGGATGAACGACTTTATTTTCCTTTCCCCGTAATGAAAGTAGTGGGCAAGCCAGGCGACCTCGATCACGAACGTTATGTCACAGGCAGCACTTTAACATTGTGAATACACACAGCTAAAACCTTGGCTAAAAATTTCGCTATTCCTTGTGTGTTCACGTTCGAGGAACGTCGTGCAGCTTTTTCAAGGTTCCCCGAGTTCGATAATAAATAGCAAAACGTAACTAGTGAAAAAACCGGCAATTGCACGATTTCGATAACACTTTTTGTGCCTTTTTATAGCTCTCCATTCCTCTGTACTTCAACAGAAGTCTACCTATTATATAAACACTTTGTATTTTTATCTAGAAAATTTTCCTAATCTGTACACAGTGCTTTGAACGCGTTAGAAAAATGCTAACCTATTCTAGAATGTACCTCTCCTAATGCCGAGTTACACGCTAACAAACGATCTAGATAAACGCCCCCTCTGGCCATAAACAAATTAATAATACATCGATGATCGCACCTCGCGGACATTGTTATTACCGTAATCGGTGAAACGTTCATTTGCTCTGTTCCATCCGAAACGATCTGTGTTCATCAGTCTTTTGTTTAAGCGGTGGACTCCTGCAGGCCGTAGTAATGGACTCGCATATTCTCGATCGCTCTACACCACTCCAATGCGAATCCTTCGGGATCTTCGAGATAGTACGTTCTGTTTGGCTGTAACAGGTAACGACAGCAAATTATAGAAACGTCGTAACGAAAATGTCAATTATAAAGGGAAAGGCGCGACGACGAAAGAGAAACCTACCGTGTGGACGAAGAAGATCTTGAAGCTCTTCGGCTCTACCCTAAGCTCCGGACTCCAGGGTATCTCGCCCTTCAGCACCATGTTTACAGAATCGACGTAATATAGGTGTGGTCCGGTAGTGAGCAGGAGCATCCTTCGTCTAGCAAAGAGACCTTTCCTCTTGTTGACGAAGCCCTGCTTCAGTATCAGGTTGCCCTCGACGAAGCAGTCCCACTGGTTCGAGGCACGTTGCTTCTCTAGCCGGTTTCTGATCTCCTCCGGCGTTAGATCGGCGATGTTACTACCGTCAGCAGTGGTCCTCGTTCTCCTCGGTTTCTCGACAACCGTACTGGGTTGCGCCGGTTTCTCGCGCTCAGTGGTGGTATCTTCGTCGTCGTCGTCGTCATCGTCTTCACCGATGCCCAGACCAAGAAGCCTCGTGAGCTGTTTGTCGTCGAGGCCGGGTTCTAGATGATCGGGAACCCTGTACTGCGACCTAAGCTCCTCGTTCTCAGATGTACCGGGTAGGTAGGGATAGATCGGCGGTGGTGTCTGTTCGTGGAGGGTTTCAAAGTCGACACCCTCGAAGAACGGATGCGCCCTGATGCTGGGATATCCGGCACCATGTTCGTCCTGGGCACCCAATCTCTGCGATGGCTCGAGCACCAACAGCTGACTGACGAGGGATCTCGCCAGCTCGCAGAATCCGTCAGGGATTTCGTACTCGAGTTTTAGGATCTTTTGGAATATCATGTACTCGCTCCTAGAGCGGAACGGTGGCAGACCAGCGACCATCTGGTAGATTATACAGCCGAGGGCCCAGAGATCGGAGGCTCTGCTCGTCTTGTCGGTTAAGAGCTCCGGAGATACGTATTGGGCGGTACCAACGAACGAACCCCTGCGTTCTCTTCGGTACGGTTGTTGCTGCTGCTGCTGTTGCTGCTGCTGCGAATCGTCCGTTGCGGGGTGCGTCATCACTGTCTCCGGGTCCTTGAGAATCTTCGCGCTACCAAAGTCGGTGATGAGCACGTGCATCTTCTCGTCCAACAATATGTTCTCCGGCTTGAGATCGCGATGGATGATGCCGAGCCCGTGAAGGTACTCGAGAGCGCGAAGGATCTCCGCCGAGTAGAACTTGGTACACTCGATGTCGAACGAGCCCACCTTGTTGATATACGGCAAGAGCTCACCGTTTTTCGCGTACGATAGAACGAAATAGAGTCTTTCGACGTCTTGGAAGGTGCAAAACAGGCGCACGAACGAGTGTTTCGCGCCCGCAAGCATGTTTAGCACCTCCTTCTCCCGCTTCACGTACTCCGTTTTCTTCTCCTTGATGATGTGACGCTTATCACACACTTTTATCGCGTACTCCTTCCCAGTATGGATATCTTTGGCGAGGTAAACCTACGGAACAATCGAAACAACGTACTGGTTAGATCGATATTCGTAGCGTACGCGACTAAACATAATGGGGAGTAAAAATGGGGAGTAAAAATAGGGAGAGGAGTTGTTGGGTTGCGAAACAGAAAAAGTTTCAGGGACAACTGCTACTACTGACGCGCCATACGAGAGAAACTTTCTTCGTAACAAGGGGAAAGTTTGAGAGGAATCACATCGGGAGGGTCCGAGACCGGCGACACTTTTTTCTTGCCCCCTTTTCTGCCCTCTTCTCAGTGTAATTCGGCGCTTTTTAATGATTTAATCGAGTTAACGAGATAATACACTTACGGTGGAGAAGCTTCCCTCGCCGATCGCCTTGCCAAAGATGAAGTCCTTGGGAGTCCGCTTGTGCGTTGGCGGGTTGATGGTGGTAAGGGCCGGGTTCGTGGTCGGCGAAACCCGGGGCGCCAAGGTGTTAGGTGGCGCTACCACGCCATTGGTCACGTCGTTCGTTGGTGGAGACATTTTGGACACCGGCCCCTCCACCGTTACTGCCGGCTGTGGCGAAACGGTAAGCGCCTGGTTCGCCACACGCTGCAACAAAAACGTCAACGACTTGATTACTTAGAGTTCGCTTTTTGGTATCCTACGATTTAGTGATATGGCCAACGTTTGAAACAGATAGTGGTAACAACCTCGCCCTCAAAAAGTGTTTTATGTACGTCAAATATTTGCAATTACATAGATTTTTTGACAGGTGTGTAACGTGGTCAGTAACGGTTACTAATCGAGGTAACACTTTCCGCAAAATACGAAAAGAATTCGATGATAGAGTGATAGTAAGACGTAGAGGCACGAACTCTTGTCCGAACACTTAACTCTCCTCTCTTAGGTCAATGGATCAGCCGGTACCAGGAAATCAGTTGCCGGAAGTAACATCAACATTACGGACACGGGGCTATGTCGCGCAGGTCAGGCTGACGGACTCGTTTAAAAGTCCTACCACCTGACGATCCCGTGCCAAACGAAAGCGTCCAAAATGTCACGCATTGTACTTCGTATCCGAGGCACGTTGAAAGATCAAGGCTACGTGTGACTCGAGTGATTCGAGCAAAGATTGTGCAATGGCAGACGACTTTCTAACGAATCTACGTCATAATCGGCTTACGGACACAACTGTAACATAATTTCCCTTTATTTATGAGCGTGTAACAAGTCAAAGTATCATCAAACGCGATTTAAACAGCTCTTGCAGTGGAAAAATTGAACAAGACTAGAAAAAGATGGAAAAAGAGAAAAAAGGATTTTGCTGTGCACGCACACGAACGTGATTTTTAAGCGGCGATCGCTTCATTTCCGGTCCGAAAGGCGATCGCGCCCCTTTCGCTTGCCGCTTCCTTCCTCCCATCACCATTGTGTACTTCCGTCCAAAGACGGATCTCGCGTTATACCGTGGCCGCCACAAAAGAAAGGAACTAGTTCTCATCCTCGAACAAGAGAATCCGGATGATCCTCCGTCGAAATGCTCTCTTTTCTTCTCTGACCTTCCCCTCTTTCTTTCTGCGTCTTGCCGCTCCAGCAGAACGGTCTTTGACCGTTTCCCAAATCTGCACGCCCGTTGACTCCCCAAACAAGCTTTCCACCAAGCAGAAGACACAGGAAATCCGCGTTGCGAGAAACCTTTTGCTAACAGTGCGGGTAAATATCGACGTCTTAACGAGATGCCACTGCCAAAAATGAGCGATCGAAGATGCAGAGAGAGAGAAGATGGTGCCAACAAAGCGAAGTCGTGACACAATGCATCGCAGGTACGATAAATTCCCGTTCTCATTTTTCAGAGATCTTCATCGTTCATTTCGTACGAATAAGGAGGCGACTACATAACGGAAGACCCGCAACGTACCACGTTCGATGCGCGTAAACTCGAAGAACCAACCGACTATTAAATTCCTCGTAAGTTTCGCTACGGATGGTAAACAATCTTCGTGCGCGGTTCTCGGATTACGGTGTTGTTAATAAACCTAACCATGAAAGGTTTCGACGAATTAATCAAGGAATTTGCAGCGGCCGTAGCGTGGACGACTCCGGGAAGAGAGGGAGAACCAGAGGAAGAGATCGTAAACGAGAGAAGGAGGAATTTATATTTAGACGATGAAAACGCAAGTCTGCAAGGCCCTTTCTTTCATCCTCTTTATCTATACCTTTCCTCGTTCTTCTTTCCAGGCCGGTTACGAGGCGGGCCCCATAGCGTCAACCATCCGTGTCAGGACGTCGACCTCGTCGAGCATTTGCCCGAGAGCCACCCAGCGGCCCTACTCCCTCTGCTTGGCTGGCTTTCGCTTCGCCCCGCTAGTTTATTTATTTGCTTATCTATTCCTTGGTCCCCTGACTCTCGTCTACTTCTCATACTCTCTCTTTCTGTCTTCTACTCTCTCTCTCTGTACACCGAGCAAAGGGGATAACCACCGACCGATACCGCGGGATAGAGAGCAGCGTCGATCGCTAGATATCAAGGAGAGAAGTCTCGAGCAGAGGGGATTCGGATAATCGATATACCGACTAACTTCCACTAGACGACCTCGCAATTTGCTTAGATCATATAGATATATAACGTTTGAGAGTATCAGAGAGAGCGCGCCTCGTTTAAAATAAACCGCTCTCGCGTAAGATAAATGTATGCGCGAGCGCACGCTCAATCTCGTTGGACCTTTTTCGCGACGACGTGATATTTCGATTCGTCGTCGATGACCCTGCGACACTTTTGCGTCACGTCCCTGCCTTGTCTGAAACGGACCTCGAGGACGCGGTCTGTTTCCGTTTGAAAAGAGAATGCAGAGAACGCGTCACACAGCTCGAGATGTATGACCTCGTCATGATAGAAAACGAAAAAAGGAATCGACGGAGCTACATCGCGGGGAAATTTGCCGGAAAATGAAACCTAAAGCGATTGTAATTCGTAATCGATCTTCTAAAAACGAATAAGTTGGCGCGAGCGTCCGTTAAACTCTTCACCCTCTCGTTCTTTCGCGCGCGTGCTCCTCTCTATCCTCCCGCGATTGCTGAATCACCCTGTACACACAACCCAGCAGCATTCCAACGGACATTCTAATTTTAGCCTTGCTCGTCTCGTCTCCTTCTCTCGCGGACAAGCGCATTCTCTGTCCGCGCGCCTTATAACGTTCCACCGTTCTCCGCCTCTCTCGCTCTAGGTTCACGAGGTTATGTTTTTCATGCAGCCTGCCGAGTGCTGCCCTCTGCCGATGGTACGCGACACTTTCCTCTCTTTTCTCCTTTCCTTTGGTGTACAGAGACTAGACGAAGCCAGAAAGACGAGCACAAGGGGTGGCAGAAAGAGATGGAGAGCAATGATCGGTGTAACCCCACCCTGTCGCATCGGGCTTTTTGCCGGCTACCAGAAGGGACTACGCCTATTGGCGCAGGCGGCCAGCACTTTTGCCCGTGAATGAGATGTTTTGCATTCGCAGACGCTGAGAAACGTGTCGCGCACGGGCTGTGCGACTAAATTGGAACACGCTACGGCCCGAGCTGCCTCTTCGAGAGAGACTAATAAAAGGGTCCCGCGAGAAACGGCGTCGACTCTCCAGCAAACTCGATTTCTCAACCAAGAAAATTAATGCCCTATAAGAGAGTATCTTTTGTATCGACTCTCTGTGCACCTGATCTTCGTTTACTCGCACGAGTTCACTCGATCTTAAAGCGCTAATACAGCTACATAGAATAATGCTCTTAAAGCTTCAAGATGCGTTTGTGCTCGAAGCACTTGTCTCGATAGAAAAGGAAATCAACATCGAACAAAAAAGCAACAGTCGTTCTCGAACATTGTATTCCGACTTTGTTGCAAGGCAGAGGATGTAACAATAACGTTTCTAATCTTTGTATTACCGTTATTGTCATCTTGCTTTAAAACATCTGTCTATAAAGAAAAAGCACATTCACAAAAGCAATGCCGTTAGCGTGCAACAAGGTGCAAGTGAATCTTTTATCGTAAAAGAAAACGATGATTTGCCTTTATAAAATTCATTTAGCGGAACAGCATGATATACCATTCTGGGATTGTTTACAAGTGTCACGCGAAAGAAACGTTACTACTCATTGCACAAACTTACGAAGGCATATCGTGAAATCGTAAACACCGTCAGTCGAATTGTTCCGGAGCTAGGACAACGTACGTACAGCTAATCGAAATTACGACACGGATGCTACCGGGGGAAATCAATCTTACGCGCGAATATTTACACGTATCGACGTCTATGGGCGTTACATCGTAGCGATTCGAAGAGCATTCGACATAACGTATATTTGAAAAGCATCCTGTATCATTAACGCGCGATCGTTCCAGCTTTTTATTTCTTCTGTTCGAGTACCGTAGAGAGATAAGCGCGTACCATCGACAAAGATCGACCTACGTCGTGACCAACACTGCCACAAAATTGTTTGCTTTCACATCCTATCGTATAAACACGCGGTCGATCCAAACATGTTTTTTCGGTCGCGAACCCCGATCAACACTACGAATGATCCCTCTCTCGCTCTCTTCGTCCGCGCTCGAGTGTAGTGGAATTTTGCGATCACACCGAGTTCACGTGTACCAAGCAATAACGGCTCGATCTCGAGACCGATTCTCACCACTTCGATGCTTTCCAGCATTCCCAACGATTTATTCCCATTGCCGAAATACGACGGATACGCGTTATTATCGCGCGATGCAGTGTTTTGACGCACGCCAAAATACATACAATGGAACCGATATAAGTTTCTCTTTGTTTTTCGTTTGTTTTCACATTCCAATTTTTTTTTTTTTCTTATATACGAATGTAAATCGCGAATGAAGACTTTTTTTTTAACGTCAAGGGAATTCCAGACTTATATTTCCGCCGATATAACGAGTATTCGTATGGACCGCTCGTTTGCGTTCTTAGCGACAAAAGCAATTGTTTCCGTCTTCGCGACTGTTTGGAACGGCGATATACATATTTTGTAGCTGGTAAATAGACGTGTCACTGAATTCTTTCACTGGATCGCGACCAAGTATCAAAAGTGGGAATCTATCGGGAATATTATTCTTTGGCTGACACGGACAGAGAGAGCACTATTTCTATAGAGAATTCGTATAAAGTTGCGTTCGACAGTGAACGTAAACAACTTTCGAACAGCGTCGTGATTACATCGCCTGTTTTGGAACCGAGAGCTTCGGGCAAATTTATTTAAAATTCGAGCGAACGTAAATTATTCATGCTTCGAGGCAGTGTGTTAACCTCCTCTTTCTATCACCTCTTTTTCGACACACCGAATCTGCATACACTG
Organism: Bombus affinis; assembly: GCF_024516045.1. Taxonomy (NCBI): domain Eukaryota; kingdom Metazoa; phylum Arthropoda; class Insecta; order Hymenoptera; family Apidae; genus Bombus; species Bombus affinis. The sequence goes on along the minus strand of NC_066344.1, from coordinate 9,586,829 downwards.
TTCTTTTCCGTTTCAGAGGTGACCAAAATCTTATCGAAAAATCTCCGCTTCGATCATCATTTTTCAGTTCGAGGAATTTTAAGAAATTCCAACGACGCGTCGTCTTCTTTCGAAATCGCGCGAGAGAGGGTATTCTAGCGACCTACGAGTCGTTTTGACATTTTGACGCGAGATTAACTCCGTGAATTTTCCCGCCAAGGAAAAAATCAAGGATCGAACAACCATGATCTGCCGAGACGAGCATGAAAGAAAGATGAAAATTATCCGATTGCGGCAACGAAATAATTACCGGTCACTGGGAAGACGCGCCTTTTCAGTACAAAGTTACCACACTCTCCTTGTCGGGAATAGTATCGCGATCCGTGGGAACGTTGCTTCGGACGATTCTCAGATATTTGACTGAACAGAAGAATAGAACGGATCTAGGCTTGCTTTGTTCGCGGAGCAGGTCGAACATTTCGGCGGATTTCCACGAATGATAAACAATCGAGTTTCGTTGAGACGCGATTGGCTGAAACGCGCTAGCCCATTGTCACGACGAGTAATTCCCTAAGCGACACTTCGCGAGGATCTGATCAAACGATTTGTAAACAGGAACAAACGTTCCTAGAGTTTCCCTCTGTTTCCGCAAGAACAGGCACTTGGACGGGAGTTGCCGCGCGACGTCACACTCGATCACACCTTTCGCGGACTGGTTCGTTATTTTTCTTCCTTATCTAGCGCGCGCGCTCTCGGTTTACGGGATTGTCGTAGGGGTGTGTTTTCTTCTTACCTTGAATAATTTTTTAAGCCTCCGGTAGCCGCGATGTAATCGCGACACGTACTGCTTGTTGGAATCCAGTTTGAATTGTTAAAGCCACAGTTGCGGAAATAAAATTGAAGAATGGAAAATTGAAGAAACCAAAGAACTGTTTTTGCTAGTGAACTCTCGTAAAACCGGGTATGTGTCGCGACTGTCCGTTACAGTTATGTTGCGAATTTTCGACAGCGTCTCGATTATGTTTCTTTCGAATCAGTCTCGGGTACATATATACATACATATATATGCATGCGCGGGAACCGAAGAACGAAAAACACGTTCGTGGCCGTTGAGAGCCGTTCGCTTACTGAATTCTACGCCTGGCGTGTCCCGGCTGCTAACCCGCGCTTTCCCCCCACCATTGGACACTCGTTGGCGGCAAGCCTCCCCCCAACTCGATCAAACCCCACCACGCGTTTTTCCACCACCACAACACCAAACCCGCATCCGGGAATGACGGAGGGGAGATCGAGGGGTAGCGATCCGTCCACCTCCAGCATTGATGGTAATCTTACCGCGGATCGTAAAGCACGCTTACCCCTGCGGTCAAGTGCGAAAATTGCAATGAAAGCATCGAGACACCTCCAGTCTTTCTCTTCTTTTCTTGTCCCACTGGTATGATCGTTTTTTCTTTTTTTTCACAACACCGTGGAACGAAAAACAGAAGACAACGGATGCGGGGATAATATCATTTTCTTCTGTCGTGGTTCCGTTAAATACCTCCGAGAGATATTTTCGAAATCTCAAAGATTCGTTTACCTGCTCGAGAGGACTAGTCCTTCGAGATGCGAGTTTGTCGTTAGTGGCACGACGCAAAGGGAATATTTGAGAAGAATTTCTGTCGCGTGGCATTTCGAATCGCAACGACAAATGCTACGTGAAATTGGAGACAAACGTTTCGATACCGCTGCGATATCGCTGCGACGATTTATGAGCGTATGCCTGAACGAATAGAATCGGTGCAGGGAACGTTAGAATGTTAAGTATTTGACAACACAAAGCATTGCGTCGAAGAAAGCAGCTCGAGACAGAGTCATTACGCATTCCTGGGATACGATTACCCCGAGGCGTCTATTTTCTTTTGCATTAAAAAGATAATGGGACCATGCAACGAACGAGTTTCTCGATAACGGATAAATTCGATTCTTCTCTAAGATTAGTGCACTATCGACAGTAAACACTGCGGATAGTTTGTCATCATAGTCAAACGTTCAGAACGACTTTACGTGCGAATTTGACCACCGCCTAAGGAGAAGAGAAAAAGAGGCGCCGTGGTGGGGATTCGGATAGATGACCGGTAGTAGGGGACGGCTGGGGAATCCCGTGGAGTGCGCATGCGCGACGATATTGGTGGGGTTACTCAACCGACGGCGCCAGTATTCTCATCCCCCTCCCAACCCCGTCGAACTTCTGGCTCGTCGCGTCGGTGCTGTTGCCTTGGAAGGGAGGGCATGGATCACACGCGCACAGTGCCCTGTCTCTCTCTCTTGGTGTGTTTGTTTGTTTATAGTCGCGTTCTGGGAAATACCCGATGCGAGTAACGGACTCTTGTGCGCGCGGAGGCTTGCACTCCCATTCTGGCGTTGCATCCGGTCGGTTCTCCGCGAGTATCCCGACGAATGCTTTCCTTAGTTCTTAGTATTCTTCTTTGCCCTGCCACTTAGCATTCCCTCTTCCATAGCTGCTTAAACGCTTATCCTTTTAAAGCCTCCTTTACGTTTATTCATTTTGTCTCAAATGTGAAAGAATGAGTTACGCGTTTTTCGCTAACTCGACCATTCTCTAACCATTAGTATCCGTTCGACGTCAATTTCGAGCTACCGGTCGAGTTTTCTACATCTTCGTCTCTTTCTCCCATTTTTCTTCGATTACCTGTACGTGTAAAGGTGGTCATGTGGGCGAACACATTCCGAAGATATTGATACAGTTTACTCTGTGAAGAAACAAGCTTTCGGTATTTTCCCTATCACGTTTGTTGATTATTGGTCTATCGTTTGTTGGCAGTTTTGAAAACACCGCGTGATAACCTAATCACGGCACGCTCGATACAATCGAGCACGCAACGGACCGATAAAAATTTTATCGCAACACATTCTCTCGAAAAGTAGTTCACGCGTAATCTCAAGAATGCAGTACATCAGCCACGTTATTTTTCGTTGTGTGCGGCCCTACCTATACGTATACGTGTATCTACAAATCGCATAACAAATATTGTACGTACAATGGAATTGTGTAATGGTTGCTCCGCGGCGCCGCACGACGGAAAATCGTGACGCCTCTCGAACGATAAAAGTAGTTATCAAATTGACAGTGTCATTTTATAGGAAATCAGAACTGCAACTATTTATCGAGGTTTTAAGGAACAGTTGCACTTCTATTTTCATGTTTGCTGTTATGTCAGATGATAACATGCGAGAAAAAGAAAAACATGCAAGAGAGGACGAGATTATCAATTTAAGCATAGAGTTATCAGCGTTGGCGAGGTTAAACATTTTCGTGCGTCGTTCAACGCCACTTGTTTAATTCGAAGCCATGACGAATGGTTTCGCGCACCGATGACAATGGTCGTTCATTTTACAAATCTCGGTTCATTTGTTCGTGCAGTCGAACTACGGACTCGTCCCTGTTGCTCGCAAATGCCTGGTCGAGCGATATTTGACGACAGGCTGTCTCTACTATACCGATTAATATTACTATCTAGTCCATTTAATAATAAATATATATTGTTGTCCGACGTTCAACCGTTAATATCTTGTTTACTTGCCCCGCGATGAATCTTCTTGCACATAAAATGGAATGCAACGCAACGACAAAGTCCAGCATACCAGGAATGGTTTCGCAGTTGTTGACTCTTCCGCGAATCAGCGGACATTATCGTTTCTTTAAATGAATAATTGCCTGTTGTTATATCGTCGCAGAAAGAGTCAGCGTCTAGTCATCCGCGGATAGATGTATATACATATTTTGATCGGCCGGATTTCGGACCGATTTACTCCTCTTCCATTTTGAGTCATCCACCTGCCTACCTTGAATATCGATTTCAAAGGAATCGCGATCAGTTTGCCTTGAATCACGGATCGCGACGAACGTTATCCGCTCTCTTTTGAAAATTTCACTTTGAAGCGTTTCGTAATCGCGCCAACTTGTTCGAAGTAAATATGTACATATGTATAACGGCGAGCGTTAGACACCAATCAAAGTCTTGCGATGCAAGGCGTGGAAAGATTTGATCGGTCGATCTTGGAATACGGAAGAGTTGTCGGGACAGAACATGATTTAAGTAAACAAGGAAAACGCGGATGGAAAGCGCAAGCGTGATCGCGCGTCTCGTGCACTCGATCATCTCGCGAAATGACTGGAAAAAGAAAACTTTTTATCCGGATAGGAGGTTTCCGCTTAATATGTCATGCAGTCATCGAACTTGGAACGCTATTATCGTGATCGTTTGTTCCAGTGCCTCGTCGCAGTGCAAATAATCATCCGTCGCCGACCAACTGGCGGCACACAGAAGGCAAAATACAACATGGCGGAGAGAGAGACGGCAGAGAAGCCTCGTGACGTGTTGCCGTTGCTACATAATTAGCGCGCGAAAATAGATTTTTGCGAAACGAGCCGAGCTCCGCTCTGGTATGTCAATGAAAACAAATCCTTGTTCCCCTTTTTTCCCCTCTCCTGCTCCCTTTCTCTTTGTCGAGGCCTGGTAGCTCAGGCGAAGGCCGCCGAATACTGAAATATACACGCCGTTCGGAATAGTCGAATCATTGTTTGCTCGATCGAGTCCTCGGTATCGTTTTGCTTCTCGCCAAACCGACCTAGCTTCCGAAATAACAGGCACGGCTTCCCCGCATCTATCTATATCCTGGCCCTCGAAACCTACGCTCCATCGAAAGAAATTCATTGCACAAATTGAACAGAAACTTGACAAGCGGTTGTCATTGTTTTAGACACCACCACTAGCGTAGAATTAAAGAAAAATCGTAAGACAGTGATTAGTGGAATTTAACTCTCGAGGATTGCACTGCGAATCGCGGCAATCAAAGCACAACAAGGTTGTATAATATTTTAACAGTTAATATAAATGCTTATATGTACTTATCATCGCTCCCCTACGTGCAGGCGGTGCGTATAAAGCAATAAAGAGACACAATTGTGCAAACATATAAATGTAATTGGAACAGTTGCGACACGTGCGGCCTTGTCTATATAATGCAGAAAATTTGCATCGATATCCGGCAAAGAAAATTTATCCTTTGATCGTTCTAATTTCCCGTTGAACGCCGTCATTTCCATGGGAATATTAAAAAAGCATTTCTGTGCTCTTTGAAGCAAATATGAAACCCAGATACGACATTACCTTTGTATCGTTATTACAACAACATTTTTCAGCAAAGCACAGAAAACAAATTTTTCTTTTCGGTCTTACCGTGTTTTGAAATCTAACAACTGAACCGTAACGATTATGTAATGCGTCATTTTTTCACGTGTTTGGCGATAGTCGATAATAGTAATAGTTGCAAGATAGAAATTGCAGATAAAGTTTAGTATTCCTGGTAGAATGTCGGTACGCTTCGATGTGAAAGCCTGTAGGGACATGATGCATCCTCTAGTACAATTTTGCGCGACCGATGCTAATATCGGTGGCAGAAAATTGCTGGAAAATCAGCCACGAACCCGCGAGTGACTGACTAATCGTCGAAGAATGGACGTTGCTCCTTGTCCTATCTGTTTCTAGCGAGAGAAACTTTATATGTACTAGCCTCGTAGAAAGATTGATTCGCTATCTCATGTTCTGAACATGGGGCTGAAATCCAATGCGCTTTTTCAAACTGAAAGGTTATTTTTCACTCTACCTGAATGTAACAGGTTTCATACGCCAAGCTGATATTAATTGGAGACTTCTATTTTACGCGATCATTTTAAAGGTGGTTACATTGAATCGTATTTTGTGTACATACTCGACGATAGAGTTCAAAGAATAGTAAACGCGCTTCTTTGTCTTAGACAAACAGAATAGATTAGACACGCGTGCATGCTATGCAACGCGTGGGTGATTAATGGTTTATCATATAGGCGATCGTTATGCGAATCACTTGCCAACCGATCGCTAAGAAATGATCGCGGCACGACGCTGCGCGGCTTTCTTAAAACGTAATATTGAGATCGGTCGGAGGACGAGTAAGGTGCACGGTGTCGCGTCATTCGACGCGCGTGTCATAATAATAAGCGGTGAAATGATAGCGAGCTTGCCCACCTCGCCTTTGTTGGATCGAACACAGGACGACGCGGGCAAGAAAAACAGTCAGGTTCGGCAAAATAAATGGTCGACTAATTAATGAATGCACGAGCCTTACGGACGTGGCGCAAATAAAGGAGCGCCACCGGCGTCGCCAATAAAACAATGATTTCAATCGTTGTGGGCTGCAACAGGAAAGCATCGAGATAATCGGTCCGTCCTTTGGTTAAGGCTAAGCCGGCAACATTTCGAGACTAAAAGGCGACTTTTTGGAGAAATCTATAAAGATTCTGTTGAAAAACACCGTCGGTTATTTATCGTTGGTAAAAGAAAGGAAGAAGGAAGGCACAGTGTAAAAAGATGCAGCGAGGCATTAACTGGTTAAAAAAAAAGAGGGATGAAGGGAGGAAGGCGAAACAAAGTTGCTCGCGATCCGCCGAGCAATTATAATTGATAGCGGGTGGGATACGAAGTACTAGTTGCCGGTAGAAAAATTTCATCGTTCCGATGAAGAGCTTGCACCAACGTGAGAAAGAGAGAGAGAGGTGACATTAAATAGCTATTATTAACAGCCGTCCAGACGGTCGTTACGATAGCCAGGACGCTTGAAATTACTCTAATTTCCACGAATCTGCCGTGGAATGAGATGCAAATTCCCCTATTTATTTTGCTGGCGATCTCACTCTTAATAAGGCCACACAATGTTGCCTCGCGCCAGTTCCGGCCGTGTGTAGTGAAGCCTTGTAATTTCCCCGGCTAATATGGAGCCTCGAGTTCTGACAAGGTATACACGCGAGAATGGCCGGTTAGCGAAATTTCAATTTCATAGGTTCGGCCGTTCGTTCGGTTGTCGACGAACGCCTGAACGGGCGCGCGGCGTGAACCTCGATTAATCGGTTTCTCGCCTGGCGCGTTTTCAGCCACGCACAACCGAACGGTATTCGTCTCGTTGTTATCAGCGAACGATCGCGTGGCGAGCAGAGAACAGACCCTGGTCCGACACGGATCGACGTTCGTGGCGCGTGAGCGCAATCGCGTCAGATCTGATCGGTGAATTCCAACCCGATCGCCGATTGCAGGATCTAGCGCTTACGTGACTAATTAGTTGGGAATTCGAGCGAAATCGCCAGCCTGCACTCGATAGTGCGTTACGAAGGTATATCGATAAAGTTCACCGAATGACGTTTTATCGATTACATCGTACGCGAACGGTTTCAGGAGGAGGGGGTGGAGGTGCAGGTAGCGGAAGAAAAAGAATGGAAAAAACGATGCCGGCGGTCCAGAGAAGAAAGAGAACGAGAGTACGCGACCAGATTAGAGCTAACAACGCCTTCGTGCGCGCTCTGTCTTTTGAACGCGTGCTACTCGCGCGACCGGATAGGTCGTGCTTACACCGGTGGCATTAATTTAGAAATCGGTCCAACCACCTCTCCAAACGCGTTCCACATTCTTTCAGTCAAAAATCACATCTATCAATTTTCGTGCTCAGTATTTATCGAATTGGATTACTTAACTCTTCGATAAGACGCGACAACATGCAATAACGATCTTGGGGTCGAATCTGCGCCGATATACGATATACGAGTATGTACTGCCGCAACGATAGAATTCTTTCGCCTTGAAAAGTAGTACATAGTTTAGCTCCAAAATAATAACTGAGATGCAACGATCCACGAAAGCAATGCATAGCAGAACGATCCTCTTGCCCGTAAAGGAACTCCGCTCGTAAATGGTCGTCGCAAACGCAGGAACAAAAGTCAATAGACGGGTGCACGCGTGCAGCGCGGTAATTTTCCTACTGGAGGCGAGATCGAGACAACGTCTCGTCGCGATCGCATGAATGGAAAAAACAAGGGTGGGGATTAATCGAGGAGAAACCGGATAGTGGACGTACGGAAGAAATGCAATTAGAAAAAGAGAGCAGCGGGGAAATATGGCAGAGAACAATGCGAATAAAGCGAATCGACCACGAGCGGAGTGCCGCGCCAGCCAGAGAAGAAGAGAGAGAGAGAGAGAAAGAGAGAGCAATGTATCGCGGTGACCGATAATGCGAGGCATGGCCGTCTGGCAATAAATAAAAAAGTATTTGTACCGTTTATCGGCTGTTTACGACGGCCTGTTCACTTACAGCAATATAGTAAATCGCGTAGGCTGCGTGAATCATTGGTGGCTGGGAGTCGGCCGATCTTCGAACCTCATTCATCAGGCAATGTTTCGCTCGACCCGTCGACGAGGGCGCCGATTATAGTTATGGAATTTCAGAAATCACGATTCTTAATTAATCCCCGAAGCGGAGAACTCGCACTTGGGCCACGCGATCCACCGATAAGGTATAAGGTGTACGTGAACGAGCAGGGAACAACCACGCCAGAAATATACGTATAATGTCTGCAAATCGTCTGACCGTATTTCGATTCCCGAAGCGAGACCGTCTTTATCTGGGCCGGCGGAGAACGAGGTTACCGCCAACAGTACACAGCAAATACATACTTGATTTGTTGCAACCGATTCGCTTCTTTACATTCGGGATAACAGCAGAACGATCGACGACGTTTAACCGCGACACAAGTTGCAAGCGCCACTTGGTATCCCGGTAAGAGTATCGTTAGACCGTTGAAATTATAACATTTCACCGCGTGTTATCTCGCTTATCGTCGCTATTGGATGCGAAAAGAAAGAACCAATACCGATACTCGACCACGAATATCCGTTAATCTCACTTTTAGACGAAAATATATCGTTTATCGAACGCCTAATCGTCCTGCGTGTATCGTATTTATATACATACATATAAATCCGCAAGCAAGGAAAGATAGTGCTCGCGTAACAATCTATTATGTCGTTCTTAATCGGGAAACAAACAACAATCCGTTTGTGCGGTTGTTGCCACGTTTGAGTAAACAGCCGAGGCCAGGAAAAAAATGTACACGTGCGCAAAGTCCATTTATAACATAGAGCACCGTATCTACAGCTCGCGGTCGATACTACGATTGCGGTAAATAAGTTTACGACCCACCACCAACTCCTCTTACACCGTTCTATCGTTCCCGAACGCTTCGTTCTACCGATATACAGAACTTCGTTCGTAAATTAATCAGTCAGTCAACGACGAGCGAATCCTTCTTCTCGCGAGTCACCGTCGACGAGCATGTTCGTGATCATTTACGGTATCGTCGCGATCTCTTAGCGAACAAAACTATCCACTGTCACCCGATACTAATAATAGCGTAATAACGGGGTCCTTTTATTTATGACACTATTACACAACGAGATCAGCTTGAGCGGCCTACGACCGAGGCGCCATCGCATCTGGCTACTTTTGAAATTTGTGTGGTCGTCTTGTTTCGCAAATTAATGTCACGGTCACTCGTGATGAAACACATATTGCGATAGATACGTTTCTTGGTGCACACTTTGACAACTGTCGGAAAATTCCGTTTACGTGTAGCAGCATCCTATTTACGAGAAGATCACCGAGCACAGGAGAGACTCGAAATCACGATGTTGCAAGTGATGGAGATCAAGAACGTTCGACCGATAAGTTCAAACGACAAATTATCATCGTGGTAAAGTCGGTCGAGCCAAATTCTTGCAATCTGCTTAAATTCGTCTCATGGTCCAGAGTCGTTCATCGTTCGTCGTACACTTTTATCGAACCACTCGATTCGTTTCTTCTGTCTTTACGGCCGATCGTAGTTTTTAAAAACCGCGGAGCTCTCGCGCGAACGAAGGAATTGACTACGCGGAATGATCGCGCTTGCGACTGTCGGGTCGTTTCGATGCGTTCGCATAACATGGTCGTCTCAATGGCACGTGTTTACTGTCGCGATGCCAAGCGAATTTTGGCCGCGGCATAGTGGGTCGAAGGCTCGTTTGTCGTCGAAGCTTTCTACGTGACAGCTAATGGCCGCGAGGATGATTAACGTGATCAGATTAAGGGTAATTAGAAAATGAAGCTTGTAATACGTTCAACTGCAGCCTCGCCGCTTTTCCTTTTCAAGTTTCAGCGGACAGGTTACGAATAATATCTTAGTTTCCTTTCACGGACCGTGTATCTCTTTCCCGAGGGAGCGGCGAATGATTGAGATTAGCGAGTGTGTCTCTATTATCTGGACAATAATTATGAGAAAATGTAAATGGCGTTCTAATCAGACGATTCTAGAACTAATTTCGTATCACGTGCCTAATGATCGATGGTCATTGGAACACGAGTGTCTTGACCTTCTTGTCGATGATTAATGAAAAACTGGTTTTATATATGCTTATGCACGTAGCAGTCGAATAGTTACACTTGCCGCATACCTTGCTTACACGATCAAACTAGGAAACGAGACGTCCCATTTCTTTGCCCGATACGTTTCCTTCGAAAGCATTTGCAAAATGCGAGTAAGAAAAATTCTTGCCTTTCCGAATGTAACCAAATTTATCACGTGTAAAATCAAACTTTCGGTATTGCTAAATTTTAAAACAAAGAAGAAGCGATAAAAATGTATTTGTTCGAAGCAATATTCAAGGCCGCATTTCCGAAGGCGCAGAGGTTAACGCAGCGTGTCAACACGGTAACTTATTGCTACAACGGTGGAATCTTTGATCGATCGTGGGTGGCCGTCTATTCTTTGGGCCGACTTCCGTCCTGGCGTCCCGTCCTACGGTCCGTGGACAGAAACGGACAGGTACACAGGGAGGGCAGCTCGTGTGGGTGTGCCACTGCGCAGGGGATGACCTGATTTGTATTCGCTGACAGAACGTCGTTTGCTAACTCGATGAAAACCCACATCTTCCGAGTTTCGTCGATTCCGTGTTGCTCACGCTTTGAATGCGCAAGCGAATTGTTTTAACGCGAACAAAGGAACGTGTAATTTTCCCCCAAGTTGCCCAGTCGTCGCACAAAACGTCACGATCGAGCTGTGAACTCCGTGCGCGAATCGGAAAGCAAAAGTAAGAAAACAGTATTCCTACGAACCATTTGGATGTACCAAGGATCCAAAACAATCGATCCATGTCACTGGAAAGACTGTCTCGCTCGATAGTCAAAATGGTTGGAGATCGAGTTGGAATTCGAGTTACCTTCTGACAAAAGCACATCTGGAACCATGTTATCTGGACGGTCCCACAGGATCCAATCGGAAATATTTGCTTCACCATGACTTTGTTCGTCAGCAACACTTTCTCCAGACAAATTCCTGTTCGTGATCCAAGTTTTCCCAAACAAACCTCGAACGTAGTATTGCGGCACTGACTAATCTTCCACGATAAAACGATACGTCGTATATGTTTGTTTGGTCCGATAATGACAACGCGTCCACGGTATCCGAGAGGTTTAAATTCGTGCGTACTCAATGTGCAACGTCGTAGTCGCGAAATGAAAATATTTTTTCTTTTCGAACAATATTCCGCTCGAGGACTTGCAGTCGAATCAACGTTACTGCACGTGCAGCGACGTGCGTCATCGCGAGCGCGCTTCGTCGATAATAATGAGCCGCCAAATCGGCAGAACGCGACACAATAGCGCTCGGCTACGTCACGCGGATTAATACGGGATCGAACCACCTGCGAAGCGCGACTGATTAACGATCGAAGCACGATCCGTTACACGTCTGAGGCAAGCCGTAGCCCGTTATCACCCTGCCGCTTGTCGTAATCATTCTTTTTTTCCTCTCGTAAAGAGTCAAACTCGGAAGCTAAGCAACGCCTTGGAAAAGTTTGAGGGAATCAGTGTCAAAGGGTATCGAAGATCGACTGATCGCGAACCTCGCCGATTGTCGCCTCTCGTACGAGTTCGATTAACGAGCGCAGAAGATGAAACTGTAACGATCTCGAGCTCGAAGAATTTTTAATCCGGCGTTCGATCCTTTAACTCTTTGGATATAATCTGACCTACTTTCCTCGAGTAGCGTCCAATGACTTTGCAAGTTCCGCTAGGAAGTTATTAATCGAATTTGATGGTTATATGTGTGTAGAATGTACAAAAAAGAGAAAAGAGTCCGACGATTGCGTTTAATCCAACAAGTTTGCGACGCGTCCAACACGGTGCAATCTTTCACCGATCGATTCGCAAAAGAAAAAGAGGAATTACGGGACGATTTTTGTACGGGACATAGAGACACGAATTTGGGCGGATGGATGTGTGTTACGCTGGCGAGGGTGTTGCTCGTAAAGGAGGCCATAAAAGACGGTTATAAATGAAGCCGCTTGGCACACAAATATTAACAGCATAGATTAGTTAAAGGAAAAATAGGAACACGTGTTTACATTCGCAGATCGCATTTACGACGTGTGTTCGCGTTCGCGGATTTCTATGACGTAACTGACGCGAGCGTATGCACGACCAGCTGAAAAATATTTGCTCTCTGAACGAGACGGTCGATCTTTTTCGTCAATCATCCTGAGATAGAGGCACGCCCGTGTATACTCGCCGTTGCTCGAATTCAACGTCGCGTCGAGGAAAATTTGCGAACGAAACGCCCCAAGGTAACTACGATAAGTGGATGACCAAACGACGGATCGGCATTTGCCCATGTCATCGATGACCTCGTGTAATCGATGCAAGAAGAGGTATCTCTCTTGTCGGGAAAGGCCATTCTCGAAATTTGTCTCGATAACGATCGGTAGACTTTCTTGAACGAGCTTAAACGAAACAACGATTAAGAGAGTTACAGGAAGAACGAAAACTGTACGAACGGGGAAGCGACGACGAAGAGGGCGAAGAATACGGGGTTCGTTCGTTTTAACGAGGTTGATTCGTTTTATTACCGGCTGATTGCGCGGACCGGCGAATCGCGAGTTTCGGCTCCGGCCCGGCGCGATGGATTCGTAAACAAGGCCACGCGATGAGAAAAAAAATGTATTTTTAACGAGGCTGATTGAGAAAGGTGCGTGAAACGAGCGTGCGGTTTTTATTCACGCCGCGACGATGCGAGAAACATCGGTATCCAAGCAAAATCGGCGAATCGGCACGACCTCTGAAAAATACGATTCTACGTAATAACACCGACAATAAGGATATTGGCTTTGCCGCACTGACGGCTCAAGGTGGTTCGCGCATAATAACGCGATTCGTCGAGAGATGCCTGGGCCTTACGAATATTCCTTTTTAATTATAAAGAGAAGCGACGTGTTTTTAAAAGCTTTGCTTTTAACACCACGTTGCTTGCATGAGCCGTCATCGTTTTTACTGTGGGTCATTCATTTATTGCGCAGCATACGTTTCTATCGTAAGCAAAAAATCACGGTGGCCTTGTTATAATAGCATTGCACTTTTTTTCTTCTAATTATTTCGCAAACATCGAAAGTGCTTAAAACCAGATAAAACCAAGGTAGCCGAAAGAACCGTGGAATCAAATAGAATTCAGCAGAAGCGATCCTCGAACGTAGCCACGAGTTGTTCGAAGTAATCGCGGCGTGATCGCGCGAAAATTGGCCCATTAATTGCCGCGATTCAGCCAGTTGCTAATTAAAAGTACACAGCGGCATTTCGCAAACGTTTCTCAGGGAGATTCTCTTTTTCGAAGGACAGTTCTGTGACCGGTTTTCTTCTCGTATCAACGAGGCACTGGTGCGCAACTGGTAAACAGCGCTCGTCAACACAATGCACCTAGCACCTAAACGACCCTCTGCTCGAATCCCGATGAAATTTCTTGGCGCTTCCTTCTTCGCTTCACCGAGACTACATCGATGGCAGTTCTTCGAAGACCGTCGATCGACGAGAAATATATTGAAATTTATTTTTGTCAGGTATCGCGCGTCGGAGAAGCCGAGATCGTTCGTGCAACGAAACCAAGTGGCCGGTATACGAGCAAAGGATAACGACCGTTGTACAAAAAATATGGTAAAAATCTTTGCGGCGGCGTAAATATTTTGTACGTTCGCGAAATAAATACCTCGATTAAGAAGAAATCGGAGGTAAGTTCGCCTCGTTAGTTTCTTCTAGCTTCTTATCTCTCGGTTAACGAGCGAATCGACGATGCGTTGTCGATGCTGAATCGAGTTTTGGCTCAAGAAGTTTCGCCACGAACGAAAACAAGATTACGCAGCGACACTGTTTCGTCGAATTGCGCGAATGAAAATATTACGTGTTCGATGGCCGATCAACGGAGATTGCAGGTGAGATTGTTGGCGAATAAACGATCGCTAAATGAAAACAATCCTTGACTGACCATGCTAGGGTATCTCTGCTGACGCACTTCCAGCGTCGACGCATCTTATCAGTGATCTCGTTCACACGTTTCTACCCAAGATCACGCACGTATCTTTAAATCGAAGGTGAATAGCGATATTTTCCTTACGCGTGGCACACTTTGGCATTTGAGAAGTTCGAGCAACACTTCGATTAATTCAATTAAGATCAATTCGATTAAGTAGCCATCGAGGTGTATATCGCATTGCACGATGGTGTGGAGTAACAAGTACTTTGCCTTGCAGTTGACAATCCAATGATTCTTTTGCACACGACGTTTCTCAAAAATAACAAGACGCACACCAGGCGAGTCGATTTCCTCGCTCGTTTCGCAATATTTGTTCATCTGCTTTTCGTATTTATCAGTTCATCTGCAGTTATTTTTGCCCACGCGAAGTTTAAATAACAATCGGTATTGATATCCATGCTTGGCAGTTGCTCGCTTGTTTTCACATGGATTTGCTTGTACAACAGAATCGCGGGTAATGGTCGAAATAGCACACGGGCAAGAATATGGAAAAAAGGAAAGCTGTCCGCGCCATTCTCGGAACAACGGCAGATGCCTCGCATACCGGTAGAAATTCAACTCGCTTCTAACGTTATATTATGCCATAAAGTGCGGTCTGTATTATGCACACGCACAGGACGTGCATGCGAGCCGGCACGGACGAGAAAGGCGAATAACGACAATCGTAAACAATGCCCCCGGAAGGTTTGTAAGCGAAACAGTGATCGAGTCTGAAGAGATGGCGTTCCTCTTGTGTTTTCGTAACGACGAGATTCGATCGAGGGAATTCGTCCTACGCGAGAATGACTTCGAAGAGTTTCATTAACTTGACGCAAATGCCTTTGTAACGTCACGGAAAAAAGCTGCTATTGGAGGTGTACGTTTGCACATACATTTAATCGAAGCACATTTTCACTTCGGCCTTCCTCGCAACGAGCGAGAATGAAAAACGTCGAAGACAATAATAAATTTAAATATCAAATGACGCAACTCTCGATTTGTTTGTTTAATTCGTTATCGACGGTGTCACGTGGCAGTCACTTGTACCGTATGTACAATTCGTGGGCTGATTTGTCCACGATCACGCGAATGCCAACATAGCCGTTTATCGCTAGCCTCTAACGTAAAAAAGTGACAATGTGTCTTTGCGGCGTCTACAGACAGGCTCGCTTTTGGTTCGCTGCCGACCGATTAAGTTCGACCAAATTTAAATACTCGCACGATCGTGAGCGTTTTTTTTTTTTCGGAACGATAAAACCACGTGCCGTTTTATCGGCAATCGTTATCAGTTTCGTTAACATTCTCCACAAATAGCGGGACTATGCGTTCACTGTCGGTCAACGTTGCTCGCCAACGTTGCGGAAAACGTCCGCACAGTTCGCGATAATTTCCCGCTACTGATTTTCCCTTTGGAACGTTCTGAGAAATTGGCGGATACTTCGAAACGCGATGCTCGTGACATCCGGAGGGAAATATTTATGCCGGCGACGTCGCTACGGATTGATAAGGATGCCGTGCGACTCCGAAACGAAATTCGCCGTTGCTCGATAACGTCGCTTACTTTTTGACGATCATAGAGATTCGTGTCGCGCCGTACTTTGTCGCTTGGTCTCGTATATGCATACGCGGACACACTCACACGGACGCACAATTGCCACGCTTACACACGCGAATGGACGATATCGCCAAATGTTTCTGTTCGTAATCCACGGCAACCACGCTGGAAACCTGTCAAAACGTAATATCGGATTTCCACGTAACATTTTCCATTAGTCTGGCCAGTGTGCGATGTCAAGTCGGCAAACCTACTCATCAGGATTGGAGAGGTTATCGGGTAAAACCGCCTGGTACCTGGCAAAATCTCTGTAATTTCGACGACACCGTTAGACACCATCCGAGAACGAGTCTGACCTTTGAACTATGATGTTGCGCGCGTCTTTCGCTTTGTTCGCGTAAACTTCCATTTAGTAGCTGGTCGTCGAAGCGTCGAATAGCCGGAAATCTCGATATACTCGAGTTTCGAATCGGGCGTTTAATTTCCTTCGAGGGAATCCTGATTGCCAATAAATTGATACTCTTTAAAATTGATATCCGTGTGCGTGACGTTCTTCGATGCTCGTGAAATTACGCGATGAATCGATTAATGGCACGCGAATTATCGCATTGAAACCATCACGGAGATTGCGATTTCTCATTAGAGACCTTGGATCGTTTGATATAAGGAGTGCGAGTGCGTTCCTTTCGATGCGAAAGCTGGCTTTGTGTCGAGAGAAACCTGTTATTCGGTCGAATATTAGCTATGTGCATCCAGTGACGTTGGAAAAAGTAACGAGCGTGGAAAACGGGAAGAACGGCGAATCGTCTGAAAGTACGTGAGGAATTTAGCTTCTCCAACAACGTTCGTCTCGTTGAAACGCCTCGTCACCGATGGAACAAAGATCGTTCACACCTCTGTTTCCCTGTAAGCGGCCGCCGACGATTGTTCGTTGCTTTGTGTAACGACCGTTATTGGATTCCGGAAGAAAGTCGCAAGGAATAATCCGTTGGCACTCGTTTGTGTTTCGCGGTTAATACATTCACCATGGCAAGCATCCATCATTTCTAGCTTTCTACTACTTTTCAATGTAATTAATCACACGGCCATTGTGCTCGCCCTTCTATCTTTTGCTCTTTCTCCCTTTGTCTTTCCCGCTCGCCCTTCTGCACTCACCGAGCTGATAACGCGTTATCGTAATCCAAGGGTGAGTCCACGTCGAACGCGCCCACGTATAAATACACGTCGATAGTATCACGGAAGTTCACTTGCCACGATCGATCGACCTTTCGTTCCTGGAAGTTGTTCGCTCTCTCTAGCGCACGCCCCCTATAAATTTATTTCGATGCGAAACGCGCGGGCCTCCTATTGCCAGCCGACTAAATGGCCGTCGGATAACGGACACTCGAGGAGCGCGTGTATCGCGAGCCTTTGCCATGGCCCGAGATACCAAAGCTTTTTCGCCGTCGATCGCATAGTACGCTCCAACGATTCGAGCCGCGGAATTCTCTCGCAAACGTCGATAGAAGGGATTGGTCAGTATTTAGGAGCAACGTGATATACGACAGGTCGAGACAATGGTCGCCTCGAGACTACCTTGTCTCGCCTCGTGAACCGTGCCTATGCAAAATACTAATACGATCGAATCTTTCTCTGCAGATCTGCAAAGTGGTCTGCGTGAAATTTCACGATAGGGGTTCGTTTCTGATTTTATTATTCCAAGCCTGGTAAACTTATTGACGCGGCATGGACATTATTATATAGATATATCTAACGTTCCACGTAACGGACAAGCCATTCTGATTTCTCGAGCAAGAGGATTTAACATTTGCCGCTTATCCTCGATTCGTGTCCCATTTAAAAACGCCACGAGGAAAACACCGAGCGTATCGACAGTTTCGGTTAAATTTAGACGAGTGGACAAGTCACTTGGCAGCGTGGAATTGTTCCTTAATTATCCTACGATGAGAAGATGGTCGCGGAAGACGGACGAAACACAGGGTCTCTATTAAAAGCGGCAACAACGATGTAAATTAATCCAGATGCACGAAAAACGGTGGCGCGCTGACTATATTTAGTTCGTCAAATGGAAGCCGTTGAAAATAGAACAAAAGCCGACCGCTTTGTTATTCTCGAGTGTCCGTGATCGTGTGCAACCACGTGGACGTCCCGTATAATAAAGTCGAATCGCTGAAAAATAGACGAACAGCGCGTGCAACCTTTTCAAACACCCCTAACGCCCTGTCTCTTTTCCTCTGTCCTGGAATTTACACAGTCTCGACCGTCGGTTCACCGTGGATTATTTTTGGAACCGATTTTCCTCTTCGAGCGACGAGTCGCGATCGTGTCTTTTCTCGGCGCTCCTGCACGTCCTGTCTCGTTACGTTCGCGATGAAAATAGACCGTGTCGTTTCTACTTCTGTTTCTGCCTTTCTCGTGTCAGTCACACGAGTCGATCGTGGAAATAAAGACGTGCTCGTTGTGATACCCTTTACCGATCCGACGGCATGGTATAATAACAGCTAATTCGATAAATACAACGAGCGTTATCTATAATTTTACAACAGTTTGTAATTAGAAATTAACCGACGAAGGGTCATCAAGAAGCTTTCGCTAAGCTAGTTGGTGTGCGACACGTAACGAACGCAACACGGAAGTAGAAATTCATAGGTGAGCTAGTTCGATAATTCAGGAAACAAATGTTCGTTCTTTCGCTTGTTTTCCGATATCGTATGGGAACGGCTCGTGTTCCCCGCTTTACGGCAATATCTGGCATAAATTACGCGCACCATGCACGCGTATCGTACGCTTAATGCTCGCAAGTAGGAGCGGACACACGTGCAGTGGACGCGCGGGTGTAGATGTTTGAACGTCGAGGGGATGGAGAAAGCTTTCCGGCGCCTATTCACGACGTTTGCTTGGCGCAAACGTTTGGTAACCTCGAGTAAACTTACGAATCGTCTTTATACCGCCTACGCATACTCTTACTATGAATTTAGCGGGCCACATCGCGATCCTGGATGAATTATGCATCCTTTTCACGAGGAGAGGTGAGCGGAAAATGTGGAACGACGTTACGATTGATATTTGCTATTATTTTATGATAGATTCGAGAATTTTTTTCTAGTGTACGAAACAGGGAGACACAAAAAATTTCCAACCAATTGAATTTTAACGATCTCACAACGCGTTATTCTGTAGCAAAAATTTGTAAAATTCCTCAAAGGATATTCGATCGAGCTTGACCTAATTCCTAAAAAGATCCGCAAACCAGCCGGTAGGTACCTAATTCAAGAACCGCGAACGCGTATCTGTTCACGTTTCGTACAATTACAGTTACATAATTCTCGGGCTGTGTATATCCTTCACGCGCCGTGAATGATCATTCGTAATATACTCGATGTTTAATTACGATAGTAATCACGTGTCCGAATTCGTTTTACATGATTTCCAAAACAAGCTCGAATTCTTTGCTTCAAGATCGATGCTATCAGGGTATAGATTTAACAAAATAAGTCTAATCGCCAGGCAATTCGCAAATGATAAAACGTTGTTTCACGTTGGTGTAACGAGTGGCTAGCAAATCCACCTGAAAACACAGCTGCGCGCATTCACACCTGCGAGACGTCGCGACTTTTTGTTAATTTCCAAATGAACGCGCACACGTGTAGCCTCGACCGTGGACGTAATCGGACCGAATGAAAGTGAAACAATTCCGAGCGTTCCATCAACGACGTAACCCGCTGGAAACTGTGTACTTACTTTGAATGACGTCTGGTAAATAATTGTCTACGATGTTTACGTAAATGACGAGTTGAATAATGCCATTCAACACAATGAACCCACGTAAAACCTACTACTATATGGTATCTCTGTTTGAATTTGTTTGTAGCATACTGTCGTAACGTTCATTGGACACTTAAATTAAAAACTTAAATTTCGAGCGATTTAAATAACCGACCTGCATCGACCGAATTCTACGAATAATTTTATTCGTCAAGAGTGTCAGATTTTTATCAATCATACGATAGACGCAACCAAATACCGAGGTTTTTTCGCGTGCCGTTACATAATCTAACATCTTAATTTCGCGATTAAGAGTCCTCCTTGTGTAACGCTGTTAGTGTTTTTCTCGATCGTTGGGACGATTAACGGCGTATTGCTGTGTTCGGCGTAATCGTCGATCGATCAACGATATCGCGCGATGTACGTAGTTTACGTTGACAACGTATTCGATGAGTCGAATGACCACATTTCAAAGACGCAATAATTCATAGAACAACTGCCTTCTCACAAAACTACATTATTATTATTACTTTTCTTTACTAATTTTTTAATATTAAGCTCGGAAAAAAGAATTTGGATGATGATCTCGACTACGATCTCGTATAATTATACGTATTTTCTTAAAGTACTTACGTATTCAAAATGCCTAATAAACATCGGTAATTATATTGTTCGCACAGATAGACGACGATTTCCAGCAATTAGAAGCGCTGTCAACGCATATTCTTAATAACCGTCATCTCGTTGGCCTTGAAAGACCAAGATCGTCGTAATTGTCAACCGGATAGCTATACGATCGGCGATTATCGCGGGAAATTAAGCGGCGCCTAATAAAATCCGCGGCTGGTGGTCATCGTTTGTTTCGCGTTTCGTTCGATCGGAAAAACAACGCGTCCGCGGAAGGTTAAATTGAGGGAATACGTGAAATGGCAGGGTAATCGTAAAAGCTGCGAATGGATCAACGTAACGTCTGGCTCGTGTAACGTCGCGTCGCTGCGTCACGGGACCGAAATTCGAGAATGGATCTGGTGTGTCTATATTTGCGAGACTTGCTGCCGATTACCATTGCTCGTCAGAATATTCTTGCCTACGTTAGCCGTGACGTCACGTGGCAGCTCGTCACGTGAAGAAATGACACGCGGCTGATTTATTCGGCTACGTTGTATATCACGCATCGGGCCGTGTGCCAATGACAAAAGAGGAAGAGATCGTCCGTATGTTACCGGTTTCGGAGTTGCTCACGAACGACTTTGGGCGCCACGTATATCCTCGAGAATCGATTAAGCGTTAAATCCACCGGAGCCACACGACGATTCTATAAATAACTAACGGCGATGATCAACGATATTTGTTTGCTGATAATGCGTTGGTTAAATAGATAAAAGTTACAGGAATAAAGTAAGTAAGTAGTAAAGGTAGTGAGACACTTAGAGTTTGTGACCGATAGCAAACAACGTGGGTTTGATTTAACCGTAATTCTAGAGTGCAGCAGGGCAATAGGCAAAATATATACATTTCAGGTGTTTCCATTGCCCTGCTATTTTATCGAGCTTTCAAGAAATATCGTATCTCCGAGATTAATGGCAGTGAGTTTTTGCTTGTCGTGTTTTATTGTTTATCATCGTATCGACGCTTTAGATTTCAATGCAATTACGTGCTACGCATGATCAAATTAACTTTATTTGCACCAGTTAAAGATTAATCCGATGCCTCGTGATAAAGTAACCCGACTAATTCAGTTCGACGTCCCTTCGTGTCAACATTGCTGCACTAACGCAAAGCCTATCTTCTAATTTACTAACTATCGTCGCAGTAGAAAAGTTGAACTATGAATTTCACGATGTTGCTTTCAAGATATTGAACGGGCTTTTTATTGCTGTGGAAAAAACAGTTAAACAGAGCGGATTAAATACAAAGTTTCAGGCAGATTGTTTAGACTGCACAGCCTGAATCTTTCTCATTGTTTCGCATGTTAGGATTATATGCGAGTGTTGCGTCATTGGCGCAGCATCACGCGAAGAAAAGACACGCGTCATTCGTTTGCCGATGTACATTAGTAACTCGGCCAATTGCCAACGGTCGAGAAAGAGGATACATATATGGACGTATGTATATCTGCGTTCCTTCGCTATGTCATGCCAAGGAACGCGAACAAACAGAGGAAATGTTCGAAGAGGGCAATAAAAATGAATCAATTGTCCGTTTCGAAGTTGGGTCGTTGGATAAATCGGATGAGGTCCCGCCGAAAATTCTAGAAAGAATCTCCGGGCTTTATACAGGAAGCTTCTTAAAATTTAATTCTCTCGCATAGAATTTTGAAGAATGCTCGCTTACCGAGATCAGTCTTCTGGTTATCCTTAAGAAATGCGAAGTTACGCTATGTTGTTTTCTGCAGGACATCGTTTCAGGGTCGTGGATACCGCGAGTCCTTTTGACGTTGATCCTTGAACTCTTTTCGAGGACGGCACCTCGATTCTCGTCACATCGTACACTTCGTCCTACACTATGTAAATTGCCATCAACGACACGAGTCACCGTAAATTCGCTTGTTCGCAAAGACTAAACGCGACGAGAGAAAGAGCTCGTTGCTCCGCTCGACGTTTTGTCGCGAAAGTGGTTCAAAATTCTGTAATTACGATACACCGGGGGAAGAGTTGGCGACTACCCAGTGTCCGATTTACAAAGTATAGAGAAGTTTCCAACACTGCGACAAATTACCGCGACACGGGAAGAGTCTTTGTCTTAACCGGCAGCCGGATTTGCCAAAAATTGTTTCTGCGATCGTAACGGGAGAAAAAAGACTGACTTCGTAGCACATCCTCGGAATTAAATATACACGCGACATTTCAACTGGAAGCCAACGTCACAATGAACGGCGTCATCGTCGCGGTGGTCATAAACGGCTTTATTCTTTCCCTTTTATTCGACTCATAATTCTCAGGTGATTCGATACGCGTCAAGGAATTATTTCCCCCCCGGGCGGGGGAGTGACTGTCGAAGGTCTCGCGACGTAACGACAAATGGGAACAGAAATTAAGTTCACCGCGAACGAGCGAATTATGGTCGATAACGGCGATCGGTCTTCGCCCCCGTGAACGTTGAACGTGCGCTCACAAAGTAGTCGTTTTGCGCGACAATGAGAGCGTCCAGCGTAGAAAATAAACGGAGAATCGAAGGAGAAGGAGAAGAGAAACCAACCAGCTCTATAAATGTTTACGAGCGTGTGATACGACCACTCGTAGGCGAACGAACTGCAGCTATGCCGGTGGCCGCGATCGCGTATATGCGTTTCGTTTCACACACACACCATCTCGTCTCATTTATGTCGCGATCGTTGCGACGTATTTTGTGACGACACCGATCGTCACCGATGCAAATACGTCAACGCATTACGTTCGGCTACAGATCCGCCCGTGAAAATTATTATCGGCGACGGCTACCATACTTTGATGCACGTCAGATTTTACTGTGGGCGGATGCTTCCGATTACACAGCCGCGCACCGTCCATTGACGATACTATTGACGTATCTTTCTGCGAATTACGACATTCGTTCGCAATGATCACGAAAATTCCACGTGAAATTATACTCGTACACGCGCCGAGCGAAATTTCGAGTAGATTGCGCTCGATCGTTCTTGGATTGTTCGTTGGTGTCTGGCACAGACAAGTACTAGATTGTTTATTGGCCTACGAGCAGCGTCAATTCGTTTTACGCGGCTATATGTCGACGTATCGGAGGGAACACGGGGAGCGTACGAAGAGATGCAAATTTTTGGTAGCTGCCAAGGTTGTTGCGCGGCTCGTGAAGTTGCAAGGTACAAACGCAACGAGCAACTGACGGTTCAAGGGGAACAGCAAGCTGCATGAACATTCTTATCGCTAGGTAACATCCCGGTCACTACAGCGATATGATTTCCGTGATAATGAAACGCAAAAAATATCCGGATGGTAAACCCTTCGATAAATATTGAATGCACCCATCACATTTGTTCAACGTCACGATTCAACGTGTATCGATAAAAAACGTCAAATTCGAGGCAACGCGCGTTGACTAAGCGCCTTATTACCGCGGCATTATGAGCTGCATTCTTTTTGACACGCTGGACGTTCTTGTCCTAAGCAACGTCTAACTTTATCTTTCGATCGTAGCGTTCAGCCTTAGCAAAAATGTTTTCGCGCAAGATTGACAGAAGGTAGTTCAGAACTGAAAGCAGAGAAACGATTTAAAATGCACAATCGCACGGTATGATATCGACCAAACGCCACTTTGACCACGTTATCGCGTGGATCAACGCTGACAGACAGCGTCTGGTTGCTTTTTCAGCTTTGTAGCACACGTTTCGTTTCGATCAAAAACTTTTAATCGTCGAAGAATTCGATCGCCGTACCGAGACGAAAGTCTGAGGAAAACCTTGTGGGCTGAAAGTATTATCGCCAAGAGTTACGCGCTTTAGTAGGCGAACCAACATGGCCAGGGTGGGTGTCGTAGCTCGTCGCGAAAACAGTGAGACAGCAACTCGGTTTAATCAACATTCTGCATCATTCACACACAAGGCACGTTTAATGCGGCCTGAAATTGCTGCGTTACACAGCGAAATCGATTCTTTCTGGATGCAACAAAGTCGACGGGATTAATTAGCAATTTCGCGCCATTCGGAGAGTGGACCGCTAAAAAATGGCCACGGCGTCACGGTACATCGTATCGAATCTGGTAGCCTCGAGGTGTTCTACGGGTGGTCGTGAATTATACACAGTTTACTCCTTATCTCCTTTTCTCTTCTTATTTGGTATTTTTTCTTTTTTCTATCGGCTTTAATGTTTTTACGCCAGCGCTCGATTTCAATATTGTTTCGATCGATCTGTGTGTTCGAATCGAGGCGGCTCGGGACAGAATGCACAGGCTGCGAGCGCGCGAAAAATAGCCACAGCGTGAGCAAGCTCGCGTTCTCCGCCACGAGAAAGGGCCGCGATTCCGCGCGGCCGGAATGCGCTGAGAAATTCTGTGTCACCGTGCAGGAATGCAGCTGCGCTCAGACGGTGGATAAAGAGATAAGAGAGGCTGGAGAGAGAGACTGTTTCAAGCTCCCAACTGCTCGCGCGTTAAATCAGACAGCGATTAATGTTTCTTAATTAAACGAGATAAAAGGGGGATCCAGCGATTTTCGTAGATACAGATCGTGTCTGTAGATTTAATCTCATAATCCAAAAATAGAAATTCCACGCCGTTCGACTCGTATCGACTCGATTAGCCGTTTTCATTGTCTTTCCACGTACGTACGTAAATATGTATATTGTACGTATTATCAACGTGGACAAATAACGCGAACAAATATAATGTCTTGACAGTTGCTATCGTATCAGCTACCGAACCTTTTAAAAATTTGCAATGTTGCAGGCCATTTTACGTAAGATGTACGAATAAGGTACAAAGATATCGAAGCTATAATAAATCTGTTAAATGGTCCCACCTATCCAGGATCCAGAGTTCCCCTTCACCCTGGCCAATGCTGTCGTCCTTTCGCGTAGCCTGGCATCGACTGCCGAACGGCGTGAGTGTACCGAGAGCGGCCGCTATATTTATCTTCGGAAAAGTCACTCTGTCAAGTCGAGTAAGGTGTCACGAGTATAGTAGCCGGTGCACCGAGAGCGCCGGATAAATCCGGTTCGACGCCAGAAGACGACATGGCATAAACATAGACGAGACAAACGTCGAAAAGCGTTGCTCACACCGGCCCCAATGACCGACATCCAGAAGCAGCCCAGCTGGCCGATACCGCCTCTCAAGGGGTGACAGATGGCCAACTGCTCGAGTGACTCGACTATTAGCTTCAACTATGCCTTTGATATTAGCCTCGCTAGCCAAATCCTCGTTGTAAATAGGAAAAGTAGAGAAAAGATAGGCGCTGGTTACTAAGTTGCATACTTGGGTGAAAGTTAAATCTTATTGTAGCAATACTTTCTGCATTTATTTACGTTCGAGAGTAGATTCTCTTCCAACAGAGATTGATATACCAATATTGCGAGAGTATTTATAGAAAAGCACGATTAATTTGTAACCAGTGGAGTCTATAATTACTTTCCTTCTGTCTTGTTTGCTACTTGTCGTGCGTTTTTTCAACGACGATCGCAAAATGAACGAGTAAATCCTGTTCTAGTCGGAGACTCCAGCTGAGAACGGTTTTCCTCGAGCGGCCAAGCCAGTTGGAGCAATTCGCAGCCGCGACAGTGATTTTTTCCTTACCGGTGGGTTCGTGTGAATGGGACTTAACAGTGTTCGTCGGCTCGTCAACCAGTGGGGGAAAAAGAGTAAAGATAGTATCACGGGTACATCTCTCGAGTTAGTTTCGCGGTGCTAAGAGAGTTAGGTCGGTTATTTCCGTCATCTCTCGCGGGGTTCACGACCTGCGGCCTGAACGTCGTGCCCTGACGTAACAGATCTCGTCGCGCCTGCCAGGTGAGCGCGCGAACTGGAAAAAGTCACGCAGTCGCGTGATTCTGTTATCTTCGTTGAGAAACCAAGTTTCCAATAGATTAATGGACCTTAAACTAAGATGCACAAGTAGCTCTACGTTTAGATTTTAACGAAAAATAGGTCGTTTGTCTTTTTTCTTTTTCGTGCATTCTGGCGTCAAAGTTGAGAAGCTTGGGTAAAACTCCGAGAAAGCGTAATCAATTTTAACAGGTATTTCTATGAATCCGGCAACTGCAGAAAGGAGCTGGAGCTGGCGCCTGGTCGAACGATAATTAATACATCATGCGCTCGGCGGAGTGACGTACAATCTTCGGAGATAATCCTTATTATCTGGGAATTTCTTTGAAGGGAACATCAGTGGCGTTGGAATCCGCGTCCCAGCGTAAGCAACATAACAATCGCGATACGTAACGCTGGTACAAGCGGCTCCGGAGAACGCAACGACGCAGCAGGCATCCGAACATTTCCTGCTAGCCTGTCGGAGTAAACATACCTCGAGGGTTCTCCTCGCTGGAATTTATCTGGATACCTGTTGAACACGTAAGATGAATCGTTACGCGCTTTCCCGACTTTCGCCCGGTTTCTCAGTTAATTATCGGCCGTCAACGTACCGTCCTCATTGTTAGCCGATCCTGTGACTCCGGTTGCTCTCGAAACCGAACGGTATTCGCGATTAGCGCGTGTCTCGCCTCGACCCATCCATCGATCCGCCACTCTCTTTCGCGCGGTTACGTATCGTCTTGCCTCGTCTTGAAACGAGGACGCGCGGAGACTCGTCCTTCCATTCGTATTATCGGCGTGGTATCTCGGATACGAAGGCTCGTTGAAGATGGTTCTGACGAGGCCTGATCTGGACTTTGAAGATGTACACGCGCGTTATTTGGAGCACGCTCGTTAATCTTTTGAGGGCCAGGTTTTAACTCGTACGATTAAATCTCTGAACTAGATTCCCGTTGGCTTAACTAAGGGCAAGTTATACGAAAGGAGTGATAGACATCGGTTTGAATCTAGTTATGACAATATGCTCGGTAGGAAAATTGGATAGCTACGAGCACGAAAGCGAGTTTCTCTACGAGAGAAGCGACAAGGGTATTGAAAAATTTTCATTAGTGAAAATGTAGAAGATATGGTACGTACCTATGTACGCGCACCATACCGGAACGTTTCAAGACACCTCCGATAATATATATACGTTCGATCTGAACGCTTCGCTGGAAATACCTTCGAAGGAATTTTCATTCACAATTTCGATAACCACAGAGCATCGATGGGGCTGCCAGCCACGTTGCATCCTCGACATCGCGATTCCATAAACACGCACGATATTGCCGCGGGAAACCCGTGCGGCGACGTTTCCCCTCGTTTCTAAGCATCGATGGAGAAACGACTTACCAGTGGTCGCCTCTGGGCCGCGAATTTCCCGCATTCCAGCGTTCGTTCTGGGCCGTTGTCGAAGCCGTTGTCTTCGACAGGAATTCCGGTGGGGGATCGACGCTACCTGCGGCGCAACTGGCAGCTAAGTGGTTAAATTAAATCCACCGACTTGTCGTTGAGCCGGAAAGTGGATAACTTCGCCAGGGTTTTTTCTCCCGTCAAATCGGAGCTGTTTTATCGCAGGGAAAGTTTCTAGCGTCGAAGTGATATTTTTGCAATTGTTTAGACAGCGTATTGGTTCCGCGTGATTAGTTTGATTGTTAGATCAGTTCAACGAATTTATTATAGTTCATGCAGTCTGTTGTTTCCTAAAATAGATCTAATACTATTTTCCAGTATCACAATACCGATACTCGATGCATCATGGACGTTGACATGGATTTTTTACGAGAACCGATAACTCTTGGTAACCACGAACCGCATACACGTTCGTTGTTCTCCGTTATTCAGTCAAAATATTTTTTCCTATTTGTTACGCGTGATTGTGGATACGTTTATGGTATTTTTTACTCACCGCGTGGATCGTAACGATCGTTCGATTTAGCCTTTCAATTATGGACGGTGTCGTTTTATGGCATTCCTGTGTCGCGCAATTACTTGGATTCAGAGTTAATCAACACGTTGCGTAAATCCAACCTCCAG
This sequence comes from Bombus affinis, assembly GCF_024516045.1. Lineage (NCBI taxonomy): Eukaryota > Metazoa > Arthropoda > Insecta > Hymenoptera > Apidae > Bombus > Bombus affinis. Next base: position 9,558,744 of record NC_066344.1, on the reverse strand, counting down.
TCTAGCTTTGGACCATTACGCTATCGAAAAAATTTGATCATACCGTTATCGTTGCAGTTACCACTCTGTCACTGTTTTTTTACGATACGACGTTGTTATTGTTTCGGCCAGGGGTTATTCGACAAAATCGACACCGCTTAGGATGATTAAGCACTCGATTACTCGAACGTATCTTGATAAATATTCGAGTATATTACGCGGCTTTCCTTATCTCTGATGTTTCATACAAGTGAACGCTAGAATTCGACGAGGAGATGAAAACGCCGGCTAAGAAATGCCGTTTCTCCTCTGGCCACTATCTATTACGTCTAATTGCGCTTCGATTTTACGATATCCGTGAGGATGCGAATCTACGAAACACGAAGTGCACGCGCGGCCACGTATAATTAGTGACGCAAATATAGAGGCAGGAATAGCCGTGCATACGTTCGCGTTAGATGAGACACAGCCACAGCGTACGCCGTTGTCACATAAATCAGTTCTTCGGATAGCGTCGCTCACATCCTATGAAGTTTGAGTTCTTTTTTTCAGACTTGCGAGTTAAACGCCAAACGTATAGCTAAGGTGTTTTTGAGAGCGGAGCTTTCAGCGTGTATACCTCGTGCAGATGTTCCCAACGTTTTACGGTTCTTAAAACGCGTCGACTCGAGCAGAAGGTTTCTACCGTCGATGAATTACATACAGAATTTGTCGCTGGAAAAAGCAAACACCGTTTATCTGCTGCTCGCGATCCGTAACCGGAAAACGGAGTACCTAAAGACTGAGATATATAGAAACTCGCGTTAGGAGAGATCGTATACGTTTTCGGTAGTATGTTACGTCCAGAATTTCCTAAACTCGTGGAATTCGTCCACGACGAAAAACTAGTCGCGCAATGGTACATTTGTCCGGGCTAAGGCGCGACAGGTGCCCGCGTTATGCTCATTTACGATAATTTATCGGTGTTGCAAGAAGATCGCCGTGTTTCATAACGCGACAAAACCCACGGAGCTTCACGCTCGTGAGCGATTGCATGCGCGCGTTATAAACACGTCTGATCGTTTTTCTGCGGAATCCGAAGTTACCGGTCCCCATGCGCGTCAATGTCCACACAATTGTACGCGATATGACACCTTGGTGCTTCAGCGAACCTTTGCAAACCGAAGGATTTCAATTTTTTCCAAGAAAGCTTTTTCGGCTGCCTTCCGTCCCTCTTCCTTTCTCCATTTCGCTATTCTCTTTATTTCTTTTAGCCGTGTACGTCCCTTTTCCATTTCTACATACCTGTATTATCTATACAAAAAAGTGCACGACCATCACTGTCCTTTCGTTCTGCTGAGAAGTAACAAAAAGGGACTTGGTGTAAGTTTGGCTCTCAGGTACAGCGTCGACCTCAGCAAAACACATCCGCTTTATCAGTTCATCGATTTTCCGCGTAAGAACTTTCGACTCGGACTTTTGCGGATATCGTCGAAGTGGAATCGCGTTGCCTATGGTTAGTATTTGGACGAGGACGGTTACATAGCGTCGGCAAAAAATTGTCAGAGATAGACAAGGAAGTTCGACATCGGTGCGTTGCTCGCAGCTTGTCGTACAGCTATTCGAGCGTCCAGCTAACTAGCTCGTTTCAGAACGGCCAACTGTCGTATCCTTGATTGTATAACGTCATCTCCTGATGTCTTGCTACAGCCTCTAGGATATCTATTCTTCTTATGGTCACATGTCGTCAACTCGTTAATTGCGTCGACCAATTGCGTGTACCAATTACTACTACATCGATCATATGGTCTACCGAATCTTTCGTTCCTTCAGCAACCGATCTAGTTTCCCTTCTGTTCGCGGATTTCTTCTCTGCTTCAAGGCTCTATCAATACAGTGTATGCGTGTTCTGAATGTGAATTGAATGTGTCAATGCAAACAGATATGTATATAGACCTTTATTAGTATGTATCTTAGTTTTCAGATGTTTCATTGATCGGAACACGTATCCACTGTAACCATAGTCTAACTCTAACAAGCGAATAGCTATCGCTAGCGAGAAATCACTTCCATAGAAGAAGGACATGTTTTCTCGCCACGAACGTTCGCGGATTCGCATCGATGGTGTTCGGGAAACTGGTACAGGGCTACAGTCGCGAACCATGTTGCCTCTGCAAGCCGCATCCGGTACAGGAGTGCGTTTCTGTCGCAGGCTCGTTCCAGATAAATAACACCAACAACCACGGTGGTTTCTCATACTTAGATAAATCAGTCTGGACGCTGGCGAGACGCTCTTACTGAAATCTAACACGCGGACGAACGTCACTCTCGCACGAGCCTGTCTGCTTCTGCTGCTTTTTCCTATTCTATGACAAGGCCGAAGTACGTTAAACCCGACGTTACACTGGACAGTATGAAATGCTACCATTTTACGTCCCCTACCGTCTAACCGTTTTTTACGAGGTATTCTGTTTTGCTCGGTTACTTTTCAAGCCCGACTCTCGGTCACACAGCGGTCGTTGTACAGTTAGGGCGCGTGACGTCGCTGCTTTTACCTAGCTCGTCGCACGACATTCTAATTTTACACAGGGTTGATTGTATTATCGTACTGTCGGCTTATTCTAACCTTTGGCTAACCTTTATCAATCAGTGACTTTCCACTTAATAAACGACTTCAAGTTGAAAAGATTTCCTTTTTCCTGGTACCAGTTTATAGGTTTTCCAGGTTTATGATTTTCACAGATTATTACTCGCATAGACGGTTCGAGTTTCGGGATTTCTGGTCGTTGAGTGGATTATTAGCAGTTTTAGATTTCTGCTTGATTACACTTTTGTCTGAGCTCTGCTGAATATCGAGATACTTACGCGAATACGGTAAGCACGTAGGATACACAGGTTTCATTGAACATAGCTGCCAACAATATTTTAGCGAACAATGATTGAGTGGCCTATTTCTATATTTTTATCCCTTTCATTTTTATAGCATTCACACAGGAACATAACTGGTTACACGATTAAACTACACTTTTACCTAAATGACATTTTATAACCTGATAATTTGGATTTAGTCGACCGTAAATCAATTTTGTTATTCAGAATTTTCAAGCTTTTCAGTTTCTCCTTTTATACGCTATAAAAATTTTCACCATTTCGTAAAAAAAGTCCAGACCAGATTATTGTATAATATACAATATTTAATTAGTTATAACGTAATATATCTTTGCATATAATTACGTACTTCCGCTTCACTTTGCGTCTTACTCGTGATACAACTTTCGGAAATTTTGTCATTTCTATATCTATTTTTCTCCATCGTATTATGGAACTAATACCCGTTAGATAATTAACGATAATAATAAAAGATCAAATGAAATGTACACTCAAAGAAACGAGAAGATGAACTTTCTATATTTTTACGAAGTTTCACAGTTTGCCAAGTAAGGATATCTGGTGAAACGGTGATAGCGTAGAATCGAGGAAATTTAGAGCAAAAATTTAAAAAATGAATACTCAGAAAATGATTACCAAAGAAAAGAAAAGCAAATCGCACTCCGTCAGATCGCAAACTATGTTCCGCGAAGAATTTCGGGAGAACGTAATACGATATCGATCAAGCAGTTCGAAAATCGTCTTTTTCTTTATCGCAGTTGCGCAAATAGCGGCCATGGTTGGAGTATTCAAGGTGGAATCGAAGATTTGCTGGGCAATACCATTCGTTGCGTTTTCCTCGAGCTGTTCCTATTTTGCGTTGCGGTCGCGGTCGGGTTATACAGCCGGCTCTCGATACGCCGTGTATTACGAAGATATATAGGACTTTTATCGACTATTACCGATGCCGGCAGCAGGAATACGCGGCGGTTCTGCATTTTAATACGCCGGCGTATTTCCGACGACGCGATGCGACGCGTGAATGCTCGTTGCAAGGAAACTGGTTTTCCAGCGACGAATGCTCGAGAAAGGAGCCGTGAAAGCCGACAAATTTTCGAACGGTTTTGAACAATCTGCAACCAAAGTCGTGCAGATTAAGAGAAAGTTTCCCTTGTTTTTGCTTGCCATTTACGTACGAATTACTTTTGTCGGGAATAATTAAGCGTATAGGTACTTTGAAAGTTCAGCGAGAAAGCTTCGTAAGAAATCGAGGAGACACGCGGTCGCGTGTTTTGTATCGACATTTATCAATTATATTTATAGATTCTGGAACACGTTATCGTGTGAAAAGAGAGTAAAGGGTATACCATCGAGGTGGCATCAAATACGCTCGTGGAAATCGGGCCGGAGGAGGGCAAGGGGAAATTCCTGGTGGAAACGCGACGTCCACGGACCCGTTCCTTGGCTGCTCGATCGTTGGCCTCGAATAACTGTCAGGGAATGCCGCAAAAGGCCCGCGGGCATTCCGTGCGAGCACCACGGCAGAACAGATGTAGGCCCGGTAATTATTTGCATCGATTTCGGATGAAAGAGCCATTAGACTTCTTCCTCTCGTTCATTTTTCCATTAACTTCGATGTTAATTACGCCCGGTCGTTGTTTGGTACACGGTGTCGTTTCCGAACGATTTAGCCTCGGCCAAGAGCATAATGCAAAAACAACCTAAGGTGTTTTTCCAATGCATTCGCTACAGTAGACGTTTTTTCACTCGGTCGTATACTTCACTTAGTTCGTTGATTTTGGCGAAGTGCGAAACACTCAACCTGCCAAAACTCGCATCCATTTATTCGCCAATTTGCTATCGGCAAGCTATCAAGCGTTTCTATTACTTAGAAGAATTATAATAGTAGAAATATAGTAGAAATATAATAAAATAGTAGTAAAACATAGGAGGAGGAACGGACTTTTTTGGAATTCGACAAGAACAAAAGACTCGCAGTGATTAGGAGACAAAGCTATCGAAAAAGGTGCAAAAGTTTATCGCTACGTACATTACTAACATGATTTTGAGTTTATTTGAAAAAGATAGGCGTGCACTGTATTCTGCTGGAACACGCTTCTAACTACGAAATAAATGGTTTGGTTTGGTGGAGCATTTTCACGAGTGGCAACTTGATGCGCGGAGCCAGTAAGGTTAGACCAATTGGAGTTCGATTAGGTCTGGAAGGCGAGCGGACGCGCGTGTAGCCGGCGAGAAGCGTATCGCTTCCGCGTTCCAGCAATTAAAATATTGCATGGCACGGTGGCAGGATCAGCAGAAAAGAAGAAACCGACGCCTGCGGATCTTGTTACCGGAGCCGCGTGTGAGCACGCTCTCGGCATTTGCGTTTCTCGAGCCACGCGTCGCGATCCATCGCGACGACCTCGATTCCTCGAAAAACGTTGACCGACGATGTTACGTCAGGGCGAGCGTCGTTTGCACCGTGCAATTAGTGCGGGGCTGGAGCGTGAAAAACCGCGCGCACGAACACGCTGGTACGCGTGCACCTGGTCGCCTGCTAATTGACACGAATAGCACGGATTGTTCATCGAGGACGACGTTCCTCCTTCGAGTAGCAACCGGCCGGATTATCCGCTTGTAAACACCGTTCAGGTAAACGATGAATAGCCAGGGACGCCGGATTTATTGCGCATCGAAACCCGGATTGGAACACCGACTTCGTGGTTCCTGTGGCATTTACATAGAGCGTTGTATTGACTTGGCCCAATGTTCCATTACTGGTCTCTGTTGTTCCTTGAAATATTCTTCTGGTTTAATACCGTCGTCAATTACCTATGTTCAAATTCCGAAATTTGTTTATACAATAGAATCCTTGTTAGGTTGGTTTTGTAAACAGGATACCTGTTCCTCATAATGAATCACCCAACTAAGCTTCTACGTAACTAAGCTTCGGCAAAATTTTTCATAATAGTATAGGTATTAAAGGGTAGAAAATCATTGGACAGATAGAAGGTGCCACAAATCAAGAAATATTTCGTAGCTGTTGTAAAAGATTATAACGGGAGATTATAAAGAGGGATTATAAAGGAAATATAGGGATTATAAAGAGATTTCGCCAAGTATATAGTATTGTAAAAGGGATGATTCCGATATAACGTATGCTGCTCGCGCAGCAATCCTCTGTTGAAGCAGCGATGTTTCATCAGGAGGGTGGTATGGCTCGTTACACGGCCGATATTATTTTTCTGGTTCGGTTGCGTGCTTCTTTTCTTCTTACGTGTCGTTCGCGGAATATATACCTTTACATTCTGATACTTCCTTCTTCCCTGCCAACGATCCAAATCGACTTTGTTGTAAATAAGCTTACCTTGAATAAAAGCGATAACGATGGCTATTAATATCGTTGGAGGTGTGGACTGTCGTCATTCGCCGCGGGGCGTTTATTTCGTCGCTCGATAATAACGCACGGAGTAATAGTTGGTTATTGAGAATTTGCCGATTTCGACGATAATGTATCGAGGCCAGTGCGGTAACTAGCTCGAATAATGGCCAGATGTCTCGTCCGTGGAACGAGATTTGTAGCAGCTTGCTCCTTGTGCTCCGTGTCGAAGCGAGTAATGCCGCGGGCCTCGCGGCTACTGCCCGCCATCTCATTCGTTATGCGCATTTTACGCGCATGTTTTACTACGATGTATAATTACCTTGATTATAAATAATTCCTACTTTTGCTGTTTACCTATCGACGTTTCGGTATATTCGGACAAATTACCATTTTTCTCATTTTAGAATTTATGAGGAAGCTTCGTCTGCCCCATTCACCTTTCATTCTAACCAATTCAAAACGAAGCAAGTGCTATAGATAATTGAAGGGATTGCAGTAATAAAGTGGTAGTTTAAGGTAGGTTCTACTTTTCGGTAGTTTAAGAGCCTAAATCAATAGTAACGCACTCAAACCCGTGCTGTATATTTATACTCAACTAACACTCGTGGCAATAAATTTTCGCACTTTTGGATGTGAAAGATATACTTTCTTTCTGTTCCGACAGATACCATTAAAATACTCGTTCGCGATTCCACATTCATTCGATTCCTCGATCGCAACGGGGTCGTGCAGGCGCAGAAATTCCAAGGCTGATTCGCAAATGACGTTACACTCAACCAAGCATTTAAACTGGCGCACTGGAGGCTGAGTCTCGTCTTCATCTCACGCGTATCCAAGTAAGCGCGCGATCGGCACCTCGAGCGGATCGGCATTCGTCCGCGAGGCGTCACGCGGCCTCCGGATCGAAGCGTTCAAGAAAGGTTTTGCCTTCCACGCCGTAGGCTCGCCCTCGAATTCCCGGCCCGTTTTCGCTGGATCGCGGCAGTCTGAAAGTCACTCGATACCGCGCGCGTGGCGGACATTCGATCGAGCGGATAGGATTCGCGCCGTTTCCTCCGCTCGCTCCACCTATTGCGTAGATAGAACACGTTCTACTTACACGGGAGGATTGAAATATCCTCGCGTGTAAGGTCTGTGAAGGAAGATCACGACGATTCGAGCATGCTCGGGATGATGGTTTGCTTCGCTGGAATAACGGAATCGTGGTTGAATTTGGATCAAAATTTTCTAGCCTCTATAGATTCCGTGGTTTCGTCCGCTTCCTACCAGCTACTCGCTACTCATTCCGACGAATTGGGAAAGGATTTTAAGATCGAGAAGCAAACAGCGTTCGCGTAGAGTTACGTTGTTCGTTCGAGGGACTTTCAACCGCCACAGATGTTTCAGTTTAATACGATTTACATTGTAAAGGGAGTAACGCGTTCGTTTCGTCGAAGGTAAAAGAACGATTCGCGTGGAGAAGTGCGGTTTGGAAAAATAGCGAAGGGGAGGAGGAGAAACGCTTGGCTCGAAAGGGAGTCCGACAAGATACTACGTCGGTGCATATCTCGCGTGCACTTTCGTCATCGACGTGCCCCCACACGCGAGAGCCACGGTTTCGCTGGAAGCAAAAGCGAAGAAAACGCCTGGTATCCGGAGAATGCCGGCTGGGTAGGAGCGGCCGTTGCCTGCCAGGACACGCGAGGATCCTCTTAGCCGAGGAGCCATTCCTCCAGCGAACAAGGACGGACCATCTGCCTCGCAGAAATGAATTCGACGCCTCGTTCTTCGAGTGGCTTACTTCGAAGATCAACAATCTTCGCGCGCTGAAGATCGCCGACCGACCATCTTCGATGAAGATCGAGCACACTGGAGAATGTTTGCTTCGCGAATATGCGTTCGTTGGACTTTGAGCTTGTGGAATTTTCCTAAGTTATCGTCGATAGTTGAGTTTACATCGCGAAGTCCGACCAAGTCGAGTATCCCGTACTTCTAGAAGGAACGTAAAGTAGACATTTAAAAGATTCCTGCTGACTCTCTCCGTAGGAAACGTCTACTTTCGCCGAACGTCGAGCAGGAACTTTGCTCAAACGCCACGTTCTCGACCCGTCATTACGTATCGTGTCTAACGTCGATTATATCGCGAGGGGGAGGGGAGCGGCCCGCTAAATTGGCCCGGTATCATCTCGCGAAAGAGTCGCGTTTCGCTTTGCGCGAGATCGTCTCTATTTAATAACCGTCGAAGCCCGCAAGCGCGGATCGCCAACGTTATTACTATCATTACCGATGAATGACTCAATTGGCGAAAAGTATGCGTTTACTATGTTGGGAGAGAAAGAGAGAGAGAGAGAGAGAGAGAGAGAGAGAGAGTTTTATCCTTTGAAGATTTCGCGCTTCGATCGTACGTGATTGCCGATTAACAAGCGGAATCTTTTGAACGGCGTATATTTTCCTTTGATACGTTAATATACGGTTTAGGAGGAAGATTGATTTTTGTAGCTGCAAGATAATTCCTTGTAATTTCAGTAAAAGCTTGTACTCGAAACTCCGAAGAAGCGCTCAATCGTACTACGCGTTTCTTATTAAACCGTTAAACTACAAAGTTTACAACATGTAAGTGGAGATAGCAAAGTTCGTATCGTTGTATTCGTTTCGCAATTCTTAGATACCGAATTCATTTGTACACTATGTAACAGTTATCGGATATGATATCGACGACGATACCGATTTGTTAGCGCAACCTCGAGCAATCGGAAAACGTAACGGTCGATTTCTCCGTGGAACGGGCAAACTGCCGTGATAGAGACCAGGCTATAGGACACCCTTTCGGCGTTCACCAAGGAGAAAGCACTTTGAATCCGCGGAGAGAAACTCGCGCGTGCACGTTTCAAGTTCAGACGTTCTCGAAGAAAATCCGCCAATCGTCGACAATTATTCGATAATGAATAGTTTCCGCCGACTTGTACGTCAATCATTGGCAATAACCGTCACGTTGAACGCGTCGATGCGTCGTAAATGGCAAACGTACTCGAAACGGACTCCAAACAGAGCCGAACGACCGGGTAACACGCGAAACTCCGCAGAGGACTCGATGACACGATTTGCCATGGGAAAATCACAGTGATCATGAAACGATTCGCTCGGAATTCCGCTTGTAAAATACCTTTCACAAAGTAAAGATCGCATACCAGTTACGATGTTACCCGAGAAATTTCAGTTCGAGCCGAACGATCGAACTTCGATCGAAGCGAATAAAACACGGTGAAACTCGATCGTGATTTGAAATTCTGTTAACGCGTTTGTAGTTTCTAGTCTAGATCGCGTCTGCAGTATTTTCAAGCATCCGGAGGATGGTGGAAAAACAACGACGTCATCGGTCATAATTGTGCACGCTTACGCAACGATAGGAGACGCGGCGGATAGAATCACCTTTTATCTGACTGATAGGGGGAACGCAATATTTTCCAAGCGATAATTCGATCGATGACGCTAGACCAGTATACCGCTACTACCCCAGTAATAATCGACGGCAATGAGAATAGAAATATAAAACGTCGCCTGGTCGTTGTCAAATTTATGCTCCTGCGAATGATACGTCATCCTCTCACCGATGGCTTGAAATAAAGGAGCATTAATGATATCGTTAATGCCAATTTTCCCATCGTAGTCCTTCTCTCGATCGTTCTCCCTTCGCACTATCCAAGGGTTCGTCGTAAATTTCACGACTGACGGTTCCAGCGTTTCTCGTAGGAAACCGAATCTTCTTGGGTTTACAGATGTCGGAAGGTCTGTACCTTCACGATAGAGCATAGAGCAGAGTAAAACGCGACACGGATTTGGCGGACACAAGTATACGATGATCGGATGGAATCGCTCGGGTCACGATAAAATTGAGAATGTAACGTCATCGAGAGGGCCGAGATACCGTCCTAAGGTGACTTATTTCAGTGGCGTGCGGCATTTATCGATCGATAAATTGATTCTGATGGATCACGGCAATAACAAAGCTATCGCTATTTAATGAATTTCACGGCCGACCAGTAACCTTCGATAGAAGAAACTTGCCTGAAACTCTAATAACCGCCGGGTTATCTGTGCATTGGCTATCGGTGGAAGCACTGAAAACGCATAGATTGATCGATAACGATAGCAATAAGAATGCCGCGTCACCGTAGTTAATCGTGCACGATGTACATCGTGGCGCGTTTATGTCGCTGTTTTCGTTGCGAATCTCAGTAACCCTGGCCGTGAGGGTTACGCCGGGTATATTTCTTCTTCGTTTACCATTTCTTTCGATCTTCGGCAGGTCGTCGATCGAAATCGAGGGGAAAGGACTGCGATTGATATATTGCTTCGTAACGCCGACGATAAAATCGTCGGAATTATTTCCGATAAATCGGCGAAGCGAATCTGCCGTGGAAAGAATCGGTGACACGAGATAGGCACGTCGGGAATTAAACCTTGCTCTCGCGGCGTGTCGTGTACGCGATGTGCACGCGCTGATCGATAATGATGGTAATAAAGTTTCTAAGTGAATGGTCACCGAGAAAAGTGGCGCGAGAAAGAACCGCAAGGAGTTTACACGAAACGCGGCGTAAATCGTTGGAGATCATCGGAGAATCGTAATGTTTCGAGGATTTGATCGAAAATCTGGATAAAGTTGTATCTCGGAATATTATCGATCGTAGAATGCGGACACCGATTTCAATTCTAATTTATCGTTTCAAGAACGATCATACGATCGACTATATAACTATATAGCTCGCCGATTTTATTACGTTGAGATAGACTCGCGCACATGTACGTTATCTCGATTATCAGTGTCACCTTCAGGATGATCCCTTCCATTGTAAAAATATACCGATCCTAAATGCAAACGTTTTTCACGCTTGTAATATATTTTAATTAATCTCTGATTATCGTACATAGCAGACATGCTAGGTAGTTTTATTGAAATCCACTGGAAAATTTTCATTTAATGTCAATATCTTTAAGCGCGATATGTGATAAGCGTGGGTCAGATCGTGCCATAGCCTGTGTGGCAGAGTGAGCGACCTTACGGATGCGGTATGCATGACGACTGCTTGAGTTCCGAATGAAGAAGATCGGATGTTGGGTGTCAGTTGCGAGCGAGATGCGATTCCGAGAATGCACGTGGAAGTCGGGACGCACCGTGCCACGAGACAATTCGGTGGAACGTGGCAAAAGTGTGTTTCTCGTGTGTGAAATAACAATAAAAGTATATCATCAACAAACATCGAACGTTTATTTAAAACTGCATATATTACTCGCTCTCCGACCGCTCGTTCCACATAAATTTCGATCTAACGCGCGAAAGAAAATGTTTAATTTTTTCCTCGAAGCTGTAAAATATAGGGAAAATGTCCGATATTCTTGTAACCTCCTTCGCTCGATAGACAAGGAATAATCGAGGAACGCAGAAGGCATAAAAGGCAGCGCGTGGCGCGTGGTACACGGCGAATCTGGAATTTCGCTCACGTTATCGGCAAACGTGGATACGTTTCTTGAAAGCGGTGGTAGCGGATAAAAATGCATCCGCGTTGCAATCACCTTTCACACTGGTTCACCTTGTACGTCCAACGTAACGGAATATTATTAAACGTTCGTTCCTGGAATGCTTGGCGGCGAGCCGCCGCTAATCTTTGCCGATAAGACCGCGTTAATTCTAATTACGCGCGCATTTCATTACGTTCGCTCACTTTTACTTTCCACCTTTTTCGCTCTTGCATGCCGATTCACGCATTGTTGCTTGCTGGCCTTGTTTCCTTCGTACCCGATCTCGAGGATCGTTTCACCGACCACGCGGTAAATTTCTTCCCTTTTTTCCACATTCACCGACAGGCTTTCATTCCGCTCTAAGAAACCACTCTTTTTCGTCGCGTAGACCGTCTCCGTTCCAATCTCGATCCGCGAAATACTAGATGCCGGTTCGTTTTACGTTCGTATCATCGTCAAGAAGCCGAATCACGAATGCACGCGCATTTGTCGAATATACATTTGATTTATATCTACTATGAGCAGTCTCGCTCGCCACTTCCTTCATCCTCCGATTCAGCTTATTCAGTTTTATTCAAAATTCCGGTTTCGCATTCTCGAAATCCTCCGATACTTCGGATTTGTCGTGGTACTGTCCTACGAAAAAAAGGAGGGGGGAAAGGGAGGAAGATGGAAAAAGCCATCTCGACGTAGCGTACTCGGACTCGAAATACTAGAAAGAAGCATATCCAGGCTGAAGGAACGAGGTGGAGCGTGGAGAAGAAGAAAAAGGACAGTCGGCAAGAGGAAGAGAAACTGATCGCAATTGGCTGTTCGAACAGTCTAGCCGATGGAAAGAGGATCCGCGGGATGGAGCTTTCCGTGTTTCCATCGTTTGCGGCCAATGGGCTCGATGCCTTTCATCGTCAACGAGGTAAGAAATGTCTAGCCGAAGAGAGTAGGCGACGCGGAGGAGAGGAGAGGAAAAGAGAGGAGAGGAGATCGAGATTGAAGCGAGTACGGGAACGAGAGAAAAAAGCCGAAGAGAGTGGCGAGCATTCGCTCGACGCGGCCTTAGAAGGTCGCTAGCTCGAGCTAGCCTTCTTTAGCATCCTGCATCCACGTTTCCTCCGTCTTCGTTTATTCGGCTGGTCGTCTCGTTTCTCCTCTCGTTTTCTCAGCTCTGTTTTTCTCTTTCCCGCGATGTAGCCTCGATCTCGCGACGCCTATGTATCTGTATCGCAAGCTAGCCAGGTGAACTGGCCGCGATGAGCGCGTACCAACGAAACGACCTCGGTCTTCGCTCCGTGAGCTCGACTCCTGTCTCGTCTTCGTTATCCTCTTCTTCTGCCGCTTCTTTCCCGCTCGTTCGCGGCCACCAACCAGAAGATGCACCTGCGTCCACAGGAATTCTGTAACGCGTGCTTCACCGTCGGTTGCCCGGTACTTGCCAGTTGCAGCGTCGAGGACGAGTACAGAAGTCGAGCATCGTGTCGCGCATTTTGAAAGGAACAGCATATCGACATTAGGAAACAGATCGTTCCAGGAATTTGGGAAACTAAAAGCAAAGATCTTACGACCATTGGCAACTCGTATCTCGCGTGTAATCGATTGGCACATACTTCGAAAGACAAGCTCGAAAGTATGAATTCCGCGGATAGAAATAAGATCGAGATTATCAATCCATCTCGCCAATACGACACCCCTATAACGTACGCTTCCGATGCCTGTGCTCGACACATAAATTGCCTCGTCCTTCGATTCGTCTGAGAAATTCTATAGATCCTATGGGGACACCGAAAGATTGCGATCTTCCGTGAAAGCGTCTTCCGACTGCAGACTAGTCCCAGCAAAGGAGAGGAGGAATCACGATACACCCATCATATCCGGAGAGGGTTGCTTATTTCATGTTTCATCGGACGAAGATACAATGCGTGTTTACGCCCTCCCACGCAGCCACACGCGATCCCACGAAATTCGCCTACACGCGGCAAGAAGCTCGCTGCACACGGAGCAGACGCGGATTGACGCGTCAGCATGTCGATGGAACAGCCTGGAACCTCCTTCTTGATTCAAAGGAAAAAGTATCTCGTCTCGTGTTTCTCTCTTCGAGACGCTATTCATGGTTTTGTCTATTGTCCGATACGTTCTCGGGACATCTTCTCCTTTTTTTTCTCTCGATAAAAGACTAGGGTCAACCTTTGTTATGTCCGGTAACTCTTTACATAAACCAGAATCCATCCCTCGGTCAAGACGACCACTAGCTGTGCGAATATAATTAGTCGCGATAATCCTAAGGAACTGTCATAAAACTAAGCATTTTTATTTTATTGTCAAGGCCCATTAATTGTTATAGAGTATCTTCAAGGCCAGATGTTCCTTATGGTTATTGTTCAATCAGGTAAAAAATGGGAAGGTCAGGTGTTTCCCATGTTCAACGGTCATTTAACCCGCAAGTGACCGGTGGTAGAACGACCACTTCCCAGCAATAGTTTTCCTCTGCGACAGCATCGTCACCGAACTTCACTAGTTTATCAGCATTGGATCAGTCAATGTCTTGACTGGTTTTTCGTTCATTGATCAGTCATCAGTTGTAACTTACTATTTACACGTCTCAGAGAATACGTCTATACGCACGACGCGTAACAATTTATATCTACAAAGTTGTTGGAATAAAGTGTATATTTTAATTTGTTAATCAAACGTTATCATCAGTTCAACCTATTATTCTAACAGAAATAGGGGATCGACTGATTCGTAGCGTCGATTATCAAATCGTAACAAGAATTTACGACTCTCGTTGGCGCGCTTCTCCGCGAACGATCGAACAACCTTCAAGGATTCTTTCGCAACTTCGACGAAGTTATTTTATTACGAAGAACTAGTTCTATTTGAAGGAAAGAGATCTGGAGAAAGGTATGGTATTAACAGTAGCAAGATCGCTCTCAAATTTCTGATAGCGCGAGATTGGTAGAAAAACTGGTCGCGCTACACCAACGATTCCAACATTCACGCCAAAACGAGGCATTAGAATTACTTCCTCCCTTTCCATCTTCCAATTTCACGCGAAGCTTTTTTCGTTTTTCCCGCCTTTTCGTTGGCAACTTTTTCTTTCCTTTCACCCCCGGCTTTCCTTTCACCCTGTTTCTTTTTTGTCAGCTCTTTATCCCGTTGCCAGCTTCTTTCAGCGCGGGTTAACGCGTCCATTTGCGATCGTGGACAATAACGGGAGAATGGAGGGTTGAAAATCTGCAGATAGTGGCTGTTCAGGATTTGGAATGGCCGTCTGTTTATGACTCGTACAATACATCTTTTTGGGGAAAATACGAATTTCCTAAACTTTGCGATGCGGACCTTGTCAAGAGGCTAATTAACACCCTAAGGGCTCGATGTGTCCGCTCTGAAGTAAACATCTGGTATCAATCAGCAACGTCAGACGATATGCGTTCACGAGGGTACTCAATTACAAGACTGGAAGGAATAGATTCTCATCCCATAAAAACCAGTTGCAAGAAGGAAAACCCGGGAGACGGAGAGTTAGTATTAGGTTGTCCAGAAAGTGTCTTTCTTTCGCAAACGTGTTTTTTAAAACAGTGCACCTTCATACAAACGTGAAACCAAGTCTGTGAAATGTCGTGGTGTTTATCTCAACAAAATAGAATGGATCGTATGTAATTCGATAAAATAATATAAAACAAAAGACATCGTGCGTCTATTATTTCCTCATAAAACGAAAGAAACTTTTCGCACAACCTAATATACAAGGATCAGACGAAGCTTCTTCAAGAAGACTTAAAACAGTCTTCATCAGAAGGTCAGACTCTTTGTGTTATACTAAACAGTGCAAATAGATCAATTATACATAACATTACTCGGCATCTTTAATCTACCTCCACCTTGAGCGTTAATAGCGTTCACGATTGGCGATGTCAATCGATCAGTTGCAACCGAACTGATCGTCACATAGTTGAGAAGTCGCAACAGTGGCGAGCATTCGCGTTTCCACGCGACGTGCAACTCGTTCGTACGAAGTTTCGAATCGCGGCCGCTATTATTCGATTTCGGTGATCCTTCGAGAGTTTCAGAAAAATTTGCGTTTATAAATTTCAAAGTTCTTCGACTATAAAGATTTAAAAGATAGGAAATAACATGATTACGAAACTTTCTCGTTAACGAATCAAAACAATAATTCTCTCTCTATAAACGAATCGACCAAGAAGCAATATTGACTGATAAAATCGCTGCTAAGTCTTCTCGTTGAAAGTTCATACGTGCGTCGAAGGGATGAACCCGTGAATCACGTTGCGTATCGGTGAAAGAACCTATGCGTCACTGGTTATTAAGCAAGGAGCGGCACGGGATGACTTCTAGAAACGATTCTTCTGGCTGTTTCGAAGAGGATTTTCTCGGATCCAATTCGAGCGAATTAAGTCGACGGGGGTTGACGACGTGCTTGACTCAGCTTCTTCGTTTTTGGGAACGCGTGCGGTGAGTCAGACTATGTTTGCTCTGCACACCATAATTAAAAGGGGCCGACTTCCATCAAGATTTATCGGTGTTATTCCAGCTAAGAATTTATTTTCTTGTTCTCGCGAACAAATCAAATTCTAGGGAAGACGTTTGACCGATCGTTATTAACTGATCGTGTCTGTCGGTTCAAAATGTACAATTTCTTCCTGTTGATTCTTAAAGATATACTGCATATTATAGAAAGAAAAATGCCAGAACGTTCTACTTCTTTAGAATAATCTCAAGTGCCGATGGTCTTGCAATTCTCGATGAAGCGTCGCAATGAAGAAAAGGTGCACGTTTCGCGATTTGTCTCGCAATTGAGCAACAATCACAGGCTCACGAGTGGTCAGTTGGCAGAAATTGATCGTCGACTTGAAATTCCTTCATTTTCTCTGGTAGGTATCCGCAACAGTCTAATTATCGACCGATCAATGGGAATCTACGATCCGTATCGATCCATTAAGATCGGCCCTCGCTGTCTCTTCTCGACGTATTCGCGAAGGTTCGACCAGTAACGGTCGTCCTTTGTTTCTTCGCGTCTCGATACACATCCGATCCAGTTTCGTGGATCGTGCGAACCTTTCGCGATCGAGTTTCGCACAAATCACGGGCTAATTTCGTGCTCGATCACCGAGGGAACTAGCGACACTCTCTTCTCCTCTGTTTCGTTCTTCGTCATGTCATCGCGAACTTTCGCGGTTTTATTCACTCTTTGAGAATTGATTGTAAACTACTTCCAAAAAAAAGAATTCACTCTTGTAGAGGATACAATTTGAGAGTATCTAGAATATGTACATCTTCTTGCAAAGGAAATTGATTAAGACGATGGAGTTTGTTGCAAACAGAGTAAGATCGGCTGAGCCTTGTACACCGACAAGTTATTCGTTATCGAACTGGCGATGTTTACGCAAATGTACACGATCGAAGAAGCTATGTGCATTCTGTGTATTTATACATTTTTAAGCGACGTGGACAACGTGACGATAGCGGTGCATTTACAAATTCGCAGAGTTTGATATGCTTTTGTTAACGTTAAGGTTTTATCTCGTAATAGAGAGAGGGAGAAAGAGAGAGAGAGAAAGAGAGAGAGAGAGAGAGAGAGAGAGAGAGAGAGAGGAAATGCGTGGATGAATGTATAATAGAAAAATATATATATAAGTATATAAATAAATATATAAATAAATATGCGTATACAATGAGTATACTAGTCCAGATCCGCACGCTGACAACGTTACTGTACGAGAGAGCTTCGAAACCATGGGTCTATGGGTATTTGTATAATCTTGGAAAACTGACCTGTCTGTACCCCGTTGTATCATCTGTGCAAGGCATGTTCCTAGAAAACTATGAGGCTAAGAAGCCCTTCGAATTGATTTAGTGTTAAACAATACTCAATGGCTTCGAGGGCTAAGAAAACTAAACTTTAGAAAAGATGTGGAGTTTTCCTTGAAGTGGGACCCACTTCGACAGTTAAGTACTATCTTTTTTATGTTCACAGAACAGATGGCGCATGGGTTTCGACAGAAATGGTAATTGTGCTTCATAAATTAATCCATGACAGACGTGGTACGTGGTGGTAGACGTGGATACGATGCGAAAGGACCTTGCCAGCAATTTTTTCCGGCAAGCAGGACCCGTCAAAGAGATCAACTTTCTCCGTGACCAAACTTTTCTTCCAGCTGTTTGAGAACATTCCATCAGAACCGGGAACAAATACACCGAACGATTTATCTAGGGTGCACTACGGTCCAACGTATCTCATCCAGGAACAAGATGCTACACGAAAACGTAATCTTCACGGGTGGAATAAAAGCAGGAAGTTCTCGAATGGCACGTAGGCCGAGAGATCGTGTCGAGCCTCGGGTCTTCCTTTCACCGACGGGATTCGTTCCCGCGATCTTCTTGATCGAATCCGAAAACAGTCAGCGCACCCTCTCTCGATCCTTCAGCGGATGGAACCCGATCGCGAGGGCGTAAACGCTAAGCGAGAAGGAATCGTCCGGTAACGGAACGTAAATAGCAACAAAACGTTGCTCTTCATACGACGCGTACGATCGACGACGAAGAAGCGAAGGTTGGCGGGTGACTTTCTAGAAGCTTTCTCGGTACCGATTCGTCGGTTGCCCGTGGCAGGAAAAAGATTGCCATGGAAAGTAGCGACGAGATGCGAGGTCACTAAGAAAGATGAACACGCACGGCCATGTAACTTTGAAATCTTTTCGTCCCCAGTGAACGGCCACTTTCACGAAGCTCTCTCGTGCGACGAAAGCTCCTTCGTTGGGCTCGCGGGAACCATTCTCTGGACTAGCCATCGTTATTTCCGTTGCTGTTTCAGAAACACGAGATGCGACGATTTCGTTACGACGGTTTCCTCATGACGATGGAGCGTTTCGGATAGCGATCCACCGTAAACAACGTGGCTGCGATGCAGCTCTGTTAAAATCCAGCTCGTAAAGTTGTCGCTGGTAGTTACCGTTGCGACACGCTAAAGACGTTAGTCCGATAATTGAGCACGATGTTAAGTGGACACGTTTATTGTCTGCGCTGCGTCTTCGAGCCTGTCAGCGCCTCTCGGAGCATACCGTAAAATGAAAATTTACAACTGCGGCTTGTCTATCTCTAACCGCAACTACGACTTTTCTAGTGGAAACGAGATAACGAGCCGACGGACGAGCCAGGGAACGGGATAAGAGGAAAAAGCTACGCGGAAAAATGCCTTCGACCGCGTGGGTCGCTCCTCCGACTCGGAGAAAGACGTCTCCTTCCACTTCCTCTCGCTAGAAGATTCGCAAATTCACGGTACGAGATCTCGAATACGCGCACAAAGTGGAATGATACGAGTTTTGCCTCGCGGTGGGGCGATAATAAATACACGTATAATAAATTTACAGGTGATAATCTGTAAATATAGTTCCATGGAGGATGGAGGCTGCATTATGGGCGGTGGCGTTGCAGCGATCGAGGGGTTGGTCGGTAAAAATCCGGTCGGATTCCTCCGATCGGCCGATACCGATCGGCCGAGCCTCGTTGAGGAACAAATGCGCGTGGCAATGGCGGCGGTCGCGAGGATCAGTGCGATCGCGAAAGAACAAAAGCCCCGGCACTCTCGACAGCAGAATCGCTTAAGAGGACGTAGAAAGGATGCGATCGACGATGTCCGGAATGGCCGACTTTCCCAAAACGTTCGCCGATTGGATTTTAACGCTTTGGGAGTGCTAAGTGCACCGTCCGCGCCGTGTATCAGCGAATCAGCCTTTCGTTTATCTGCCGCGTTGATCGCCGATTTCTGGTATCGCTGGCTGTCGCGTCGATAAAGAGCCAGAGAGAAAGGGGCAGAAACAGAGAGGCCGAGAGATCGAGCGAACCAAGAGAGAGGAGAGAGAAGCCAGACACGTTCGCGCGCACTGCCAACCGGATAGAGGGACAGGCAGTGCGTAGGATCTCGAATCGTGATCGTATCTACTCGGTATTTAGATCAACCAGCCTCCAGACTCAGTCTGCCGCTCCACCGGAGTCAAAGACCTCCTCTTCCTCTTCCTCCATTGGAATCCGATCAGAAAATCAGCGGAGGCGTTCGTGCGCTCATTCAACCGCCTCCTTCCACCCTTGCTCTGCCGCCTCTCTGCCTGTTTGCCTGCTGGCTCGCCACCGTCTACTCTTCGTCCACTTTGTTTCTTCGGGCTCTGCGTGCCTCGCGGTATACCCTAACGTTCCGCGTGACTTACAGTCTAGTCTGGATTCGAACGTGACAATAAACCGCCCACTTTCGACGCGTTAAATGTCTTCGATTCTGGTAGTCGAACGTGAAAGTTACGGTGTACGATAGCGTAGTAGCGCGATCTGCGAGTTCTCGAACGTGAGAAGGGGTCGCGCGAGTACCGTTTTCACCGGAGCAGGACGCCGATTCAATTTTCACTTCAGCGTAAACTGAAACCTAAATGTCGCGGACTGAATGCACGATAACGACAAGAGGGAACGTCACAGGTGACGTACGGAGTTTCGCGGTGATAAATAAATCGACCACTTTCCGGTTATCAGCTAACACCGATAGTGTAGCGACGAAGTTACGACCGGTTCCAAATCCTCTTTACTCTTGATGGTCAGAAAATTCTATGGCCGTGGCTCGTCGTTCTCATCTTCCGTTACGAGCGCTAGATCGCCGAGTTCCTTTTGTCTGCGTGCATTACCGAACGCTTCGCTGTCAACGTTCAAAACGCATCGATTATATTTATCACGTAATTACGGACAGAGCTTGCAGCGGTGTCCCATCACGATCTAAATCGTTACATTCTTTGAATGCAAGTATCGTAATTCCATTTGTTTAACCGTTTTGAATATACTAGGCGTCGGCTTGCCTGAAATAGAAAGCTACAAAACGAAAGATTACGATACCTATGATGAATTTACAGATGGATAATAAACTTGAGAAGTACTTCGACTTTAGTTAAAAGAGCGAAATACAACGAATTTAGCGGAATTCGAGGGAACTGTTTACCCCCTCTGTAACTTCATGCGATTCCTTTTGTTTCACCAGACCCAAGGGAGCAAGATATTACTAAAACTGGTCGACCTGGTTCGCGAATCAGTCAGTTAACTGCAATGGGCTACGCGGCCATTGACCGTGCCGGTATTATTTAACTAATGAATCGGACTACGGACCGCGACAGCCGCCCCTACAGCCAGCTGACATTGCTTAATGCTTTCACGATCGACGAGAAATTACGCTCCTTCTGCCTTGCCCTCCGTTCGCCGCCATCACCACCGGGTACATTCCAGATTATCTGTTATATCTCAGTGACTCTCCCTTTTCCCTTACGCTCCCCGATTCGTCGACGTTCCGCCATTCTAGCCTTGTTTCCGGGTCGTAAATCGCGCGTCGTCGTCTAGCCGTGTCGAAGAACGAGCTGTGATTTCGCGGAGACGCGGCCATCAGGAAACTCTCAAGGTCCGCTAACTGTTCCTCCGCGCGGGAACGCGGTCTTCAGAGGGCTCGTCGATCTCGGTGCGGACCGATCGAGTCACTAGAACGAGATACCGGTCGATAGAGCATCGATCCCCGATGTTCAAGCTTCGATAACTGTTTCTCGGCAGGCGGCGCGATTGTTGTTTTTCGTGGACATTCCGATGGAAATACCGCGGCACAAGTAATTAATGAGATCGCGCGGAGGAACGATCGAGTTAAGGCGATCGAGCGCGGCGAACGGTCGGAAGCCACGGAGGAGAGGACGACCGGTCGCGAAAGGCGAAGACGTTTCGTCGAAAGTCGCCAAATCGTGACAACAATGTTGATTTACGACTGAAACCGCGAACCTGTCCCCTCTCGACGCTCTGGCCTCGGAACATCGAAATGGAATTTTAATGAACATCAACGCGGCATCGTTAAATCTGTGCATACTCGTGGCTATTCGCCCTTCCCCGGTTCGTGTGCAGCCAGTGTCCTTTCCGTGCGTCGGCGTAGCAACAGCAGCGTAACCTGATACTTGCAAATTTCTCGATGACTACGCTTCTCGTCAACGATCCTTCGTTTGGGGTTACTTTGCGGGGGATCGCGTTGAGCTTTCCTTCGCGCTATTCCAAGAAAGAACGAGGGTAGAGTTTGTCGTCGACGATTCTATCTTATATTTGCAGAGAGAAGATCCTAAACCACCACCGAAAGAAGTACTTTAACTAAAAGAAGACGAGAAACAGCAACGATGGACAAGCGGCGCTCCAGCGATCGAGTCGACACTTTCCTCGTTTTCGAGTTTCTGGAACGCGGAGAGAAAGAGAGACTAGGGTACATGGAGGGCAGCTTCGACGATCTATCGTGCACGTGCAGGGTCGCGCGCTCGCTCGTTTGCCATCACGCACACACAACGGCGAGTGGAAACGACGCTGCTCCAGACTCCAAAGAGGAGGCCCGTGGTAGAAGAGGAACGAGCGAAGAGGGGCCCACGGAGGCGAGACAGGCCTTATACGAGCTCGGTGGCCGTCGGGGTTCCCTCTAATGTTTGATAGTTGTGTGTGGGCTGGCTACGGCCGGCGCAGCGTGAGAGAGGAATGCGAGGTTGCATAGTCGACTCGTGTTGCTGTTCTTTGGTGCAGCGCGCGACGTCCACTTCGGACAATCGACGTCGTTCGAACGCTGTTCCAGAACCAGACAGTCTCACAGCTCTGAAACAGACGCATGAATCATTCTGTCCATTGACCCCGCGACCATCGACAAGAGTCTTCTTCTCGGCGAACGTTAGTTTCGGTGCCTGCGCCGTTTCGAGATGGTTTTCGCGATTTGAGTAGCAGAGGGTGACTTGTTTCAGCCTTCGACCTTGCGCTCGATATCCTCAAGAATGTCACCGGACGATAGCAGATCTTGCTACGTTGGGTAATCGAAAATTCGAAGAAGGCGATAAAATTCCAAAACCGATAGCTTGGCTTTCCGAGATAGAGTTCCCCCCACGCTGATATAATGTTTTCGTGAAACAGTACAAACAGAATGTCTTTCCTCCCAAGTCCATTAAGCATCGGTCAGAATCTTGTTACTCGCTGATAAACCTAAATGAATGACGAATGTCAATTCGTAGCCTATCTCCTCGAAGCAACGAGGATCTCATTAATCATCTCGAACGTTTCCTAAACAAGGCTACAACTCATGCGTCAGAACCGTATAACAGGACTTCGAATATTTTCGACTCTGTTTCATCACGAGATCATGTAAGTTCGTCGTTAACATATTCGAACGACGATATTCGAAATTTTGAGAGATGTTTATTCGTTTTATACGGTGAAGAATCGGATCTTTGAACCGACGGAGAATCGAAGCAGGAAACGGACAGTGTTCGGCTAATACGCGATCACGTGGTGGCTCTTGACAAATCGACAAGAAAGCATCGTTTCCAGCGACTGCTGTCAGCTTGATAATAATCAAACGAGCTCGATAGAGGAGAGAATATGGCCGGGGTTTTCGGTTGTTGGCCGACATTTCCAAAGGGTGCACCCGCCATCGATCCGCTATTTCAGAGCAGCGAAGCAGCCAAGGGGGATGATTACTTCCTTACGATGTCGTTGCTTGTTTCCCGATCACCGGTTAGCTTCCTTCCTCCTTCGAAACGACCGATAAGATTGCGATCGTTGCGAATCGAATATTATTGCAATCCGTTGCACACGGACTCGGCTAAATTGGGCGCAAAATGGTCACACGAGGAAACTGCTAGGAAACAAATTGCGTGTTGACCCTGCATGACTGTTTCTGATTAGGGGCGCGTTTATTTATTTATATGGCTGGAATAGAATCGAATGAACAAAACGGCAAGTTCGCTTATTTAACAAGCAAATGCTAGATACGAAAGATCCGACGCACAAGAGAAGCAGTAAATAAAAGTAAAATTCGCGAAGAATATTCTTCCGACGAATTTCTGGCAAACGATTCAATCTGAAATTAGGTAGAAAGAACCATTCTAGGAGACGGTAGTTTTTTTATTTTTCGAGATTGCAGCTCGCGTTCGGCTAACCTGTCGCTGCTTGATGGTCGAAAGCAAAGAATTTTTAATCTACTTGTCCAGTCACGAAATATCTTCGGCTGAAATCGGCTTAATTCAAGGCGGATCCAAGAAGATACTCCAAACAAGAGCCCAAACGAGAAATATCCGATAGCCCTGCTGCCAAGCGGCTTCATCTCTTCCTCCTTGTCTTTTTCCTATGTAGGTTGTATTATTTCGCCTAGGAAGACTGTTAGAGAGACAGAGGAGGACTAGTCCGATGCGTCTGCCACTTAAAATCGCCGTTTCACACTGGCAAGCTTCCTTATCTGCGTCCACCTTTTTATTCCGTCGAAATGAAACCTTTGTGCGATCGTCCAAAGACCGTAAATTCTTTCCCGCTCGCTTTCCCATTTCCTTCCGTTTCCGTTCTGTAATTGGCCGTGTGGTTGTTGCCAATTCTATTATTACTAAATGTGTATACGTTTGTACATATTCTATTAGAGCGCCCGTTCGTCGCCGATCCGTTCGACTTCCTTCATGGTAGCCATTTTGAACGGTCCGCTGGCCAAGCGAGCTATGGTCGAGATGGAAATCGTTCAACCACTGTCCCTGCGTCTCGACGACGACACGCTGGAACGATCGTCGTTCGAACACCAGCGATATTCCTTTTTCTCGATGAAACAGTTTAGTTATCGGGTGCTTGGGGGGAAAAAAACGCGAGACACCTAAGCGAATCGTCGAACGTGGTTAAATTTACGCGTATATCGGCGAATGGTGCGCAAAAGCACGTCCTTGACGACAATCGTTTCACGAATGCCTGTCTCACGAGTAGAGCAATCGAAAGAGATCCGGCTTCGAATCCTCGTTCAGCTACTCGATCGATCGACTGTTTTTTTCCTCAAGACCAAAATACACCCGATCCGTCAGGTTTCCGTGGACGACAGGGACAAGCTTCTCTCGCCAGACGGTTGAATTAATACATTAGCTTCCCAATAAGACGTCGTAAATTAAGCCGGACGCAATAGCTGCGATGGCCTCGTGCGCGTTTGCACCGCGATTAATCACGTCATGCAACGGAGATGGCAAAATCCATATGTGCTGTACGAATGGCTCTCCTAGAGTCGGTTTCGGTCGACACACGGTCAACTAGTGTTGGTGTGTCCACTCGATGGTTGGTTATTTAAAGAAGTCTCGTGACTCTTTCTCACGCTGGTGCTACCTGGTAACAGCTGATTATGTACTCATTAACCTTGTCGCGACGGCGATCTGGCCTAATAGCTCGTTCGGCCATTAACAGCGTTATCGAAGCGGCAGCGCGATCATCAAAGCGCTCGCTCATTTACACCGAATCTCAATCGATACGCGATCCTCCGCGCGATTAACCATCGAACCGCATACAAATCAGCCGAGTCACCTTCCTTCTTATTCCCGGAAGCTTTGTTTCCTTGTTGCTCGACAAACTTGGTTTTTCCTATAATTCCGAAGGTGATCGAATGCGTCCTAGACGTATTGATATGTATTTAATATACATTGGGTTGGCAACTAAGCGATTGTGGATTTTGTCATTATCACCTAATGACAAAATTTGTCATTACCACCTAATGACAAAATCCGCAATCATTTAGTTGTCAACGCAATATGTATCAACGTATCCAGTTCTTGAATATTAAAATACAATAAAAAAAATCTTCTCATCGGAAGAATTTTAAAGCGGCAGAGGCAAGCTAATTCGATATGAGTCTACGAATTTCTAAATGGTGAATTTTGATAGGCTTTTACCCAACTATTAACACCGTTTCGCGAATCGACCGCTTTCGAAATTTCTACTTCCTCTTGGTAGATAAACACGCCGTCTGGAATGTGCGGTCGGTTTGATCGTGTGTCGCAGACGATTCGCTTTAACGGCTATTAATATTAACGTAATCTTTCGTACTATAATTCTGGCCCCGCGAGCTATAAATACCCAGCGAATGACCATAAAATTTCAACCACGCAAGTCCCCTAGAATCGCCGCTAAGATCTCAAGGGTAATAAATCGCGAATTCTAGAGAGCCTTCGGTGAATTCAACGGATCCAAGTGTTACCGGCGCAACAACTGGTCGAATACGTAATCCTGCTCCGTATAAATGATCACCGAGTATAGAACGGTAAATAAATCGTAGAGTCCTAGTGGCGATTACGAGCACGATTTGTGCTACAACGAGCGTCTTTTTTCGTGCGATCGTCACGCATGTTCCTTACGTTTTCTTGCCGCGTAAAGTTACCGGGAATTTTCCAGATTACAAAAAAAAACCATCAAACGTTACAACGCGCCTCTAATATCTCGACAAACAATAATCTCACTGCAGACGATTAGTATTTCGAGGATTTGCGGCTGCGCTATTTATCCGTTGCAAGAAACGTATTTACACATCGTTGGTTACGTTCTTCTCTGTTGTTACTACGGTTATATTCCTCCATTTCTACCAGTTACGTAGAATCGCGGCAAATTCCACGACATTCAACCGTCCGACCACCGACTGACTCCATGTATGTACCTCAAGAATAATTCGGCGCTAAAAAGGTCAGTATCTTCATTCCTGGAGATCGTCACTCGGCCATCCACACCGGTCGAAATTAAAATTCCGTGCCACCCGTCGAACGTCCGAAGAATAGTCTGGCGCATGAAATCCGAAAAGTCATAGCACGGCGCGCCGTGACGGTCAGGTACTCATGGCAACAGCTGATTCCATCGACCTTCGTCGTACCAGGCAAAAAAAAAAAAGAAAAAAAAGAAAAAAAGAAGAGAAGGAAAGAAATCGTGTACGATCTAGCAATATCGATAAATTCTCAGTGATAGTTTAAATATCGTTTGCAATCATTAACACTGCTAACGAAGAACCATTCCTGAAGATCAAGGCCATCGACTATGGCGAGCTTGACATGCGGGCCTCGCGAATTGTACATTCGCGTGTATCGGGACACGTGGAACAGACATTAATGAAGTTTCTTAGTTGACGCTCGTGACTCTATGATATACGACGCTGACAAATTTTATCGAAGAGCATGCGCGAGATTGCCTCTTTTAATAGCACGAAGAAACACCTTGAAGGTTTGGCGCGTGGCCTGGTCGAAGTAGAGATTCGTTACCGCGTCGAGGAGGGCACTAAATGCATGCCGATTACCATTTGAACGAAGATATATGCGAACTGTGGGCGACGGGGAGCGAACGCGGCTGTGCGACAGTTTAGAAAATTGTTTGCTTTGCTAGTATTCGAATGAAAATTTATGCGAATTACGTCGGCCGCTAACGCGGAAGTGACCGCACGCGCGAGAAACTCACCAAGGTCAAACTGTTTGCCACGCCGCGTCGCGCCGCGCCGGACGAAAACTTCGCGCTCGATCTCGTACCGAGTTGATAGCTGTTCCGCGCTGTCAATGACTCTACTACACTCTACGTTCCATTTGCATTCATTTTTATCGTTGCAACCTTTTCCCATCTTGTTGATTATTAGCTAATTTCCAGGGGGAAAGGTCGTGTCTTTATTAAAGCATTTGAAATAGCTCCACGTGTATTCTTACAATTGATCGAACGATTGATCCGTTCGCGTCATCATTGACGTTCTGCATTCAAGATTCAATCACTTCAACAACTACATTATTATTTATTTATTCCACCTGTTTACGTAGTGCATTCGCTTCATCTCGTGTTTATTTTTTCATTTAGGTACAATTGGACAGCCGAGGAGATGTACCAAAGGAGACAAAATATCAATCGATGCGAGGAAACAGCGAAGCATTTCCTTTTACGTAATCCTTATCCATATTTTATCGGCGACTTTCAACGTAAACAGGCAGGTTTACTCGGTGACTGTTCTTTACTGACTTTCCAACACATTTTTATCGTTGCTGGTCGCACGAATTTTCCGCGCGTTGCTTCCATCTCGTCCAACTTTCCTCTCCGTTAAAAAGCATCAGACGACTGCGAAGAATCGCGACTACCTTTCCTCTCTACTTGTCTCTACGAACGATCGAGTGACCTATTCGCGTAAAATTGGCGATACTTTCTCCGACAAGTGAAACTAAACGAAAACGTTCCTGAAAGGTCGAACACCTAATGAATGATCGGGGATTCCCTAATTTCATCGCGTAAGAATGCGAATCAGAGACGATGGACGCAACGAAAACTTTATCAAGGACGAGTACGAAATTTCAACGAATCAATGTGTTCATCGAAAGAATAGCAAGTTGGTCCAAAATCATAACGCGGAATGTTGATGAAACGCGACCGTATTTGGAATGCTAACGCGATTTGCCCACTCTGTAGTGTGCTCGCTCGTTAGTTTGGCTGAGAATGAGAGAAACAGACGGGACGGTGTGATCGCTTTCGCGTGTCGAATCGGTCGGTTCCTTAATTACAGCATGAACCCGTTCGCTCCAATGCCGTTTTCCACCATTCTCCACCGTGACGAGATCTTTAGTCGCGTCAATTTCGTCGCTTTAGCGGGGAACACGAGCGGCAGACCAGAAACGGTCTACGCTAATTATCGGACGAGATTAACCGTTTGACACGCATAGACTTGGCGGTTTAAAAATAACCGCTCAGTCACGAAACCGTCGTAAACGTGAACTTCCATAAAGATAGCCGCGATGGTGTCCGCACTTTGAAAAATTTTGCCAACATTCAGATTCGTTTGAATTAGGCTTCCGTGTCTCGTTGCAAATGAAATGAAATATGTGTTCTAACGAAATATGAAAATGTTTTACATATACAGCCCTTGTATGTACAAGTTGCGTATCTTTACTTTAACTTTAAAATATTCGTTGTAGCCTTCCGTGACAAGCTTCGACTATGTTTCCGCTTTTCATACGAGCTTCGTAACGTGACCGCGAACGTTTCTAAACACAGGTTCGTAAGCTTCTTGTATTGTGATTTTTCTATTACGTCTTTCATTACAACTTCTATCGACTTCGATCGTCCTTCGACGTAATACACGTTGTCATTATGAACCGAGTGACACAAAGACTAGTGTCTGAAGTAGTCTTAGAGGTACTCCCCTCGACACGATGCCTACGATCTTTCCAGAAAGACGATGCATGATTGCACATTTAATATCATTCTCTTCTTTGAATGGCTGGGTCTATCTTTTATTTCATGCTGTTGCAATGTTTTGAATTCTGTCGAACGAAATATAGTAGCAGATATCCTACCATTATCGAATATCGATCTCCACCCACGTTTCCAGAACAAAGGTTCGACAAGGTTCCCAGCTTTTCTGACGACTATCGGCCGTAAGCCAGACGGTTCGTCAGTCTAGCTTGTCTTTATCGCGACGGGTTCGCGGTGCTGACACCAGCGATCGCCGAATACACGTGGAGATACTTACACGACGTGGTACGATTCGCGACGCTAGTAACAATATACAGGCACGATAACGTTGCCCTCGACTCGTACATACACACGAGGCGAATAAAGCATGCGCGCGCCTCGTGACACGTGTCGGTTACGATAAATCCACGATCCTCCGCTCGGGAACGACGCGACGGCTCAACGGATCAGCCGGGAAATTCGGTGCCAGGCGATTCCATGGGCGTCGATCGTCCAACGTCCAACCGATTAGGCGATTAAGATTAGCAATGGAACGCGTGAGAATGGCCGAGTATGCTTATGCGGCTCGATTGTGCGCGTAATTGCCGTCAGTGCGACAGTATTATTGCTCTGGTTAATGGATGACGACGAAGATTCGCGATGTAAGCTCGTTAGAGGGTAGAAATTATTGTGTCGAGAATGGAAGGCGTGTATTTGCAAAAGGAGATAGATTAGGGCGGTTACAGTTGCTGGAAAGTTAACTGACGAGGTCGTGCGAGGAGGAAGCCGTACGTGTCGCGTGCCTTGCAACTTTGCTGTTTTTATATCGTGTATGCTTTGCTTTACTGGTTCTTTCGAAGCTGCAATACTCCAATCGGATTATGAACGACCAGGTTATACGTGACCTTCTATGGAATTGGGAAAACAATCTCGAGTGGTTGGCTAATTTTCAAAGGATCTTGGATAAGCAGGTCGGGCACTCGAACGAAATTAAACCGTACTCCATTTCAACGGTTCATCCGTTACTTAAGATCGAGCCAACTAATTAAATAGCCGAAACTATGCGTAACGTTTGTACTCGACCGGACACCGATGGAATCTTCCAGCTTGCGATACCAAGGATTCCGATTCAACATTTTAACACGTGCCTGCATGCCAAATAATATTATTATTATACAAACCAACTGGTCAATATTGCGCAATTAAATATAGGTAAACGAAGTTTTCGGCCGAGTCTGACATTTCACTTGTTAATTCTTATGTAATTTGCCAGCCAAAAATCCAGCTGTGTTCATGATTACTTGTATACGATAGCTGGTTCGAGTTGTTGCTATTCTCAATTATCGTTCGCCCTGTGGACCTTCCGCACAATAGAGCGGCAGATCGGCATTTCGATGGTCGGGTTCGAACGTTATTTTCGCATTAGCATTACACGGTGTATATTTAGAATCTACGACGCCTGGGACGTTAACTCCGACACGCTTGCCGCGTTCGCATATTTGAGATTTTTCCGATCGCGAGGAACGCCGGAGCGGAGAAATACCTGCAAAGGTCAGCCCCAAAGAGAGAAAGAGAGAGACTCCGGTCGCGCTCTCATCCGCGAAGAGTATAGAGCGCGGCAAAATGCAGGACGGACGGATCGCGGATATAGCGACGAGTAGATATCGCTACTTCATGAAATATTTATCGTCGATATTTTTCGCGTTGCTTATTCAAAATCAGATGCACGCGTTCTCGGCTCGTTCATCTGCTTTTCGAATTCTCAAAGACGGGAGAGTCGATCGGGAAGAAGCAGGATCGCAAAGGAAGAAATAACGAGAGATGGATGACCACGACCCCGCGTTACTTTCGATAGGCAAAACTTTCACGTTTGCTCTCGTCGATATTTCGTGCTCTTATCGACGCTCTGACCTGACTATATCGAGAAATCCACTTTTGTAAAACTGTTCGCCGAACCGACTCCCTGATAGAAACGGTTCTTTTGACTCAGCACGACTATCAACACCTTGGCAGATTAATTCGTCGGGCGATCCTATTCGAGTTATTGTAAATGCCGCGGGAAGTAGACAAAGCGATTCGGTAAGGTGTCGTTAGAGCAGCGATAACCTGGTCCAGAAGTTCAGAGGGCCAAAAGATCGATGGTCAAAGATCGGCGTGCTCTAGGTGGAAGATGCTGCGCGTTCCAAGGAGGAACGACGAGAGTTCGCCTGGAAAAAGAGGATAGAAGAAAGAGAAGAGCGAAGAGAAGCGGAGGCTGGTGGAACAGAAAGCAGTGGAAAAGAAGAGGAGGAGAAGGAGGTAGGAGAGAAGATGATGGTGGAGGCTCGAAGGATGCTTGGAGTGGGCAAGACAGGAGAACGAACGGAGGACATCGAACTGAAATGGCCTCTGGGAGCGCATTCCAGTATTCCACTCTCGCTACCTTAGGCCATCCTCTCCTTCTCCTCTCTCTCTAGTTGCTTCCTTCTCTTTCCGTCTGTCTGTCCATTCTCTTTCCCGCTCTTTTGAGTCCTCTTCTCCTTCTTCGACGTCGTTGTCGTTGTCGTCGTCGTCGTCGTCGTCGTCGCCGCCGCCGCCGCTGCCGTAGTCGTTGTCCCTTTCTCTCCTTCCCTCTGGTCCTTCGCGCTCCTCGACTCTTTCCGTCGGTTTGTCCTGCTTCACCTCGCGGTCTCATCCCCCTCGCCGATGCTCAGCATCCTCCTTTGGACTCGGAGTCCTTTTATTTCGCTCTCCGCATTCTTGAGTTTCCGCTCGCCGCCAGCGCGACGGACTTTTCTCCGCGCGGTCGCCACCAATGAGTCCATTTCGCCAACTTCGATCATACGTCTCGTTGTTTTACGGTTGATCTAACCGATCCGGAATCTATTTGATCGCTTAAAAATCTTCCGATTTTCCTCGACGAACACCAGCGCTGTATCCGTTCGACGTTCGATCAAACTTGTTCGAAGTAGGTACGATCGCGCTCTGTTCGAGCTCCTTTCCAAAGGAATCTCCTCGGAGGATAAGTTTTTTACCGATATTAGCACGTTCCCGCCAACGCGGCCGCCGCTTACGTAAGGATTCTCGAATTCCTTCCGTTTATTAGTACGTCTATGTTTATTTTATCACGAGCCGCGATAGGCAGTGCCGGCGGCGCACGCTTTCGCACGTAGAATCCTGGCACCTGTCCTCGCTACCGGGCCTCTTTTATTTCGTTCCCTGCATTCTTCCGTTTCCGTTCGCCGCGGCACGTCGTGCCAACTCGGATTTCCTTTGTCCCACGACCCTCTCACACGAATTTCTTTTGCATACCTCGTTTAACGCGATCCACCGAGACTCGCGGCTCTCACGACCTTCAATTTTTGTGTGCAGTCGAACGTCTCCGACCGTACGTACGCCCGTGAAATTTTAACATCCTCAGCGATGGAAATGGAATGCGATTCTGTTCGAATGTGGAACGAAAATAAAATGTATCGAAACGTATTGTTCGATTTGC
The DNA here is from genome assembly GCF_024516045.1 of Bombus affinis. Taxonomy (NCBI): domain Eukaryota; kingdom Metazoa; phylum Arthropoda; class Insecta; order Hymenoptera; family Apidae; genus Bombus; species Bombus affinis. The sequence continues at coordinate 9,526,549 of NC_066344.1, read as the reverse complement.
AATGTCAATGCTCGAGAAAATTGAAATTTAAACGCTTAAAATGCTCGATTTGGAACAGCGTCGTAAAAATTTCTAGACGATCTTTGCGTCTTCATAAATTTACGAGAACGTACATTTTCCACTATACGGCATTAAAACGTACAACTTCGTTGTCAAATGGAGGAAGGAGCCGATGGTCTCTCTTGCCCGCGATTTCCTTAAATCACGCGCCATTGTCGCCGTTAGGTCTTTTCTTGTCTCCTCCGTCCTCCGCTGGCTCAGTGGTCCAGGGAATGCGACGCTCTTACGAAAAACGCCCGGAAGCGAACGCGTTCTGCTCCGTGGTCCGGAAGATGCGCGTAATTTTTTTTTTATTGCGTTGCCATTACCCGCTGAATTACGGACAGCCTTGGCACGCGAGCCAATGGCCACTACGGGGCATAAGCTCTCGAACAATACTTCTGTTCCATAGAAGGGAACTCAATGACCCTGAAAAGTCGGCTTAGCTGTCCTAGCAAAGAGTTTCACCGGGAAGGTTCCAAAAATTTCAAATCTCCTCGAACGCTCCTCTCGGCATTCCCTAAGCCGATTTTCAATTCGTCCTTCGATCGATCGTGACCATTGAGATTTTCGTACACTCGCATTCTACGAAATCCTTTCCTCGGAGTGAGACACAAGTTGCACGTTGATAAGTGTTTTATTGTGTTTCGACTAGAAGCTATTTCTAACAGATTGTCATTCTACGAAGAATCGTGAAAGAACCGAATCAAAAATCATACAGCAACGATACTACGGTTCTAGAACATAAATTTCGTACAATAAGTGACAGAAGAATAATGTTGGATATGACGTCCGTAACTAAAGTAGACAACGGTACTATATACAGTTGTCATTGAATTATTCTATTTAAATGTACCATCAAAATCCCTTCAATTCACGATCTCTCTACTTTCTATCAAACTTCGGTGAATCGCTCGACTGATGTACGAGGGAAAACCGAGAAAAAGCGAAATCTACGAAGAATAATTCCCATCGATCGACGGCGTGCCGCAGTTTCGACCGGTTTCCTACAGGGCGGAAAGTTGAGAAATCTCGAACGGAGTTTTGGTAACTGGGGGATGGGATTTCGCGGCGTTAGAATTTAATGGCGGTGTCAAAAGTTGGCCGTTAACGAGATGGAGCGAGCCGAAAGATAAATCGAAGCCGGCGCTTTTGTTCTCCTTCCAGTCCGAGCCGAATCTAAGTTCGAGCCTGCAGCGTGAGCCGCACGGTGATTCGGGGATAATCGTGATCGACGTTGTCGGGGTTGATTCGCCCTCTGCTTACCTCGGCCCGACGTTTACATCGATACCGTCGCATTTCATTTTTAATGTTTGACACGTAACCGACGCGTATCGCCGAATTAATCCGAATAATGGATGCGAGACGTCGAATCTCGGCTATGTGCGCAGCCTCGGTTTCACCCATCGCCGTTTCGTGAACGTGCAAAGATTTGACTTTTCTCCACGAACTGCCCGACTTATCTGGTTAAGGGTAACTACATATACCGAAGTTGATATCGCGATTCCAAGGGGAAAGGTTATACGTTCTGCCCGTCTGGTTATGATCCCAGCGGTGTTCGACGATTTGTAGCACGAAATTTTGACAAAGTTGTCGATGTGTTTGCTCGAATGGAAGTGGCGAAGTTTAAGCGTTACGAGTTCGATCCCTGTTGCGATTTAGATGTTCCGAAGTGTTCCGTTCGAATGTTATTGAGAAACTGACGGAGACAGAAATGGTAACCTAATTTGAATGTCTAGTCGCCTTGCTCGTGCATAACTTAATTGAAAAATACCAAATACGCACGGCAGCATATAAATTTTGGTTCTGAAAAACAGCGGGGAAGTCACGTCTGCCCCATAAATTTAGTCTACGAACTAATCGTTGGCCGAGAGTTTGAGCCTGTTGTTTCGATATTTATGTCATTTTTATTGCTTTCTGAGGTTTCGTTCAAATTTATGTAGAATCTAGAATCTTCTAAGTATGTATGAAAAGAAAAAAGACAAACGAAATGTTTGTTAGATCGAATATGTTTGGCTAATCGTCCATCGACAGACGATTCACGCGTACAAAGTGGCGCTTAAAAAATCTCTGCTCTTTGGTCTTCTTTCTTTCCCTCGGTTCTTCGATGGAGATAACCGGGGCAGGAAAAAGAAGAAGTATGCAAAATTGAAAAAGGTGCAATCAGCAACGTTCGGAGCTGGTCTCGAACTGGGAATTGCGGCGGAAAGTAAACGGCGAGCCCTTTAATCCGTTGGCTCGTTAACGTTGCCCTGATCGAAACTCTAATTTGCGAGCGGCGCAAAGAAAACAGAGCGCGGCCACGGTCAGATAAGGCGGCGGGAAGGGATCGCAGATAAGCGCGAGCCAAACGAGCCAACTTCTAAAGAACTTAATAGGGAAAACGGAAACATATTCGAGCGAACGAAGGTGGGTTCGATAATCGCGGCCGAGACGGTTAGGGACGTTTTCCCGTGGTTGAAAAGGGCAGCCGCGCTCATTTTATAGAAGGCTCGTTCTCTCATGGCGTTACACCTTGAAAGTAGCAGGCCGCATTTCCAGGAATTCCACCGTTAGTTCGGCCATTACCATTCGCTACATGTCGGGGGTCACATTTTAGCGTGTTTACGGCACTTTTCGAGGAAACTGTTACCTCGAGCACCGTCTTAGCGAAGCGACGCGTCGCGACTCAGACAAATATGCTCAAGTAGCCGCGACACGCTTTCATTATCTCGACCGCTTTCGCGACATCGCGAAGAACCTCGCGAATTCAAGGTTCTTTTCCGAGTCGACGGTGTCGTAGAAGAGAGAAACTGTTTAAATTGAGCGCGCGTTTGCGACCACGCTGCTGAGAACGATGGGAAAGGTACTTACGAAGAACAGTTCGAGGTTGTTAACCCCTCCGCTGATGGAACGTCAAAGGACCACTCGTGTCGTATGACTCTGGAGAGGCGCCGACGTCTTTCAGCTGTGCAGTTTTTTACGGTTTAAATCGAAGGTTAAACGAGAGGTGTAAACTATTCGTGAACGAATAAGTGGCCAATTACGAGAGGCTATTACACCTGCGTTAAAGGATCAAGGAGCCATTTCGTAAACGTAAGCTGGCATAGCTTGAGAGGCGTGAGTCGCGATGAAATGCCAACGAGAGGACGTTACTCGGTTCAATATTTATACGCTCCAAATTCCAGGGCTTAGAATATTGACACCCGAAATATTTCCCTCGAAGCAAGGTCTCTTTGAAGCTGTCTTTGAACTCGTCTACCTACTCGTTCTAAGCAAATTATACAAACCGAAATTCCTTGGTATTTGGAAAATAGGGAGAAACGAATGGAAGAAGCGGTAAGAAACGGCATCGATAACGTCCTTGTACTTGAAACGTTGAAATAATTCTAGCAAAAATCACTAGCACAGTTGCTAATTGATTGATAATTGCCATGGAATTACCATCGACGATTAATCGATACTAAACGTCGAAATATCCCCGCCAATTAGTCAATTTAGAATGTCGTACTACCGTCGGCTATAAAACGAACGATATTTATACCTACATAAGTCACTATGGCGACGACTGGTATTTTGCCACGTGTACTTATGGCCATGATTTGTAAATTCCAGTTTCCCTGATCGAATGGAATAGCGAGTTTCTCTTTTTTATTTAACGATGAAGCGGTTTACGTGCCACAGCCTGCTCCGAACAGGTGCTACATGCTGATTTTACACGGAATTTGGATATCGATACAATCGTGAAACCTGATTTCAAAATCGTATCTTTTCAGATTCTTAAATATAAGCCCGCTTATTGTAGCGAAGGAACGAGTTCCCCTTTTTACGACACGCTCTCACTGGAATTCCCTTATATAACGTATGTAGTTTACATAATTGGCAACACGCAATGTTGTTATTGCTGGGTAGAAATTCGGTTCAACATTCTGCCGGAAAGACACCGAAAGATTCCGAATTCATTTCAATCGATAAATAAACTCTAGTTGTAAATCGATCGCTTCCTGGTCTCTATAGAAATAAGAGTTTTACGAGACTCGTATTTTTTACACACCGATCATCTACGATACCGACCAGCTGTTTCCATTTAGAAAATCTTCACAATTGGCTAAATTTGCAAGACGATATATCAGGTTTTACGTCAAGATGTAGATAGCCATATTCTTGTTTCTATTTCGATTCCATATGAAGAAGATAAAGAGCAGCCATAAGGATGAGACGCGGTTGAGAAGTTTTTAACGAGCTCTGATTGTTGCCGCTCGTCATCAGCATGTTTACGGACAGCCGAAATAAAGTGGAGCGGCAACGTTCCTCCCCGCTCGAGAGCACCTGGCCGCCTCGACTTCGTGTTGTTCGGTGTCACGACACCGCGATCATCTACCGATCAAGTAGAATGGCTTCGCATTCCGTCGTTCGTCTCCGCCGTGTTATATCCAAGGCGTATTTCGCGGCGATCGCTGTTTACAATGCTTCTTACTAACAACAAGTTACAGTGCAATCTCGTACCCGAGATATGGTTAGAGATATCATCTTCGGCGATACGTAAATATGTTTTTTCACTAATGTTCTTATATAAATTGAACGTACCTACGAGTACTTATACACTAGGATGATTTCGACATAGAACAGAACGGAACGCAGCAAAACAAATTACGTCAGAAGCGATGCTACTCAAGAACCGTGGAAAGATTGGAAACACGCGAAAGCGGATTTTCCTTCCGGCGTGGAGGCATCCCGAAGCGAGGTTGTATCGCAATGGCATCGCAATGGCATCGGAACGGCATCGAACTCGGTTGCGGAGTGGAGGCGGTTTCGCGAAAAAGGCCCTGAACTGGCGGTGGGAGCGAGAGAGCGCGCGAAATGATTGCGCGCAATAAGGCTCCGCGTTTCGTGGCAGACACCGTGGCTAACGGATGTGCCGTTACGGGGCCGCATTCCACGGAGCCACGCATGCGCGACGCGACACATTCCATTGTCTTTTACATTCTTCCCGGCCGTTTCTCTCCTCCTTGGTATTCTTAGCACGCTCACCCGCCAACAACCGCCCCTGGCGCAACGGCGTAGGGCACCGAGGGCCTTATCCCGCCACGTTCTTCGCCCTTTTCCCCACCTCCGTCCTACCTTTCCCCTCCATGCTGCCGTTCTTTCTCGTCCTCCTGCCGGTTTTAGCGTTCCCTTTCTTCTCTTTGCATTCCGTGCTTCTTCCTTTGCTCTTTGTATTTTTTCGTCGTTATACCCGACTTTGCGCTTCTTCTTGCTCTTCGCTCTTCTTACTCTTCGCTCTTCTCGTTCTTCGCTCTTCTCGTTCAAAGGCCTTTATACCTGCGATCTTCGCGAAGTCACTACCATCCAATTGGCTCTCTTCGCGGCCTTTGTTCTCCGCCATCTAGATCCAACGTCTCTTCATCTTCCTTTTCCCGCTGTGCTATTTTCTACTTCGACTCGTGGCTTGTTTTGATTCCCGTCTAGTTCGAGCGTGTATCTCACCGCGTTCCTCGACTTCTTCCTGTGAAATGTTTTCTTCTCCGACCTTCGCGGTTCTGTTTTATTTCCCTTTTTTCTCGGTCCACGCGTTCCTCTTGATCCTTCTCGCTCTGCCAGCTGTCTTCTTCCGTTTCCTTGTGTCCACGCGCTCAGCATCTCTCTTCAGCCTCCGCTCGATTCTCACGCTTCTTTAACGTCGTCGCGTTATCTCCTTCTTGTTTCGCTGTTCGTTCGCGGTCGCCAATCTCGATGCCTCCCGCCTCGACCCCCGATGAGAAGAAACGAGTCTGGAACCCCGCTGGAATTGTTAATGCTCCCTGGTTCTCTCGCGAGCCCCGTGTTCTCCTGTTAACCGCCTAATATCGCCGGCAAAATGAATGGTTCAATTAATACGTCGTTTCGGGGGACCACCGTGGATGCCGCCCAATTTCGCGGCTCCACTCCGTTCCTTCGTTGATAAGTCGAACGAGTTGATTAAGCTGCTTTCACGACGTTACACGCATCGCTTATTGCGTCTCCTTTCTTTTATTTTCATTCGCAGGAATTAATCGAAAGTCTTTCGAACAGAGTTGCCGTTTGACATTTACGTTCACCCAGATATAAGCGATTAAAATTCAAGTCATTTTTTTGGCGACTTTTGCGTATAAAATTCTCCTTGCACGATGGTGGAAAAAAGAGAGAAAAGAAAAAAGAAAAGAAGAAACGAGAAATACGTGGTCCGTGGAACGGAATAGTCGAAGCGTTCCGCAATTTCAGAGGCGGAATTCCGTTCGGCTTGGTCTACGAACTGCGCAACGGGCCGTGCGCTCATCGTGCTCCTCTTCGCGATTACACCACACGGCTACATGGCGAGATAAATACTTGCACGCGCGTTAGCGCTCGCGCATGCGTGGATGCACACCAGTATTCGCGAGTAATGTTCCAGGAAATTACTAGCAACGCGATATTCTATTCATTCAAACGTCTTTACACGCCTCTTCGTTTCCTCTTGCCGCCACGATCACCAAGAAAAAGTTCATCCGCTCCTTTTGGGCGGCTTATCGCAATACATTTCGATATTATTCTCTCCAGAAGCAACAAAGTAACTCGATGAAGTATTCGGCGAAGTATTTGAGTTAATGTAAAAATATGGTAGAAACAGAGATAACGATAAGTGATTACGACAGAATTCTTTCTGAAGCGCGTTAGGCATAGAGTCTAATTTCTGCTTTGAAATAAGGTATCGTAATTGGTAGGTAGCAGGTTGGTAGCTGTAAGGATTAACGCTCGTCGATCCTTCGCTAACTGTATTCCTTTGGAGAACGTTATTCGTCTGAATCATACGCGCGCGAGCGTTCGCGTGCGCCTTCAGCGCAACAACGTACACAATGCATAATTCTTACATAATAGGGAGGTCGATGGTTGGCCGAGTCGTTCAGAGGCAGGATGCGTTAATGGCCGAATATCGGTTCGTGCGAATCGACCGCCGTTTCCGGGATTCTTACGAAAATTGGCCGCATTTACCTTTCAACTAATCTGCAATTTTACCGGCCGCCTTCCGTTTCTCGTTTCTGCTCCGATCTTACGAAAATCTTTCCCTTGTTTTTTTTTTTTTCTAAGTAACAACAGTGACCAGAAGTTTGCGTCTTTTGAACTGATGCGAAACGCGCTATGATTGCAGTCACGTCTGCGATCGCGAGGATGGAGAAAAAGTACGGCAAAGCGGGGGGTACCGAGCAATGGACTCGCGCCGATCGAAGTCGGAAATCGAACGAAAACGCGCAACGCCACAATCGTGATCGGTGACAAGAGACAAGCTGTTCCCGGTATTACCGCCATAAGAAGCGGTTTTGCTCGTCATAAGAATATTTCAGCCGTTGTTGTCCGAGGAGTCACACGGGTTTCGGCAGTTTCGTGACCTTTTATGGTCATCGAGCGGTGTACGGTCGACTGGATTGCCGCGCAAGGATTTGCTGACCCGAAACGCACAAGTACAATCACAATCCTACGTCGCTTCGTTAAATCGTCGCCGCTTCTGACTCATCGGTAGTCTGTGTTCCTCGATTAGGGAAGGACGGTTGATTCGCGCATTGATAGAATCGCGAACGCGAAACCCGCTAGTCGGCCTAATCGAGAGCAGCCGACAACGAATTGGAAATCGATTCCCGCGCGAACCGACAGTCGCGAGCCTCTATTGCTCGCTTCTATCTCGGTCCCCTTCATCGAAATCGTGTTCGAAATTTTCTTGTAAAAGTCTCGCTATGATCTCGGCACAGAGACCTCGTCGAACAATACTCCGTGCTCGCGCTGATTGCGATTCACGCGTCCCGGGGATAGAACATCTGGTAACCGACGTCATCGAGGACCTTCCACGCGATCGCATTGACCCGTTTTCGATTCCGTTTCCCACGGAACGTTCGCGATGTCGAACGACATCGAACTGCTCTTGACAACCTCACGAAACTCCTCGATATCTCCTCCTGCGTCCGTTGCAACGTCGTTCTCGTTCGATCGACGTACGATGGGAGGAGGGAGATCGTTAAGAAGGTAAGAACAATTTTGACAGGTAGGCCGCAACCTTTTACGGTGCTCCTGTCCGCGAGTTTGACAGGCAAAGATTCTCTGACCCGGCATTGGCGTCGACGTGTATATACACGCGAATGGCCTAAACCCACTTCATTAGGTGGTCGGAAAGGCTGTGGCACTGTGGCCTGTCCGTGAGTCAGTCTGATCTTGATTAGGCGAGCGACTGCGTCACGTCGCGCTTTTGCTTCGGACAGTCCAGCACCGGGGGCACGGTGTGTGATTCACGTTGGAATCTTGGAGTGGCACAATGGCCTTTACGCGCACATACGAACAGTACGTGCAACGATACGGTACGCCTTGCCTAACCTGTCTTGGAAACTAATATAATTCATGGGCGTATTTACGCGTGCTAGCCTAGACTGGCCGTGAGCGAGCTAGATCCCACGATATATCGAGATCCTAAATTAAAGAATCAAGAACAGGCCCTGATTGCAGGCTAGGAATTGAGATCGATAAAGATCTCGTACCATCGTAAGTATTTATGGGCCTTATCTAGAAATTGTCGATTCGAGTGTGAAGTGGGAAGACGATGGTACACTCGTCGGAAACTAGATTGAAATTAGGTTGATTCCGCATATTTTCTAAATTCGCCACAGGCGAACGATGATTCTGAGGACAAGCGGAAATACCTGCGAATCTACCAAGCGATGGCGAGCCGATCGCTTTCGAACTTGCTTCTGTGGAATCGTTGCGCGAGCCAACGCGTGCGTTCGCCAAGCTGATCGAAATTCGCGGGAAAAACAAACATAGTGGTAAGGCGGGAGAGGGGCGGATGGTTTTTATTGGATTTGAAGTGCGCGCGAGAGCGAGCGAACGGCGTGCTCCTTTCTAGAGAAACGACTGGCCCGAATTCCAGCGTTAAGACGGCCTTGCGGGACTCGCGGCTATTGCTCGGCAAGGCTTCGCGGATTTCCGCAAACGTGGCCGTCGATGGTTCTCCCTGTAAATTTCAAAGTCGACGTTCACTGGCGAACGCTCGCTGTATGTAACCTAAGCTCTATATGCTGTCACCTTTCATTCTTTGTTAATCGGGAATTTATTATTCGAAAAGATTTAGTTTCATTATATCATCGACGATATTTAGTTGGAAGGTATTCAATAATATGAAAAACTTTAAACTATACTTGGTCCTACGAACTATCTTCGTATTTCGAATTCGCCATATTTTATGTGCACGTAGCAGCCAGCGTTGCATCCTTGAGTCATTAATTTAATCGCATAAACGAGTGCCAAAATGCTCGGTGGTATGTTGCGCCGATAAGTCTGACTAAGTTATGCCCCCACACTAGCTAAGATCGAGAGCAACTGCGATGATTCTGTCGTTGTTTCTTCCGGAATCTCTCCTTGAAATTTTTGGAGAGCCAGAGTTTGAGCCGAGAGAAGCCCGAAGATTTATAGGCGCGCGAAACAAAAGGACGAATAATTGATCGAAATGCGCTTCGTTTTTATCGACTGGAAGTTTGGTTGGTAGACAGACTCGGACGAATGCCAAGTATGTTGCCAATAACGCATTATTTTCTTTTTCCATTTAAGGACGGCGTCGGAATGCTGTCTCTAAAAGATTTACCCAATATCGAATCGGTGTTAGGTCGTAATATACAGAGTTCGTGGTATAAACGATGTATTGTTCAAGAATCTCTCTATATGCGAATTCGTCGTTTGTTTAATTGTTCGTACTGTCGTGGAGAAACAAAAAAAAAAAAAAAAAAAAAAAAAAAAGAAAAGGAAAGTGAGACGCGTAAGGCGCAAGCGATAGATCAACTCTTGAATAGTTCCTCTCGAAATCTATAATCCATGACGTTCCGAGAGAAATGCCCGTATCATCGAGCAGCGTGCTCTTTATCGGACCGGGTCGAATGTTCGGAGAACAAATAACGCGCGAGTGTCGATCGAATTCCCATATATTTTATCGCGACGAGGAAAATTCCCGGGTCCTCGACGCTAATCTTCGTCCTTCTCCTATCAAAATAAACAAAAAGGAAAAATATAGGTAAATAAAATGGGAGGAAAACAGCACACGACAGATCTTTCGATAAATCATCGAGTCGGGAGGGAGAGAACGGGATCGTCGATTTTCATGGAAATCCTTGTCGACTGGTTATGGAGCCGAACTAGGCACGCTCGTTTCTGCTTGAGTTTCGAGTTCGTTACCGATCGAGCGTTGGCAAATAGTCGCGCGTTTTAAAGAGAACACCGGCGTCTCACAGACACACGCAAGATATTTATCTTGCCTGGGAGAAAGTGTACCACATACAGGCCACAGCGTGGCGGCGAATAGATTCTTGCAGTTTCATAACTTAGTGACCGACATTCCGTGGAATTGCACCACTAATAATGACTATGACATCATTGGTCTGCAATTGACTCCGTCGATTGGAAACATCGGGTTTCCCCGATGGGTAGTTATGCCACGAATTTGACGCTTCTGGTTCGTTATCGTTGCCTCCACTCAAAAACCAGGTCGAACAACTTCCAACTCTTCTTGTTTTTCCCCTTTTATCGATGGTGCAGCTTCGAGAAAAACGAATTTCGAAGGGAGAAATCGAGAAGCAAAGTATCGAATAACTACGACAAATCTGTCTGTACCTCTCCCTTCTTCGATAAGTTCTGTTGCGTAACTTGCTAACCGTACTTGCTAACCAAGTATGGTTACAGTTTCGGAGAACTCGGTGTATAGACGATGCAAGGAAGAGGATACTCGAGGCGAGCTTGGTTTCGCGGTAAACACGGCGAAATGATACGCAACAGTCTGTCAGAACCGCGATTCCGTTTCGAACGGAGTAGCTATTTTATCGGTCCGACTTGAGACCCGTCAAAAATATCATTTGCCCCGTATCAACGTTCCGATCGGTGGGAGAAGAAATCCCTGAAGGATTTACGGGATCGTTCGACAAATGTCGGTGCGCGTCCACGGCCCCTGCGAGAAGAGGTAGACATCAATCGAATCGGTGCCATTAATCGAAGCGGTTCTCCTTCCGCGATCGTTCGTTCTTTTGTAATGTCTTCATACGATCGTGGACCAGCGCTAACGAACCGGATACCGTTAGATTTTCAAGAGTAACGAGTGGTTCCTGCGAGATACGGATCTCGGCAGGAAAGGCCGATCCGTCTATAGCGTATACTATTAGCGGTAGCTTAATAGCCTTCCTAATACCTGTGGACGTTGCACGAGAGACAAGGAAACAACGAAAGGAAAGATCTCGAGGAAAAAAAAGCAACAAACTCGATGACGTTTTAATGGCCGATGAATAATTCCTTTTGGACAATGGTTCTCGCTGAAACGGACGCACGTGCGTGAAACGCACGGTGTTCTGCTATTTTGAAAGTCGAACCGCCGACGGAATTCACTTTCGCTGCGTCTGTTCGCACGCTCGCCGCCCTCTTTTTGTCAATCGTTTCTCGATCTCGAACGGGAGACCCTCGCGAAACGCAACCAGTCCTCTTGTCAACGTTGCTCGCGGGGAAAGCGTCGTCTAAATGTGACACGCGATCATTTGGAAATTCGCGAGATATCAGCGACTTTATAACGTTTGCAACGTCTGTCGCAAGATAGTTGTTCCGTCCTCGACGATTAATTTGTTTACGTGCCGTTGCAACGTAGCGTCCACGAAGGAAAACGAAACGTATCCTTTGGTTTGGCAGATATCGTTGGGTAATCTTAGCGCGTTAAACGAGGCGGATAGACAGCAACGTCGATCTGCACATGGGAACGAAACGGTGATACGCGGATGTTTCCAAGGAATCAGTAGATTCTGCAAAGAACTTGACTCTGACAGATTTCTTGGCCGAGGTAGCTCGACCGAACGGGCCAAAAATTTCTTTCGACCTATTGGCTGGCCTAGCAAGATTCGTGGACGATGTAATTAGTTTCGCTGACAGTTATATTAAAAGATAAATATCGATCGTTGAGTGGTGTACGTTTGACCTTAGTATTTCCAAAATTAGGTGAACCGACGCGGCGCCATAGAACGAGGACGCCCGAAATCTGAAAATAATGCGCGAGAAGACGACGAGACACGAAATGGTAACGTTTATCGGCGCCTCGCGTGGATGGTTGTTTATCGTGGTTTTATTCGCGGTAGAATCGTAGTTGGTCTTCCCACGATTCTCACAACCGCATCGTCCCGTCTTCGTAATAACTGGCTATTGGCCAATTAAGCAAATCGAAACTTAATTTGCGACCACAAAAGGATGAGCCATCGATTCGTCTCTCTTCCCGATTTAATCGCTTACCGATAATCATTTTAATTACACCGATACGTTCGGCTGATTGCATTTAATGAACTGTACGAATAGGACCCAGTGGGCTTCGTTAATATTTTTGCGTCCACGACTGGGAATAGAAAGCGAGTGTAATTGATCGGTCCGAGCCACGTTTCTGTCTCAATATCGTATGCAACGATCGCGAATCGATTTTACATAAGTCGATTCGGTTGTCGCGAACCGTCGATCGATAACCTTACGAATCTCATTCCCTTTAATCGCCATTTCATATATTTCTACGTATGAATAATAATCTTACTTAATAACGTAGAACGATTATCGTCAAACTGAGCAAAAATGCATGGACGATTTGCAACAGCGCGTAATTACGAAAAGGTAGAGAAGAAAATGAAAAATGACGAAAATAAATCCGCGTGTTATAAAAAAGCATGTTTACTTGTTGTTACCTTTTTTTCTTTGCAATGCGCGATAAAAACCGACAGCACGGACGAGCCGCGAACGATAAAAGATTATTAGCCAATATCGACGGAACAGGTCTTCGATTCCCCCGGCAAATTGTAGTCGTTGCTACAACACGGGGCTCGATTCGAATCGGGAAGCAAAATACGTGGCATAAATTGCGCTTCGGGATACAGTGCTGAAACTCTAGTGACCGAAGATCCGCGGCTTTTCAACACCAACGTACGCGACAATGGATTTCGACAGAATCCGAAATCCGAAAGTAAATTCGATCGGAAGCTTCCATGGAAAAAATCGACCTTCTGTCTCCTCTCTTGTACCATGTTTGCTCTTCATTCTCTGGTCATCTATACCGACAGGTTTACTGGTAGATCTAGCGTTAACGAATCCGATGGAATCGAGAAAAGAGAGAAAATGTGAGAACCGAAGAGCACCGCATATAAGAGATCCGAAGGGAGAGAGCTCGTAGGAAATTTCATTATTATTTACGAGCTGGCTCAAAAGTATTAAACAACGCGATCGTCTCTTTCGAGGCGGCAACGTTTATGGCGTATCCTCTTAGCGCGTAAACCGTGTCCTCGCGATCGAATAATATTTAGGGGCGGACACGAGCGTTTATTTCGTTCGATAACGACCAATTTATTACTCTGCTTTATTAAATGTGCGCTACTATTGTGAGCCTATACTTTCTATAAGAGGAGTTATGAAAGAAACGTTGGAGATCTTCTTTCTTTGGGAAATATGAAAAATCGTTGGAGAATTGACGCGTCGACGCGAGCAACGTTTCGGTTGAAAGTTAGAAAGACCGCCTATAAGCGTTCCTCATAGTTTCCGATTAACGAAGCCTGGTTATGTTTCAAAAGATTGTCCTGGAAAGGATCGAGGGGTCATGGTTCAAAGTCAAAAAGGAACATAGTTCGAGAGCTTTGCATAAGACTGCGTTTCAGTTTAAAAAGATCACCGCTCGAAAGCTTGGCCCACTGTCTCGGAGACTACACTTTGAAAGCTTAATGAAGACTTTCGCTCGAAAAGGTCGAACTTCAGCGCAGCATTTTATTCTCGGTGACTACCTTTCCAGAGGCACCTGGATCCGCGCTTTACCCGACGAGGTTGCAGCGAAAAAGCTCCGTTTAGCACGAACTTTTAGCAAAGTCTAAAAAGGACATTCTTCGATAACAAGTGCAGCCAGATGCTGCTTAATCTCAAAAGAGCTTCTCGTTCGGTTGTACTCTTCGGTCCATGTATTCGTACAAATCCTTTCGATGTTGCGTTCCAAATTCGTGAGTCTTTCAAAAAGGAAAAAGAAGCAGCAAAGAAAAGAAGAAATATATCATTTAAAATTCTCTGTTCATAGGATGGTTCAGCAGCATGTGTCATTAGCATATCTCGTGAATAAATATGAATATTCCAGTTGATAGATGAACAGGAAATCTCGAGAAATAGACTTTCAAGTATAGAAGACTAACGACTAATCGCGGAAAATAGTTAATTATGTTTACAGATAATCGGAAATCGTGGAACTGTGTAACGAAGAAAGAGATTCGACGGAAAAGGGAATTTACGATTCCATCGTGGAGCACGAAAGCAGCTTGCGAACTGGCCTATTGAAGCGGTCGCAGAGCCGTGTGCGCGGTGCATGACACAGTTTCGCTGCCCCAGTTTCCAGCCATTCTGCAAGCTCACGGATCATTCATGAAAAAAATAAGGGAGAAGAGCGGTGGGGAAAAAGAGGGACGAAAATAGCACACCGCGGAACAACCCAGATAGATAAACAGCCGGAGCACAATGGGATTAAGCGACGCGCAAGCTTCTTTGGAAATTTTAATAACGTCGCCCACGTGACCCACGTCTTCCTTCCTGCGCATTACATCCCGTACATGTTCGATCGTTTCATTGCGGATGAACTGGGCTATCGAGCGTTCCTGGCTGATTTTTTCCTCTTCTTCTGACCTCCAATCGAACGAACAACTGACTAAAACAATGAGAAATAGCGTGGCAAATAGAAGATTCGAAGCTGGATCGTTTAACTCGCGATTTAAGTTTATCGAGTTCTTTATACGCGATATATCGAGATACTTCGATTCGGAATTTGTGCTACACCGGGATTGGATGGGTACATCGGAAGAAACGAAGGTGTCTGCAAGACCAGCGTATGGAGATTGACAATCTAAACAATTGCATGATTAATTTCACAATTACATGACGCAGCTTTGGCTGTTTCTGCGGCGTATTCCTACGGATGTTTACGCAGACGCGACGGTATACGAAGCGCATCAGATAAAAGAAGAAAAGTCTGAAGAAACGAGAGATCTTTCTGATACGTTCTCGGCGTGGAATATTTTACGATAGATTTCATTTGAATCGCAGATCTCCGCGTAACATGGCTGCGTCATGAAATCAGTTTCGCGATTAAACTGTTGCATAATAACTACAAGTCGCTAGATAAACATCTATTTTATCTTATCGTGGTATCGTTATCATTGACGTTGCTTGTGTATTCGTCGGTATAGTCAAACGATTCTCCGAAGACGTAAATGACAACGACCGTACGAATATCGTACGGTGTTCGAGAAAAAGTCGCCGCGCAATTCCAAGCAAGCACTTAAGTTTTTATACCTGATATAATGAAATAATTTGATCGACAAATTTCCTCGTTATTCGGTTTTATACGACACGTAAACATCGAGCAATAACAATCTTACTCATAACTCATCGAGTATTTCATCACTTTACTCCTGGAATGTCCCAAATACCTTCGACAAAATCAACAGCTGCCAGACGCTAACCAGGAAAAAAACATGGGTATTAAGACGAAAACAACATATTTTCCTCGGGTATCTTTTACACACCAACTATCCACGCTGAGCTCATCGATAAATCTTTCGGCCTATTGCTTCACCCCCAGATGTCAAGCGTTCGAACCCGATCTTCGATCAAATCAATTCGTTCCCGAAATTAGTGACGAGGATAACAGCGTCGGGAATCATCCACTCGATCGTTTCCGGTTCTATCCGCCACGGGGATGGCACGTGCCGTGACTCGTCAGCTTCCAAAAACGATGAGACGGTCGCGACACACGAGTATCCCGAGACTCGCGTATAAAAGCATTCCCCTTGGAGTCCTAGACCGCGTAAACAAGCAGCTGGCAGTCAATAAGCAGGGCTTAGACGTCCCTCTAAATTTACGCGCGAGTGTTTATAACGCCGTTTCTAATTCCGTCTTCGACTCGCTCGACCCGCAGACGGTTTTATTCGAGCCGGAAGCGGGCCCCCTTGGGCCTCCACTTTCCGGGATCAACGAGTTCTCTTGACCCTACTGCCGCTGCGGGACTTATGTTAACGATCACGTTTTCAAAATAGTACCACTTCTCCGGAGGATTTTTCCATGTTAGAGGGTAGCGCTTCTTATTTACGGCGACATTTGTCGTTGAGGACGAGTCCGCTTATTCTGGAAAGGAGGAAAGTTGGAATGGACATGGTGACGAGCGACGAACTATGTGCGTTTGGAGTACTTGAGAATCATAAGGCAGCAGCGTTCTTTTTGTTCGTTTGAAAATGTTAACTTACGGCAGTTGACCGAGCCCACATATTAATCTGGCTAATTTGGATCGCTCGGGCGAGTCAGTCGGTCGACAAATTCGACCGGACAACTTGAAAAAATTGGAACAATTTATCGAACGCCCTGTCGTTGCGAACTAACGTCGACAAAATATAGCAACGACGGCAGACGAAGTCGCGACAGTTCGTAGCTGCAATTGCCAATAATTCTGATTGATCGACCCTCCGGAAATACAGTTTTTCTTTTTTGTGGTCGTATTTTAAACCAGCTTTCATTGTTCGTGAATAAATGGCTGAAAAAACTCGGTAATCCCCTCGCCTTTGGATACCTCGCGGAGAGAAAACTGTTTAACAATAGACGTTGGCGAAAGGCCTCGAAAGTGTCCTCGAGTGTCGAGAGTTAATTGCTGGGCTTTTAGCTCGTTTATGGCTAAGAATTCCCAAATGGTAACCTAAGGTTCCAAAACAATTGAACAGCTCTACAGAGTTCTTATGGTAATTGTTTCAAAGCACATCATTTCCATTATGTTACGAAGCAGACGCGACGTTTCTTATTTCTCGGTTATTTTAATCAACACAGCATATTAATTTCCTAGATGAATATTTAACAGCCACAATTATACAGATTAGAATAATTTTCTATATCCTGTTACATACAGAGATCAATTTTCTACTAAATCTATATAAAACGTAATCGCATCTGTAACCTAATCCAATCTAAAAGCCTCCGATGTCACTTTAATTAAATACCGTGATTTGCTCTTAACACCCTAATTCGTCGCATGGGAAAGATTCTTCCTCTGGACGCGTTTCCGCTTCTTCTTCAAGCGTATGATTTTGTACGAAGAATTGACTCAGTCAATTCAGAAGGAAGCTCATTTTCCAGGAGGTTAAGAAGGGTTGCGTGTGAGGTTCGCGGCTGCGTTATCAACCAGTAAGATTAATGATCGACCGCGGCGTGCTTTGCGTTCAGGACGTACGCTTCTGGACGGACGATCGCTCGGCCTTGCATCTCGCGGATCTGCCTTCGCAAATTGACTACGACCTCTCTCGCTGGATGCCCGCCGGTTCGTAGCTCGAGCGTGACGCGTGAAACCATAAAAATCAGACGAGCACGCCATCGACCAGGGAAAATTCGATTTCGCGGCTGTCTTTACTCTCGGTGTCCTATTCATCCGCGTGCTTTCTACTATGCCATACGTTCCGTTTTGTCTTGAAAAGTTTTGGATAACTTTCGAGTTTTATCTGCGAAATAGTTGCGGACTGTGGCTCTCGTTATTTTTAACCGATTGATGTTTTAGCCTCGTAAAGTGAAATGCATACTGATAGCGAGGGCATGGCGCCAATAATACACACACGCTGACAGAAATTCTAACGCAAGATATCCAAGTCAGCGAGAATTATTTATGATAATAACTTAACCTCTTACCTTAAAACATCGAGTGACACTCGTGCCGTGCATTAAACATAAAATAAGATATAATGCTTCAATGTTTCATTTTGCAGGTAGTGTCGAATAGTAAATTACTAAAGTTCGCGTATGTGCCTCGGGAAAAAGTTATAAGGACAGGTGTTAAATCAGGCACAAAAACGTGTTAGATTGTCGAATAAAGTGCAATAGCAATTTCCTGTCTTACGCTTAAAATATTTCTCCATTTACTAGATAACAAGGCATAAATCAACACGTAAAATTTCATTAATGAAACGAAAACTACCATGCCGCCGGTCTTCCTGCTCTCCTCGTTCGTAAATCGTTGGAATCTCTATGAGCCAGACGCGGCCAGCTATCAAAACGACAGGAATACCAGTAATAAAGCTATCAAACGAATTCTCTACGATCCGAGCGAAGCATCAGGACGGTCGGTGGCACCTTGCGGGGTGTGGTGGAAGGAGATCCAGCTGGCCAGGCAGCCAGACACAATCGGCCGCGGTTCGTACGCCAGGCAAAAGAAAAGAAAAGCTGCGAGTATGCGGCGTTCTATTTATATAACGCGCCTATACGCCGATCTACATAAATAGCCAGTGGTATTATGCAACCGGCGAGAGAGCACGGCGGCCTCTTGTGTAAGCGGCATCCCTAACGATCTCGCGCGAAAACGCGCCGCGAGATCTCTAGCCGCAACACGAAGGTACATCGTGATCAGATGGTTGCCGTGAATCCGCGGGAATGACGATCCGAGTGATTTGTTGCCGCCGCGTCGTGGAATGCCGCTTGAATTCAGAGGAGCCGGTTTTCTGAAAGCGGACAACCTCCGCGTTTGTCCGCGCCACGGTCTCTTGGAGCGCGCGCGCTACCGCCGCGCCGCAGCCGCTGTATATTTTCTGGGGGGCTCCAGCGGAATCCTCCAATCTGCTCAACTCGCCCGAATATCGTTTGTCGGTTGATAATTGTTTGTTTGAACATAAAATATAATGTTCGAAATTTTGTCAGTATCGTGGCTAGTTGCGTTAGAGATCGAACGATGCATTAGAAAATTTAAATATTTGGAAATTTGAGTATCGAAATATGTACATTTAAATTTATAAGAATAAGAGAGAGAGAGAGAGAGAGAGTTAGAAAAGGTGTGTGCTTGTGTATGTGAATAGAAAGATGAGGCAACACGTGTAATTCCGAAATCGCTTTTAATGAAAGAAATTTTACCATCCAGTCTTTTCCACGAATTGATGAATTGAAAATCGATTCTAAAAATTCTTCGGAGAGAAAGAGAAAGAGAGAGAGAGAGAGACAGAGAGAGAGAGAGAGAGAGAGAGAGAAAGAGAGTTATAAAATATTCATCCATAAAACGTGTCTAAATCTCTAATGGGATATTGAAATTTTTATGAGAGATTGTATAAGATACGTGTCAGATAAATGTCGGTAACACGTATGGTTCACTCCCAGCGAACCGTCACGCGATTAAATCATCGAGAAGTCATTATATGATTCACGCGAGTGCATTATTCATTGTTTACATCGTGCGACAACAACTTCCTTCGAAATTAAAGAAATAATTTCATGAATCAGCGATCGATTAATTACATCGATTCAATTAAACTATTTCCTCGGTATTACAAGACGTCCATAATAATTCGAGGTGACACCGGTGAATCGGCTGGTCGCACCTTCCGCATTCCTCGAGAGCGTTCGCTCGAACCTCGCGCTTCTATGCAAGAACGTTATTAGAAATAATTCTATTTGTAGGAAATCCCGAATCGCGACGAGCAAGGATCTTAATTAACATATCGACTGCCACGTCATTCTGACTAACACCCGATTCATTTAGAAGGTTACGTTAACCAAAGATGAATGAGTAACGCAAAGATATAATTGTATCTAATGACGGAGGACACGATTGGTTGAAAACAAAGCATAGAAAAATTGTGGGAACGGCGAATCATCAAATTGCAATCCATAAAAATTGTGAAACATAAGCAACTTAAACGAAGGAACAAAGTGAAATTTTAAGAGGACAAGTGGCTCTTTCATTATGGATATACCTAAAGGATATAAAGTGATAATGGATATAAAGTATAGCCGAGTCTGTCCAGGTCTGTTGGATCCGGTTTACTTTTCGGATCCAGGAAATCGACGGAGATACGCTTCGAAAAATTTCGACGGCTGCCGAAGCGTTCGAGAAATATTTGCTGAACACACCATTCGTTCGATACCAGTGGCGTACGATGACCGATGCTGTAATGTTCACATCGACGTTAGATAAATCTTGCGTCTAACTAGTCTTTCGATGCACTTGATTTTCGATTTTCTCTATTACATTTTCTTATCGATAATTATTATTTGTAGCTTTCCGACCAATTTAAAAAAAACGGAATTCTATGATAAAAATCACCAATATAATTGCAGCAAGAATGTGCGACCTGTGCCTCATTAACGAAATACAAAGCACAATATTTTGAACTTCAATATATTTCTCGTAGTACCGAAAATTCAAATCAAATCGAACGCGACAGAGGAGTTACATAGTTCGGCGCCAATGCGAAAGAGCGCAGCTAAGCACACAAGAGGAAAGCAGCGCGCATATCCGATCGTGGTGACGCGAGCTTCCGTGTGTTACCTGCGTGCACGGCGGTTATCGCGTCTGCGATATTGGTCTTCCGTTGCAAATAAAAACGTTGATCCCACGGCTACGTCGCGTCGGCGACGATGGCGGTGGCGTTTCCATGAATGAAACGCGACAAGCGTGCAGTTTACACGATCGCGAACCTTTTATCAGCCGTAACGAACTCAACGAACTCGACCAACGTTCAGCTACGACAACGACGCCTCGTCTCCACACGATAACGCCGACGCGGTTATCGCGTTCCGCCTCGAAAGCCAGCTGGCACTCTTTTACAATTTCCGCTTTGCTCCCCCGACATATTTCAATGGAGGAAGAATTTCGAAAGGAACCAATGGAAAAGATGCGACATCGAGATCTTTTCGTTTATGGGCAGCCGAATAATTACGATCGAACGATTCGTGGATAAAGCGAAGGGTAATGGAGAGCGGCCGAGATTTTATTGAATAGGTTCGAAGAGGGAAATAAGAACGAAGAAACGCATTGACCGAAGCCCGCCGTTCTTTCTGGTTTGGTTTGTGTTTCCTTCGAAGCCGACGATTAACATTCCTCGCCGGGTGCTTCCTTTATCGCCACTGCTTACTCCAGTCTGAATAGCTGATTTAAGAAGAAGCGGATAGTTACCATGCTGTACGTAATTGATGAGATACCTTTGGCAAAAACAAGAAACGATCTAAAATCAGTGGAAATGTTATCACAATGGAGGCAAATGAACCCTTAAGCGCTATTGTTAGCAACCCCATTCCCCATTTTCTACTTCTTACTATTTGTAATAACGAACCTATCTATGTAACAAAAGTCGTGTATTTAGTATTGATCAAAAGTGTTTATCTATTACTAAACGATCGAACGTAAAGACCTTAGACCCATTGTTAGGGGACATTTGTGTCGATTCGGAAACGTTTAATCCGATGGGGAGCTGACTAACTCGGCTAGCGAGTATTTGATTCAGC
This sequence comes from Bombus affinis, assembly GCF_024516045.1. Lineage (NCBI taxonomy): Eukaryota > Metazoa > Arthropoda > Insecta > Hymenoptera > Apidae > Bombus > Bombus affinis. The sequence continues at coordinate 9,505,234 of NC_066344.1, read as the reverse complement.
GCGGAAGTGTTCCGCTCGATGACGGAGGGACAGTAGTCCGCTGCGGAAGTAGTCAGTTTAACAAGGAGGAAACTGGTGCAACACAGAAGCGTTCTATTTAATAATAATCATTTTATTCTCGAACTATCGAGCAGTCGAACGATTGCGCAACGTTCCTCGGAATATTTCAATGATTCGACTCGACTGTCGAGAAGAACGGCGGATTCATATTTATTTTTTCCTTGGCATTTGTCATTCGTTGTGGTGGGCGTCGAGGAACGAACGATTCACACGTGGCGACATCGTCGGACCTAGATACAATCTTCTCTAATAAATACGCCTCGTATTTTTCGAATTACGTTACGTCGCGTACACGCGTTGCCGCGTCGCGTTCTTGACCTAGACGCAAACGGGAACGCGAAAACACGCAACAGTTATGTTCATCGATGTGAACGGTCGTATACGATCGCGCGGCTAGGCGCGCGAACGTCATGCTGGCCTAGCTTCTTCGTTTTCATTCCGAACGCATCGTCTCACCGGCGGTTATGTTAATGTTCTAGCGTTTGATGCATTGGTTAGAGTGTCAGTGTGTCGCTAGACGTCTGACGAAGCATTAGGACATTCCAAAAAAAAAGTACGAGTCAAATATGAGAAATCGGAACGTTCGTGGAATACATTTTTCATAGCCACATTTGATAAACAAAAGAAACTGAACGATCACGATTGAAAATGTAAATTCAACGTAGTCGCGATTGTTCTTCTCGGAAGGATAAATTTCATGGTATTCTAAAAGCGACGGTAATTCTAACTAACTCGCTTTTCCTCCGAAAACAATTCATTTAAACGAATTCCTAGACACATCGACGACCACGTAAAAGTGAATTTCTGGTTCTCGTCTCGGAAACGTAAATTCGACCCAGCCAATCGTATTCCGCATCGACCTACATATAGAAAACGAAGCAGAATTCGTAGAAGGCGATAAACGATGATCGATTTTGAGTCGGTAAACATGGTTACGGTTTGCAGTCGCGTTGTTAAAGAGATGATGCGATTGCTCGTCGTTTGAGACGCAGAAGAATTTTACCGAGGCGTAGAAAAATCAGCTCGCATTCCGATCAATATTTATCGCGGTGGAATTTCGTCGAGGTGAATTCGTGGCGTGCATCTTTTTGACGCACGCTCACGGAAGGCACTCTGACATTTCACGTTCAGCTGATACGTTATTGCGCAAACAGTCATTGGGCACTGTACCAAGTGGCATGACTAAACCGCCCCGAGTCAATGGATCGGCCAAAAATATAGATCCCTCCAGACGAACCGCTCTTTAATAGGAAAACGCAACCGCAAAGAGTATGCGTCAGAATTGCAGCCTTCGCGCCGTTTCCCGATCGAACGGTGAACTTCACGAATTCTCGTTCAGAGATACCTTTATCGTGTATTTATTTTTAATTAATAATAGTCGATCGAAAGAATCATAACTAACCAATTTATCTGTACTAAACGTTCTTATGTAATGTTTGTACAGATTTAGTTTCCTTTCGAGAATCAAAGGTGAAGAGCTGGATAATCGTACTTTGCGACACGCGCAGTTCGTGGCAGACCGATTACCTGGAATTCTCTGCCAAGTCGGGAAGAACCGTACGCGCAAAAGGTGCAAACTCGTTTCGTACGTTACGCACGTTCGCGCGGCCACCAATCGCCGCTAGGCAGATAAGCTTCCGGGAACAAGGAGAGGACATCGATGGTTCGCCTATTTACCCTCGCGTTCGTCAATCTATACCGGTTTTTTCCTGTTTTTCCCTCGCCCTGTTGATCGCCAATGTCGGTCTTTATCTACGCGCGCGTCGAGAACTTTTACGGGAAATCAGTGTTTCTCGTTATTACTCGGCATACGAAGAAACAGAATGGCTATACGCGTACCAAGAACTGACAAATCTATATCAGATCCGATAATTCTCTTGCGTTGTACGATTAATTTCTTTTTCATTATTTTTCGTTTTGTAACAGTTTACTTTCTCGCAGAATGCTTGAAAATTCATATGCGCGTCTATTGGATTCTACAAACATCTTTAATCATTAAGCGATATCCGCGTGATTATTCACACATTGTTTGCTAATATTTGTAAGCGCTTAACCATGTTTTCGCCTGTTTGACGGCTTCGTAATACCTAGAAACATCTGAGCAAACACCGAATGTTCCCGGTAGAAACGTGACATTCCCGGGTGGGAATGTTCCCGCGCAGCTCCTCCCTCGTAAACATTCTTTCGCGCGCCGATTCCCGGTAGCGTTGGCTTGCGAGCTCTTGCGTTCGACGGCTCGCGTTCTGGACTCTGACCGACGATGTTCTTCCTTCTGTTACGCCCTGATGCCAACGGTTAAGACAATTAAATGGTTAAAGCGTGCTTATTGTCACGCTCTGTACCACGTGACAAGATGATCTCGAGACACGAAGCGTCCGCCTTGGAACACGTGGGCAACGAATGCACGAATATAGCACACGTAAATGAACAAAAACTGATAAACAATGGAATTACATATCGAGATATGTTTGTTTGAGAATTAATCGTCACGAAGTTACTACTAGACTGGATCGATTATCGTGGCTGGAATTGTTCCAGGCTTCCGGGTGTGCTCTCTTAGAAGTGTGTTCCAGTGTTTGGTCAGCATTGCAGCCTCATTGGAGTTCCAAGAATGTATTGTGTTCATTCGGAGGCAGCTATTTGTTTAAGTAATTCGTGGTCGTGACATGGATGAATCAATGGCTCTAGACGAGAATAGGAATTGCAGAGACGCGTAACGAGCGTGGGAGGCAGCGTCACGGGGCACTTATAGATCGGAATGAATTCCGTGCCTAAACATCGCTTAGCTAGAAATATTTTAAACAGTTCGATTCTTCGAAAGGAGTGTTGCGATCGAGACTCGAATTCGAAATAATTATATCACTCGCGGCGATTCTAAAACATTATTTCGCCTTTCACTTCCTCGTCTACTTGTATAACTTTTAAACGCATTTACTTTTTACTATATTTTTCGAAGGTCGACGAACGAACAGGCCAAATACGATGCATTACGATGCTGTTTAAGATACCAATTTCCGTTACCATTTCTGGAGACGTGTTCTCCTAGAGGTTAAACATTCCCTCATTTGAAGTCTACTTGATTTTTATGGATAGAAAGTACGTATTTGCATCGCGTGTCGGCCGAGGATACGTCGAATTTGTTGTTTTCACTTTCTAATTGCCGATAAAGCTACTACTTAGGTACTCGCGAAACAATCGACGTAGATCGACCGATTTATCGATGATTTCCTCGACTGGACATGCCTTGAGTTGAAAATCTTATCGATTAAAGATACGTCGGAATTCGAACGGCTAATTTTTCACGGTAATGCACTAAACTATGTTCAAATATTGAAGAATTATCATACGTTTCCCTATACGTTGTTAATCGCGTTTTCTCAGATTTCCGCGTCGACGAGAATGTTTCCTTGGAAATAACTCGAGCGAGGTTGTAAAGCACGCTGAGCGACGTTTAGCTGTTCGCAGCAAAAAAACAGCCGCCTTCATCGCGGAAGTTTTATAGCGAACCAGCGTATAAACAGTCAAACCGCGAAATTTTCGTTTTCCTCGCCGATTTTACGACGGCTTTTCATGGTTAGGAGTTTTTTTTTTCGCGCGACCCCGAGAGAGCTATGCTCATAACAAATTCTCGCGCGGGTTATCTTTCTTTGTCGCGGCGTTCTTCGCACGATTTATGTGCTTTTTTAAACCAACTTATAACTGTCATCGTGTCGATTTCGTCGCGAATAAAATTTCTTCCTCCGGTGGAATTGCCGCGAAAAAGCGACCTCTATTCTTGGAAAGTTTGTTCTAGCTAAGGGGTAACTGGGATAACGGTTGTTCAAAAATAAATAATATCCTGTGATATATTACGGAGGATTATTGCGATATTGACATAAGCAATCTTCTCGTTATAATTTTCCTCCGAACCGATGATTAGCGTATGTTTACCTTCGTTCTACACGAATTAAATAGATATATCGATGAATAATATGCATGTTATGCCGATTAGTATCTCTGTAGCAGATTCGTCTTGATCGAAGCACAAAGGAGGAATTTGCGAGCAAGCGAGTCAGTGGTATCAGCGCGAAAGATTTCGACACATTTTCGCGGATACGTCACGTTGGCACGTATCGTACATGACAGATAGTTGCCCGAAGCGTATGTGTCATTAGTTCGCGAGAAGAAGCGTGAGAAATCGCTGGTATTTCCTCTAAAACGTACCGCGTTTCTCATCACTCCTAATATGTACGCATAGACGTAATCAGGGAGGTATCGAAGTTTACTGCTTGAAATCTCTTTTCACTTTCACTCGAGCTTGCACAATACGCGTGCAAAAGATAAGATTTCAAACGGTAGCCTAAAAATATCGATTAGTTCTACTTCAACTATACTTCTTGATCATTTTTACGAAGAATTTTCTTTAAAAATATCAAAGTACTCGAAAACGTGAAAACTGTCAAGGTGCGTTAACGATAGACGATGTTTAATCAGTATCGATGACAGCCGTTCGCGGAACACGGGATAAAGCGTGCGAGATTCCGCGAACCGGTCGTAGGAAAATCAAATATTGGCCGTCGATAATCGGCGTCGATTCTATTCCCGCGCTTCGCGGAAAGTAATTCCGCAGTTATTCGTCCGACTTTTGCCCATCGCCGGAAACCAGGCCGTCGGGGAATCCGGACTTTCGACCGATCGCGTCACACTAGCAACTTGCCCTCGTTGTTGTTGTTGCCATTGTTATTCCCATCGGTCGTGACACTTCAGCCTGTCTGCACATCGACGATAGCGTGCACGCGGCGTGATCGTGACTCCTTCTGCATGCAACGACGCATTGCTTCATTTTTTTATTTCTCCTTATACGCGTTCTCGTTAGTTTGCGCTTCGAGGACACTTCTTTATATTTTTCAATGTTTGGTAAAAAAAAAGTGGAGTCGATCGAGGAAAAAGACGATAAAAAGTTGCGTGAACGCGGTGTCAGTTTCTTTGCCCTAGAGGTAAGAGGAAGTAGTGGGAAGAAGATAGATAAAACTCGAAACCTGTGATGTCTCCATCGGCGAGATATCAGTTTTCCAAACGACGAACAGGTGTAGGTTCACGTGCATCTAGTGTACACATTCTCGACGCACGCGCTCCTAGATTAGGCGTTTTTCCGGCCAGGTATTAGATATCGCGCGATTTACTGCCGAGTAACGCGTATCATGTGCTAACAATGACATGCATTTATATTCGCGCAATTATGGTTTATCTTACGGCGATGGCGCGTGCTCATCCCTATGGCCGTATTGCGCGTCTACGCATCGGCTGCGATAATAAAAGCGTCATGTGTCGCTCCGTTCTGTCGTACCTTTTTTCACTGGCCGACGCTCGTGTTACGACGCCACTGACTTTTATGTAATCGATGCTTGGAAAGCATCGCCACGGCTCATTACGATTCAGCCGAGTTTTTCTCACAAGAGTTTATTAAACGATTCTTAACACGAGGAAAGTTGCTGGAGACGAGATTTCGAAAGAATAATTTTGGGGGCGGTGGAAAACAGACAGCGATGGAGACGCCCACGGCGCTGTTGCGGCATCTCTAATCTTTTTTCACGCGTAGATAAACGCTCTTTGCCCGTGGACCTATTTGAAAAAAAAGCAACGTTCTTTGGCAAATTATCGACCGAAGAGAAACAAACACTCGTAAAATTGTAGCTTATGCGAGGGATATTTTGTAGGGGAACGGCGAAAGTAGGGGTAGGCTTGCTTGTTGTCAGAAGCAATAGCTGGCCAGGAAAAAGCTCGGGTAATGATGCGGTAACGATATCGATCGTAGGATCTCGAACAACAGCGTTCGGAAATCGCCGTTTGAAACGTATCCAGTGCTTCTATTTTTGCATGCAAACAATTCTTATGTAAGTTGTTTGTAAATAAACGATATTTCAAAGTTTATTGGATCATTAGCACAAGGTAAACGCGTAGAAAGGACCGCGCACGAAGGACGCGCACGCGATCTATGGTTAAACTCGTTCTTCTACTATTTACGACGTTACAACGATGAAGAACTAGTGGTTTCGCTGAGGAAATAATTCGTGACCTTGACACTATCTCCAAGAAAAATATGTTTTCTTTTAGCGGTAAAAAAAAGTTCTCCTTTTTGCCAGCAAGATGGTTGTAAAAACAACTGCGTGCTCATCGCAGAAAAAAAGTTTGGCAAACAAGAAGGCAGTGAAAACGAGGTAAAAAAAAATATGCGTAAACATGCATTTGCTTACTTCCTAAAATACGATGACTTCACTTTTGTACTGCGCGGAATACAAATTTCCCGCACTTGAACGATTTCGCATCAATTTATTTATGTACACCGATAGCTATTAAAGTAAAACTACCCTTAAAGAAATCGATCAAAATATTTTGCAGAAGCTATATTCGCAAACATGTTGCAAAAATCTTGCAAACATTCCGTTCGTACACAAGCTTTCGAATCGAAGGTCGAGATAGATTCTCGCGCTTCCTCTCGACGGAAGGTCGATGGGCGGCTTGAGCGAGCAAGATATCGCGCGATAAAGAAACGTTGCTCCGACCTATCCTTCCGACCGTCACTCATAATAAACGTGGACGGTGCCACGAGAGGAATGCGAATAAGTGGCGCGATGCGTTCCCATCCTGCGTTATTTGCGACCTCGAGAAGCAATGTACAGCCGTGGGCAGGTGCTCGCGACTTTCGCGAATCGGCGCGTGTTAGCTTACCAGTGTCACGAGTTAAAGCGCAGCATCGTTAATAATTAGAATTTTTTGCTCAAACTCCATTCAAATGTCCGTGACTGTCTCACGCTGTTTTTACGGAGATTAAGTCCCGGGCGTTTGATCGATCGATTTACAATATGTATTTACGACTTACGTTTATTTTAATTTTTTGTTAAATCAATACGTACCGTCTATAACGGCTCTCGCCTTTCCTCGAACGAAGACGCGTAACAGTAACAACAGCGCGATTAGATTTCATCGTATCGCGTAGAATAAGATAAAGCGAGGAACGGAAATAGTTGTCGCTCGTATGTAATTGCGATTGAATAGCTGTGCATGCGCGGCATGTGTCCTTATAAAGTCTGACCTTCGATGCGGTACAAAAATTACCACATAAAGACGATAAATGTTGGAGGGAGAAAAAATTGAAGCGTCGCTAAGACGAACGTGAGAACGGATGAAAATATGGTAGATGGATCGATTCAATTGGACAGAAGATAAAACGCGAGTGGAACGTGACACGTTCCGGCAATCTGACCGCTTTTGGCGCACGCGACGCGTCGTTTACGCAATTTATCGTAACGTTATAAACGCGGGGTTTAACTCCGTGTTCTTTGGTATCGCGTGCACGACCAACGACGCAGTAAATTCTCCGATCCTTCGTTTTAATCGTTCTTCGAAAACACGGCTGCCCCTGGGAACGGTATACAAACGACTTTCCACCCTCTGGCTTCGTACGCCGCGACGCCGACGCGTTTACTCTCGTGTTCGTCCCCGTGGCCAGATTCGGTATTCGTCGTATTAATTTGCAGGACCGAACGCAACTTTATCGCTATAGTTTCATAAAATCTGGTGTACTCACAGTGCTCGTTAGCCGATAACCTAGAGGCTGGCCTCGCGCGCCCGGAATGTGAATCAGCCGCACGCGCGGCTCCCACGGCCGCTGTTGTTTACAACGGCACGGCGGAGCGTGTGCATGCACCTTTAAGTCGGGATGCGCGGCCAGGTATGCGGCGTTCACACCTGTGCGCGACACCATCGGGCTAAATATAGAGAGTCACTCGGTATACTAGCGACGTTCTCGATGTTCGCCGATACAGACGCCTATTAATAGCGTGCGACAATCGGACGCGCTCGCCATCGAATTAAAGAGGGAACCGCGTGTGTGGTCCGGGCAATTAGCCGCTTTGCGCCTGATACTTCAGCGACAACTTTTCTGGACGATGTTATGTACCGAATGTATCGCAGAATGCAATATCTGGGTCGTGTTACGTCGTATTTCAGAAAGAGAATTGCACGGTAAAATTGTTCGATATGGACGATCTTTATCGCTAAATATAAATAACTATGATACACGCGTATTATTTCGCATACACAAGTTTACCGTTTGTGCTTTCTTTAGCTGCAGCCAACGAACCTTGCAAGCAAGTCGAACGAAAGCGAGTCAAAGCGGCCGCAGAAGCCGCCTGTTCCCGAACTAGCAGGAAAGTTAACCAATGGTCGCCCCCGGGACGTAAACAATAAACAAAAGTCCCGATGAATCAGCGCTAAGGCACGTTGAATCGAGCCAGCTCTAAAGATGCTCTATTATTAGCCGTGTGAGGCAATTACGGGCACGCCGGTAACGATTAACCAGCCGCTTTTAAATCGGCCAGTTATTCCTGCCGATGTGTCATGGTAAAGCGGCTGTTCCAGTGGAATCGGCGACATTGACGGCGTCATAGCCGTCCGTGTGTCTATTCGCTCGCCAACGCGGCCACGAGGAAATAGGATCGTGGAAATAAGCTTCTATGTTCGTCGATGATTTATAAATAAAATAACGAGATTGTTAAGCGGCGCCAACAGAGAATAAATATGCACGCGACGTACTGTTCTCCGGGCCCCAACGAACTTTTCCAGCGTATTTTCCCGTTTCCCCGTTTCTTCGAACGAACGTGAATGAAGGTAGACTCGGGACAAGCCTTTGTCGCCAGACGATTCACACACGTTCGCCGAGATGCGCGACCAGCATGCGAATAGCGGCACGTTCGCGATTAGAACACCCGCTACAGCCTACGTTCCCGTTGGTAGGCTGGTGTAAACAGGAAGCTCGCTATCGCCTTCACGCTGAATCTTCCATTGTCTCTGCGACAACGGGCAAAATCGCTCGGCGATTCTCCGTACCCGAAGACTGGCAGTTGGACAAAAGATTTCTTCTTTCGGAACTATATATGTAAGTAATTTTATCTCTTTCGTTTCCGCGAATTCCTTCTTGACAATTAGATTTCTGGATGGACTAGTTTCTCGTCGAACTCTAATCGGTTGCTCAAAGAGCGCATCCATGGCAAGTTTTTGCATATGATCTGTTTTAGCAAGAGAAACCGTCTCCGCATGAGAAACACGAGGCGCCGCCGTCTCGCTGCCTACTTTTTAGAATATTCGAGATTTCTACTCTCACGGACGATTTTCTGCCGTCCCGGAACTACGCGGCTCTGATGCATTATGTCCGCGCCACGTTGACACGTTCTCTGGCGAAAGACTTTTGTTCTTTCCCACTCTATGGATTATTCATGTATACTCGGTGTTTAAAGTGACAATATAATTACATCTCTAACTCGGCCTGTCATGGAAATCCCTGCTGACTTCAACCTTCCTTTTAACACGCGAACATCAAAAACTCCACAAGCTTCTCTTCCGTCTTTCGGGAACTCGGTTTTCCTTCGATTATCGCGCTCAGTCGGTACACAATAACATCGTCACTTTCTAAAAAGCGTGTCGTTCACATTGCCAAGCGTATATCCCGTCGGCGAACGTGTGAACGCGCTCAGAGGCTTAATCACACGCGCGCGGTGTCGTTCGGCCGCGATCCAGAAACGATGTCGAACAAAGAAGATCACGGTGAAGTTTGCGTGGAGAACGCGTTCGATGGTTGCACTCGACCTAGGTCAAGGTGAACGGGCGACCATCGTTCGTAGGGTCGTCGCTGCGAGGGAACAGCGTTCGACAAGCGAACGGCAGACAACGCAGGACTTCCGAGACGCATCGTGAGAAGTATCGAAGAACCGAGGCCGTAGGACCGGCTGGCCACGTGACTTCCCAGGAACGTGGCTTCCGTTCCATACCTCGTTGATTGCGTTGTATAACGCGTGCGGGCCGGAAGACGGATTACGAGCAACGCGGGAAATTGTCTTCATCCTCCGTGATCGCGTTTGTTTTCATTACCATCGAGTCAACGTGTTCGAATCCGACGCGCGGTGGAATTCGCATATAAACAAAGCGATTAAATCATTGCTGTTTAAGTCTTTATCGCTCGTAGGATGTGCCAGTTCCCTTTGGTCACATCCTTATCTCTTCTATTTAGAATCTTCCGTTCTAGATATTCCAAATATTTGATCGTTCGTTGTTTCGATGATCGCTTGCCTTTACCCAAACGATTCTAATTTCGCGGCCAGCCAAATTCGAATTTCGATATTTGTATCGCACGTGGTATTTAACATTCGTAACTACCGTTAGTAATCAGTTACGCGGAGTATGACATTTGGCGGATCTACTTTCATTCCTGACGCAACACGTACTAAGTTTCACGTCAGGTTCCGCTGGTCAGATATTCTACTGCATTGTATTATATAAATACAGTTGTGCATTTTCTAATTTTTCGATACATAGAAATTTCTACGGAATACCGTGTATTATTCTTACATTTGCCGCAAAACTCGCGAATAATTAACAGCGATCGTAACTGGGTAACAACGAGGAACCATCTGGTCCGAAACTTCAGACGTCGAAGACGCCATCGATCCAGTCCTTTCAACCTGGCCGAGCTTACGCAACGTCGAAAGACAAAACTATCGCATTGCGTTCGACGTTACCCGCCAGCTTCACAAGCCAGTCGTGGCACGCACTGATGTTTATTTGTTTTATCCGGTGGTGAATTGCACGCGATCGGTTTTCGGCCGCGTGATTCGAGGAGGACCGAGTGCGCGCCACATAAGGGCAGTAGGTCACTCCCGAAATGATCAGACCGACGCCGTCCGTGTCTGTCGGCCGCGACTACTATTCCTGGCAAATTATTCCGGCCTCTCGCGAATAAATTGGCCCGGACCGACGCCGACCGCGACCATTATCGTACGTGTTCGAGACTGCGTTATTAATTTAACGAACCTGCTGTCGTCTCCGCCATTACGATCCGTTTTATCGACTCGGAGCGTGATAATTCCAACGAATAATAATAAATTTGTCGCCGATAGAGAGTACGGTATTTTTGTTTGAGTCGTTTCTTCGTTTGATGAGGCATCGAAACTCGAATTATGTATATTTAGATATAATCAAGAGCGGGAAACGTTTTCGTAACGATTCGATCTTTCGTATCTTGGCAAACAAAGAGTCAGAGGAAATGTGCTCGTAAACAGTGACGTTCGCGAAGGAAAGGAATTCACGGCGCAAGAATTACGAGGTTATTTGGACGACGTTTCGCCGGCCGTGGAGGACGATTTTCCGAAACGAATCATCCCTCCACGCGTCCCGAAACTTTGTTCGCCATATATAAGTACGAATTTGGCAATGCGTCGTGTCTATTTTTGCGGATTTACTAGCCGAAATGGGTCGCTCGTGGCTACTTATGGTAGAGAAGCGAATATACCGAGTTCCTATCTCTCCAAAGCTTGTATTGCATGGTGGTGTTGTAATTTAGTTTTGTCTGTTAAAGAGAAGAGATCTCCTTCCATCCTTAGACGAAATACTCTTTATGTGCTATATTCAGGTAAAAATCACATATAACAAAGCCTATAAATCACATATAATAAAGCCTATAAATAAGCCTATTGAGAGAGAATTGGGAAATATTTTCGGCCGAAGCGTTTCTCAACGACGCGCAACTTGGAAAGAAAGACGCGGACGTAATTCGTCGAGGGCGGTAATTACTATTCGACTATTTTCGTTCCGCGTTGGTGTCGCGGTATCGTCTATAATCCACCGGCACTGGTTTGGCAACGACCTCCGTCTATTTATGGATTACTAACATCGAGACCGGACACGACTCGTTCCGGTCTCTCTCGAGTGGGTCGAGCACAGAGCGAAGTCGCTCGTGGCGACCCGTTTCCAACCGGCTACGCTCGCTGATGGATGAATCGAGTCGCTTGAAAATTTGCGAATCCGTCGCGACGCCGCCACGGAGGCGTCCAGGTGCTCCAATTAAATGGAAACGTCTGCACGGCGGCATTAGTGGATGGAAATTAATTGGTCGGCCAAGAGCGGAATCAATCTCGGTTAACTCGCTTGCTTCTGATCGGTAATTTGCGTTTGGAAACGATTGGCTGACTTGTTACAAGGCAACGATCGGCACGCGAGCAAGTAGGTTCAGAATCAAAGTAGCGGTAAACTGTGCGCTCGTCTTTTCTCGAGCAGTAACAAACAAAGCAGGAGGAATCTCGAAGATACTCTCGAATACTACTACTATTATTAATGTCTCTTAAGAAACAAAATTTTAATCGAATTAAGTCGATTACAATTTGAATCCGTTCTTGTTAAGAGTCGAGGGATTTTTGTCGTTAATGAAGATGCAACGTGTTTTCAACGTTGCTCTCTTCGACCAACGGTATCAACGTAAATGTCTTTAGAAGAATCGAATGCCTGGAAGGACTAAAATATTTTCATCGTGGGTGCTGGATTCACGGGTCGTTTATTTAAGGATTCGTGGCAGATGGACCGGACGTGGCTCGTTCGGATCTCGAGTGGGTCGAGTGCAGCGGTCGAGCGTAGCGACCCGAATTGCACTTGGTGCGCTCCGATGGAATGGATCAAATAGGTCACGCTCGAACGTGTTCTCTAATTTTTCCAGTTGGTTTGCAAACCTGTATCCTCGAAAGAGTCAGGCATCTCAGCCGAACAGCGGGGATTCCGAGTAAATTTAATCGTGATAAAATTGTCCATCAACCGCGTGGCCGTGTTTTGCGTTGGAAGGCTTCCGTCGATGCTACAATCCCATCCTAGATTCTGATACCGGGGACGTGTGATTGCGATAGAGGAAAGTGCGGTCATTTGCCCAGAAAGTTTCTCTTTTTGTAACCGGCTCACGTCGATCAGCTGCTTTTGAAAGGGCATCTAAAGACAGATCTGGACGTCGCTTTCCGAAAAACTGAAAAGATGTTGGTCATGGACGTGCGTTTACCGCCGGAGCGACTCGACGTAGCAAATATTGATATTGTACTCGACAAATATTCGTCTAATATTCGACTAATGACATCAAATATCCAATCACTCGATCCGTTAGACGGACCATCGAATTTTCTCTTCGGAGAGTTCGCAGCAATGGAACGTATCCGTGTATATTGGAGAAACGGCGGCGCTCAAGGTAGCCGCGAAACGTCTCAGGGACAAGCGTTTGTCGATATGTGGTAATTTGCCGAAATTGCGGTCTATGAAACGCGACCGAATGGAGAGCTAGAGAGGATAGAGGAGAGGAGAAAGGCACGGTCGTGTTCATTGGTTGGCTCGCGATCGTTGGACACGACCCTCGTGTTCCGGTCTGCGTGGAACGGGTCGAGTGCATTGCAGCGATGGTCGCGAGAGCCGATCCCCGATCTCCGATCCCCTTGGCTCGATCCGCGAGGCCACGCTTAGGGACAGTGGGTCAAGTAGGTCGGTCCCGCAACGCTCAGACAGCCGACAGGCGCGCGCTCAGGTTACGTAACCCTCGGAGGGAGAAAGTCTCCCCTCCTGCCCCGTGCCGGCGTCCTTCCAGCGTTCCCCCTGCGTTCAAACGTTCCCACCTCCACATCCGTGCGCGCGATCTGCAACTCGACTTGCCACGGACTGTTTACAAACAAATCCTCCCACCTTTCGAAGCGGCAGACCCTGCCTGCCACCCGGCGCGGACGTACATCGTCCGGCGACGACAGCGCCGTCTGGATCCCCCTGAATCGACCTGAGTCGACCTGGTCCGGTCTCCAACGAGAGCTAACCACGTACCGAGCCGTACCGAGAGTGCGGCGGCTGCTGTGTGCGCCGTGAATCCCACCAGACTGCATTGCGCAAAATTGCACCACCACCGACCGAAGAAAGCAGCTTGTGGAGAAATTGCCTTCCACTCGTTACAGTCAACCTCTACCTCTCTCTCCCTTTCTTTCCCTCTTTAGCCCTTCCTTCTTTCCCCAACCGATTCCCCTCTTCGAATCTTCATTTTACCCTGTTCGGTTTTCCTATTTCCTGTGTCCTTCGAATCACGCAGGCTCTCTTCATCTTCCGCGTCGAAGCGCCTTCTTTCGCACGATTTTTCCTCGATTTCTCCTTCTCTTGTTTCGCGATCTACGTCTCGCTACTAGATCCGAGTCGTTCGAAATCATCGCCGTCACGAACGACACCGTTGTAAACTGGAATCGACTGCGGAACTCCATCGCATTGTGGCGAGGCAGAGGGAACGAGTGAAAGGAAGAGGGAGCGAAAGAGAGGAGAATCGGGAAAGGAGACGACGGCGACGGCGACGACGAGCACGGGACCGGCCGTGGAGAGAGAAACGCCGTTTACTTTGCTTTTTACAGTCGCGTTCCAGATTCCCTGGAATCCGGCGCACTCGTAACTGTAGTTAATTGTTGTTTAGATCGAGCGATGGCCGTCGCGCCACCGCTTCGTACGTTACACGGTGTCCTCCACCGGACGCGAACAAAGGAAGACCACGCGATCTGAACGTGCTCGTCTTCCGGTACCCGGTCGACCTCTCGGGAATTCGGTCGCCGTTAGAAACTTCACAATTTTCAAACGCCCCGATCGAAACGACTGCCTCCAGTTACACACCACGTAATCGTTTCCAACGAGGCTATCGCATTTTTCAGGTGTACTGGGTCAGCGGGTTTCCGTGCGACCAGATCGTTTAGCCAGGCGGTTAATCGTTCGATTTTTCAGCGACGAATGCGCGAGGATTCTAACTCTCGAGCTATTGTTTCGTAAAGTCGTAAATTACGAACGAATGCATTCCGAGATATTTAGGGGTAATTTACTTTCGAAGCGGCGATTGCCACGACGAATACTGCCGGGTCGAGATCTTCTCACGAAGTTGCGCCTTGCGAAGCTGTCCGTTTAGATGCCGTTCTCCTATCGCGCGTATTTTTCTCCTCGTCGATTTGTTCGACTGTGAACATCCGCTTCAACCGATATCTGTCGAAGGTTCCCAGTTCGGCGCGCTAATTTCTCGCTCGAGGAAATACACGACTACGTATGTCCAGCTAGACGAGCACCATCGAACTTCGTCTAGACTAGTTCGCTGTTCCTAACCAACTTCTATGACGATTTCGGAAGGCATCTATCGATCCGTTTCAATTTGCTGCCTTCCCAAATTAATCCTGACTACTTGGTTAGACAGAAATTTGGTCGCCTTTCTCACAAACGTCGTATAATTCATTTCATAACCATAAGGCGAACGGTTAATCAAAGAAGACTTCTTCTACTGATATGAAAAGACACAAAATTGAAATTACGCAAGTAAGATAATAAAATTTAAAATTTAGAAATATCAGATATCTGCATGAATCAGAACTCAAATATCGAGGATCGATCGAACGATGCTGTTCGTCTAAAATCAAGCATCTTCGTGAATGTCGATACTCGTGAAGTAAGAGAAGCGTGTCAGGCATGTTTCTAAACACGCAGGACTCGAAGAGGATGCTCGCGATTATTTCGCGAGACGCATCCGCCTCGTCGAGGATCGACGATCGCCTGGAATCTAGCAGGAAAGTGTACGTGCGGCTAGCGAGCGAGCGAGCGAGCGATTCCGCATCGCGCGGCAGACGCGAATTTCGTACAAAACATAAGCCGTACATAGAAACGCAGATACAGTGGCCTAGACAAGTAGGTCGCGGCGCAGTTCTCGCGGCGCGAGCTCGCGTGCGCGAGACCGCGACGCTCGTGTCCGTGTGCGCAGCTAGGCGAGCAGACGCGGAGCGAAGCGTGTCGGTGCGCGTGTGACCGCGCTCGCACACCGCCGCACGTGGACAGGTATATCTACAATATTACATAAACTGGGTGCTTAGCTCTCTGCACCATACGTTATACCGGTTGTTTCACAAGAAGCATATCCGGCATTTTTGGGGGGGTAAGATTTTCGACTCTTTGACATAAGAGAGGCACACACTAAGAAAGATACGTTTGACAGGCGTTCAGTGGTTTCTTTCATTTCATGGAGTTGCTTAAGAGGAACGTAACGGAGTTGCGTGATTTTGTGAAATATATATTCTACGTTGCGCTCATTTCATCGATTAATTATATAAAGGAGTCGAGGAGTACTTAGAAAAAATAAACGTAGCAATTAACTACATAGGTAATAGATTCTATAAAAATTATGTATTTAGGAGGATAAGAGATTGAATGTTTCAAGTTAGTAAAACGGTAACCATATATGTACTTTCATTTAGTAACTTATCAGTAACTTAGCTGAGAAACCAATTACGTCATAGAACGAAGTTATCCAGCAATTACGAAGTATTCGTAACTTTACGATATACGATCGTTAAAGGCTTCTTAGTTACTCGAGCAGGGCGATACTCCGTTTCACTGAAACGGCCTGTACAGCCATTAATGGCAATCAAGGAGTTGAAAACACGCTGCAATCGCTTTTCAGACGGTTCCTTTGAACGTTTGCTCCTTTGTTCCGTTCTTTCGGGGATCAGGCGTGCTTTGCATACTTCCACGATCCGCCCAAGTGCCATTCCAGGCTCCTTCCTTCTGGAAGGATTTATAGAATCCTTATGGCAGTTGGCAAAACGTCGCTCCAGGACGTCCGACCGTTTCTGCGAATTCCCGAGGAGAATACAAAACGAATCGCGTCACTGATGTTGCGCAGAAAATCGTCAGGTTTCCACACCGGAAATTAGCGCCAGCATCTCGACGCCGCGCTGGGAATTCGTCAAATCGTTTCGTCGTGACGTACGAACGCGACCCGTTGTTTACACGTGTCAATTGCCTTCTGTGGCTTCCCGTTTGCCCCATTAGCGGAGCAATCAGATTGCAAGTTACGTAGACGTTAGTGCGCAGTAAGGGCGACTGTTCGCCTAGATTCGTTCGTGATCGATGAGCCATTTTAATCGTATTTCATTCGAATTCCTTTAATACTCTGTCTTATCCGTATGATCTTTATCCTCGTTTATTTTTCCAATTTATTTATCTTCAAAATTGTTCTCTTTTAATCGCACGCATAGGCGTGATCGACGTACGTGTCATGCAATATGTCGTAAGAAAGTTCGTTAAGCGATTCGATGGAATGAAACCTTGAATGATTTTCGTCGCGATTCCCAGTTAATTTTCCGCAATTTCGTGTAACTCGCGCGTTGCGTAATCTCCGGATAAGTCAAACGTTTTTCCGCGAACCTCCTCCCTCTCGCTCTCTTCTCCGCGTGCGTCCCGGCGAATTTTGCGCTCTTGTTCGCAACTCTGACGCCAGTTCGAATAAATTATGCGCATTTTCCGCGGTTACGAGCATCTAGAAATTGAAAATGAGAGCTTATGACGTTCGTGTTCCTCGCGTGACAATTCTAAGAATAGATTCTATGTGCGCATTGAATATTTTTTAAATGCAAACTCGGAGTCTTCTAGGACTTAAGAGATAATCAAACTTTACACGTGTAATGCTTAAGTATGTAAGGTGACTGATAAAAAAAACCCATGAATTAATCAAACGAAACGAAACAAAGGAAAAAATTCAACTCAACAGCGTGGGAACAGACTGTTCAAATGATCTGTTATCACGCGGCACGCGAAGTATTGCGGTTCATGTTCGAGTCTCGCGTTCGATTTTCCTCGAACCGTTCCCGTTAAAGCGGTGAGAAAAATTTATGGATCCGTCGTCGCGGACAGCGTTCTTGCGCGGTCAGAGAATAAATTAACGAAGAGCGTCTTGGCATGGTTCGGCTCCTTTTGATATGCAGCCACGCTGAAATCTCGTGGCGCCAACGGCGATGATCAATTAAATTTAATTAACATCAACGAGCTCGGATTTCGCGACGACAAAGGACCACGGAAATTTCGATGTACCGCCGGGATTAATTGGCCGTTCGCTTGTGCAACAAGTTCCAATTCCTCTCACCGTGTGGAATTCAAACGCTCCAACGGGATTATCGGTAAAATGTTCGAAACGGGGATATCGTTGTTCGCGGAGAACGATCAAAGACGCGTAACGGGGACCGAAAGTTTGCACCGTGATCGCGTATAATCGGCTAGTCGATCTCGTTTAATTTCCCTCCCACGCACGCGAGGCAAAGAAACGCGCGCCAAAAATTCCCGTCGACTTTCTCTTGCCCAGCCGAGCGTGCACGTTCACAATGGAACGGTCGGTCGTTCTTAACCCTCGGAATATTAAAATGATTGCTCGCGGAGCGTTGAATCCGAGGATCGAGCCGAGCGAAATTCGCGGTATCCGTTAGCTCGATCTCATCGGTTTTCTCGTCACTTCGAACGCAACGCAAATTTTGACAAGATCCGTTTCAAGAATACAACGTATCATGGTACCAAACGTACGAAACAAAATCGCGCAATATTTCACTGTTTACCAGCTACGTCGAGTCCCGGAGGCCTAGAAAAACACTTCCACTCTCTCGACTTTCTATTAATTCTTACAACACTCGGAGGCAGCCTATTACCATCACCACCTTCTGAGGACGTTATTCGTACTTGAAACCGACACCGAACCGTCGCAACTTCTCCCGACTGGCCGGTAAACGGTGGATCTGTTGTGGAGGGAAAGACAATCTCGCGATGGCCGGTGGTGAAAGGGGTTGGGCGCGGAGGAGAGCGGGGCGCCGCGCAGCCAACACAAAGCCGGAGAACGCAAGAAGGAACGGCGGCGAATCGTGGCTGCATGTCGAAAGTTTACGGTGAATTATTGCGTCGCAGTATCTAGACGGGGCCTGGTTCGCTGACTATCTGGCCTACTTGCATGTTTTTACCCGGTGATTCGGAGCAACCGCGTCGTCGCGTCTACCTGGAGGTCGCCTGGTGGCTTCGCGACGCGTCGCATCGTGCCAACGACTCCGCGTACCTACGCGTAAATAATCGTTGATTAGAAACCGAGGTGGAACACGGAGAAACGGTTACATGGATCGAAAACACGCGTAACGCCATTGCGAGGCAAGTATTTTCTTGGCTTCGGCTCGACGATGCCCGATGTATGCTGTCGATAGCTAAAAATAGACACGAGAAAGCCGTTTCTCTTATCGACGCGCGCCTTTATCTACGGTTTATCGGATAGGATAGGCTCGATGTTCGAAGCGGAGGCCCTTCGTGCCTCTCGACACGGGGTTGACCGTGTAGGATGTCGGAATGCGGACACGCGGTATCGGATTGCCGGCGATTGAGGGCGATCGGTTACGTGGGTGGAAGCGATTTAGCGAAATTCTGAGGTTGTTTGCGGATTCGATGCGGAGGCTGGATGATGTTATACCAGGAACGGTAAACTGTCGGGGAATGGGACCGATGATGATGTAATAACTGACATCGATCGATCGTCATATATCGAAATCGAAAGGCTAAGACGTTCGTCGAGACAAGGTTAAAATCGATCGTGTTTCGTAAGTATTTATCTAGGTACAGCAGAGTCTCGTTTAATCGGTCCTCGAGGCCGAACCTCTGACTGATTAGTTAAAAAATGTATATCAATTACTGTTTACCGGCTGTTAATGAGACGCATCTATGATTTAAGATTCTAATTGGAATTATATATAAAATATAACGATCCATCATTGTTATATACAAAATATAATACATTCATGCCTGTAATAAATAGGATCGCGATACTTCTGGTGGCGTTGTCGATTTCCAGTCTACGAAACGAACTCGCGAAACTGATATTTCGATCGAGCCCAAGGAACACCATAAAATGGCAAGTACTCGATAGAGAAATATCAGCAAGGCCGATGTACACGCCTCGAGCCAGGCGAAAATAAACGAGGTCCACGTTATCGTTGGATGGAAGTAGAACGACGAGGGGTCGCGGGTCGCGTACCGATAGATCATTCGATGGACGTTCACCGTTTTTCCACCTGAATGCGAAATCAATGTGCATAGAGTGGCCGCACCGTTTAAGGAACGCCTGAAAAACGGAACGCGGTGACATAACATGGCGTAAGCGTAGCCCCGTGAATGTCGTTGTCGCAGCGACCTATTGATTCGACGATCGCGGATCAATTACGCCATCGTGACTCTTGTCGGGAATGACCAGATGAACATCGCTACACGCTGTCACAATTTTCTTATCGAATCGTTTGCTTGGTTTGTTCGACTTATTAAAAAAACGAATCAATAATGTTTTTTGAATAAAGGCAAAAAATAAAGTTAAAGGTTTTGTTGTAACGCGAACGATTGATAAAATATCAAGGGAATCAACCCTTGTCGCATCAGCTTGTCGCGTTACCACGATGAAAATACTGCACGTGAGCCAGAATGTCTCATTTAAGATCGGGATGCGCCACGAGCGAGTACGGTTACGCGACATTGTGTAATATTAGTCAAAACGCTATCGTTCCAACGGTGATTGCCAGCCATTGCGTCGAACGAGTGGGTCCGTTGATATATACGAGGCGAAAGCCCATCGGTGCTCTCGATATCACCTTTTTAACCGAGCATTAATACCGGTAATAGCTGGTTGTCTCGTTGCATCCGGAAATCTTATCTGCGGATCCGTGCAGCGGTTATTACGAGCAGCCGGCAATCAACAGCAATAACCAGCCAATGTTCTTACGAACTACGATTATATTTATCTAGCCGTTCGACCGCTGGCTTGTCTGTCGATACGAGACGAGAGATCAAAATCGTTAGTTAATTGTCGTGACGCAAGAGGTTTCGACGAGGTACCGCGTTCAAGGACCACCGTAGTCGATGAAAATGTTTATTCCGTCTTACACAGACAGGAGCCGATATCTTACTTCGGTAAATCGATTTTCGTGATGTAACCACGTGTATACATATGCAAAACAGTCGTCTGCGATCATATGTTTCTCGAGACAGAAAAGAACGATCGATTAGACTCGCAAATCAGTGGGATACGGATTCTGGCATTTGATACCGACAATTTCCGCAAGGAATGCGTGATTTCTGGTCACGCAACTTTATAATCGTTCGGCACATCCTGGTACAACTACACCGATTTTCGCCGGCTAACGAGTTATCGATATCGGCTGTGACGCCGTTTGCCGCGCATGGATTATCACGCGTGCAGCCTCGCGATTCTCGATTATACAATCACTACGCAGCTCGTTGTAGTCACGAGTCATTGTTGTCGAAACTCAGCGAAGTCGGGGCATTGCGCGTGAATGTCAACAGACAAGGCAAGTCTCGTTACACACCGAGAAAAAGCGGACGCCTGGCGTGGTTGAAGTTCAGGCGGCCATCAATCCGGTTATAGTCTAGTTCTGACCGATACGTAGCAAATGGAACGGCTACGACGTTCAGAGAGCGGATACGCGGCCCGATTCTTCGGTTCACGAGGTTGGTTCATGAACTGCGAACTGAAGTTGGCGAAGAAAATAGGAATCGGTGATGGAGCGAACTCTGGCGTGACGAAGGCTATCGAGGCTATCGGAGTCCTTCTTTTGTCATTTTTCCATATGCTTCGAACACTTTGCGACCATTCTCTTTACAACTGTATTTAATGAGAAGAAAATCAAGTCTTATAATACACAAGATCAGGTTTTATGTTATACTTACTGTTCATACGTTAGATACTAAACGGTAAATCGCCTAAGATTTTATCGTCTTTCGATTTATTTGTATCTTTGTCCATCCTAAGACGTCATTTTCTTTTCTTCCGCCGTTATACCAGATAATTAAATAATAATAGTAATAAAACATTAATATATTCCATGCTTCGGGTAATGTTCCATAGGTCGAGGATATGAGACTACTTTTGTTCAGATATATTTTCCAGCTCCACCTGTCAATAAGTAAGAGCAAGCAAGTCGCTCATCAGACTCATGGTTCGAAAGTCGAAGCCGCCGCCAGTATAAACAGCTTGGTACAGATCCCGCGGCGGAATGTTACGCAAGATCGTGTAACGGCGAACGATATCGTCGGTGTTATCAGCGGGGTTCTCAAAGCGAGCACGATAGTCGGCCTGTCGTGTCTGTCACCGTGAATAGTCACGGCACACCTATCGGCGGTGGACGTGAAATATGGGCGAAAGTATTTTCTTCCAGGTGGGATCGCGTAATATCACTGGCGCAACGTTGCGCCCCGTTGTTCCTCGGGAACGAGAGCGGAAGATAATTGGAGTACCGGCCGTCGGAGCTCAGTGATTCTGCGATTGTTTCGCCAGTCGTAAACATTTACGTAACGCTACACTCTCGTGAGTATATCGTTTAAGAATGAATTTTGGTTAAAGATGTCTTGAAGAAATAATGACATAGATATAGAAAGACGCAGATACAGTACATCACAAAAGTATCCGTACACTTACGGAAACCTTTCATGAATGTATTATGCCTCTGGTCTTTATCTATCTGGTTATGCTTCGAGTAAAAAATTAATTCGGTGATTTCAAAATTCCAAGCAACGATGGACTACCTCTCTCTAAGATTCTCCTATCACATACAACGTGTCTCGTAAGAAACCACAAGTCAATCACGATCAACTTAGACATTTATGTGGAGCAGATCGGTGAATCCCAAACGAAGCATCGGAGCCTCGATTCCGCTCAGCAGAATCAAACGGCTTATTACGAAGGCTCGATAGCAGCTTGTTGGAATCGAGTTGAGCCGTCAGGAATTTCGTCGATGATCGCGTGTATCCGGCGAAATGCGTCGCCTGGTATCTGCGCTGGAAATCAGAACGGCAGCTGACGTTGTTGCGCGGAGAGTCCGGTACCGGTAAGCCCGACGTGTCAGCCGCGGAGAATTACTCGCAGGGGATAAATGCGAATAGAGTGGCTCTCGCTCGAAACATTGTGAAACGCGTTACGCTACGATTGCGAGCATTAACGCTGGCCGGCTTAAGCCCCGTTGGCAATGAATTCCCAGTTGTTGATTGCCGCTTATGTCACGGTGAAAGCTAAACGGGTCAAAAAGCGTAATTAACGTAAACGTAACGCTGTTTACGGGAGGAGATAGATCGGCATCGTTCCGTGCGAAATTTTGCCGTTTTAACGCGATTCCTAAGAACAAACGAGCCGACCGCGCACGCTCCGTTCCGTTTCTCTCAGTTCTCCATTGTCTTATCCTGTTTCGACCAAGCGAATAGGAAATTGCTTCGTTCTCATGCGAGACATCGTGTGTACGTACATACACTTTCAAATTTGACGAAAATAATCGTCGTAGTCGAGTCTCGTAGCAGTACAAATAAAATCGTTAAATATTCGATACTATACACGTTCGTATATTTATACAGAGGTGTCCAGAAATATTCGAATATTTTCGCGAACCTGTAACGCATCACTGAACGTAAATACGCTTAAATACAACGACGCTGTATTTTGAAATAGCAACTTTAGACATCTATCGGTTCTGTACAAAAGAATCTGTTGAATCTTATCTAGAAAGGAAACGCGGCCAATTGAATTTCTCGGTTTAACCAGGATGGCAAGGCCGTGCTCGTGGTCGATGACCGATAACCCGAGTCGGTCTCCGATAGAAGATCACGGCGACAGGTGAATACAAGAAGAGACGACGCGCCGCCTGTGCGTCGAACAATGCTCGATTCCTCTCCGCAGACTGTATGCGAATTACTATGCCAGCGCATAAATATACAACAAGGTAACGGAAGCGAGCAGGAGGCTTGAACGTCGCCTTAAGTATTCCCTGTTTAATTGCTACGCGTTACACCGTCGTGCGCCGTGACGCGCGATTTCGACTTTCGTTTAATTGGCGTCCATTCCGCCGTGTTTTCCTCTAATCTCATCGCAGCGATGCGGACATGGAATCACGGTTTTACGAGCACAACGCTAAATTCGCAGTTGTGCATCCGGTTCTTACGACGCGCTATGAAAACGCTCCGGTGAAGAGAGTTCAGTTCGAAGAACGCCTTCGATCTGATATTGCTGATTTGCTGTAGAAAAATTATTTCTCGTCTCCATTTTATCTTACATGTAACTTCCATTGTCGCGCGTCGCGACATCGTATTTCTGTATTTCAATGACGGAATTTTCGCAACCGCGTGCTCTAGAACGAAAGCAACGTGGTTGAAAAATTAGAAAAAACTTGAGAACTTAGCGAAGCGTAAATTTTTCCAGATAGCAAAAAATCGACCTTCGCGACGATTATACGTAGACGTTCACCGATATTGGATGTTACGTAAAGCGAATTACCATCGATCGCAGGGAGTCGGCAGAGCAAACGAAATGCCAGAGACCGGAAATGCCAGCATGCTATCATGTAACGTATTCTTCGAGAGTTTGGACGACGTTCTAATCGTTGTGAGTATCCTCGCCGCAATTGAATAGAGACGCGACCCGGTGGTAATTCCACTAATAATAAAGCGTTGACGCGTTCGTTGCTTGACGTTGTTAGTGTATTATGGCGCTAAGACTTCTCGGAAGAAAGGCGCTCGTATCTGATTGGCGGCGATGTAAATAACACGTGGTGACGCACAAGAAATTCCATAGGAGTCGCTATTTATAGAAGAGTGATATTGCAGATATCCTGGACACAGGTACGACTCGAGTCCAGGTGGCACAGTCGAAGGTCGAAATAGAAATCTCTTTGACTTCTCTGTGAAGTTATCTTCATTTCATCGCTTTGCATCTTAAAATGTTCTCTACATTCTTTTCTAAAATCCTATTGTTACACCACAAGAATCTTCACAGTAGCTGGAATTGAAATGTCTGATGATCATAAAAAGTGGAAGAACCCTCTTAACGTTGCGATAAACTTAGGTCGGCTTTCTCTTTAGTTAGATCCCTAGAAAATGCCAAGTATATTGAAAAAAAGCATTCCATTCGAGTTAGTCTTGGTCATAGGTTGTAATAACGACGATAATCTCTTGCATGCTGTTCCGTGTTTACGCGAACAATAACAATGTTACTGGCAAATCCTAATTACATAACTGTGTCACGTAACTGTTTTGCCTTGCTCGCCGGCCAGTGAATACTTTCGACGAGACGTCGAAGGCTTTCTTTCTACGCTGCAACGTCATGTGGAAAGAGGAACGCAGACTGTTCGACGACCGCTGACCGCTAGGAAACGAATACGATTCGAACAATAAAATCGATAAGACCGGAAACGGTCGAACGTCATAGTCGAGACGCGACATTTCGTCGATGCTTGGTCGCTTTCGTATTTCGAAGTTGTCGGCCAGGTTGATTGTTAGAGCACACTGAGTGTCCCCTATACTATGTATAATGACGATATTATTAAATGATTATGTAAAATTTGAATTTTCCGCCGGCGCCAACTCGGTGCATTAGGTAAGCGCCATAATTATAGACAAACCTCGACAAGAATGCGTCGTTTGCTACGAGCACATGGTTATTACGATAAATTGCATTCGAGGAAACGCCAACAGAGTCCTAGAAATCGTGTCGAGCTGTATTTTATTGTCGATCGTCGAGAAATTCTTCGTCAGACGATCGAAGAAGCTTATCTATCAAATTCTGAATTCCAAAGTTATTAGCGACGTTTCAAAGTTTGACAATAGCATACTGCGCGACTCAATTAGAAGGGAGAATTTCAAAACAATGCACGAGTTTCGAAACGTTATACGAACGATAATAATTACCTTCGGAGTGACAGTGAGGAATGACAATTTCAAGGTGATCTTTGTCTTAACACGAGAAGCTTTATATCCTCTGTTCCATGGAATGACGCTTGTCTGTAAGTTTAACGACCTATAACGCAAGGTCATTCAAGGTCACAAACATCGAATTCGAAAGAACCGTAAAAAAGACGATAAAACGTCTTCAGGGTCATTCCTCTCTCTTTACAAAGTAAAAAGCACACCATTCTCTTGAATGAACGGAATTTGACCTTGAAATCTGTTAGATACAAATGAAAAACAGTTGTTCAAAGTTAGACGTCGGTCGCATCGATCGATCCGAAAGAAGAATCGTCCTACGTGTGTATTTTTTCGCCGTTCATCAGTCGCATGCAGGAAGGAGGAGCTATATATAGGAGCATAACGTCACGCGGGAAACCGAAAAAAGGTCGTCGACTCTTTTAACGGCAGCCGGTGTTCATTCATATTTATAGCGATGAATGAAAACTCCGTGCCGAGTAGTTTTGATCGATTCGGAGGCGCGCCGATTCGCATTCGTTGTTCCAACGATGTAGAAAATCCATCGTTACCCTCTTCGACAAATTGTTCAGAACTAGAAAAAAGAAGATTTTGAAATTCATGCAAACGCGTGTCGAAAATATATTCGTCATTATGAATCAAACAGAGTAAACGTAGAGAGATACAAGTTTCCAGAATTCGGTTAATTACGAGCTGGCTTCGAGTTTCCGGAACTCGTGTCCCAAACGATACAATTACGCGGACGCTATTTTCTTTCGTTTTTTTTTTTTTTTTTGTCCATCACACGTATGTTTCTCTACAGCATTCGTCAGCGTGAAGACAATTTACACTCGCATCACGAATAGGATGGTTGTAAAATCGGAAGATTGAACTTCACTCACCGTACGATCAGGCTTCCAGGAAGACCATCCCGAAACACGAACTATCATTTAGTTCTATTTGACTCAGCAACGACGCTCTTTCCACAGATGGGTGTTTCCAATTGGCATTTTTCCGGCTGGTCCGTCGATTACCACGACGTTTTTTCGCGTACGCCGCAACGACGAAATAAGATTACCGGTGAACGACGATCAACGCGGTCCGATACGTGACCGGCCAACGATGGTGCAACGTGTTTTCGATTTTGCCTGTCCTGTCACCGGCTAATGTCTATGCCGTACGTGCTGCGAGCTTCGTTAAAGCGATGCCAGACTTCTCGCCCCCGTGGAAACCTCGTTAACAGAGCAAATAAGTAATCGCCGTGGCTCTAGCACGACTCGATTCGCTCCAGGTATTTCTCGTACATGCTACTGATCAGTATTCCGTTCGAGGAAAACACTTTCTTCTTGTTCGAGGAATTTTTTTTCGTTCCTACTTCCGTTTTCTTCGTCCGGTATTTGTAGCTTACATGGGAATTTGTTTTGGAAATTCAGAGGAAATATACGTGGTAGAAATTCGTGTTTATTCTACTTTGCACTGGGTAGAAATTATATTTCACGATAATGATTTTAATTTCGGTCGAATAAATAGCCGCCCGTCGATCGATACGAATGAAAACTCGATATCGTAGGAACGTCGCGATAATAATGGAAAAAGTGGTCGACGTTTGACGGGGTTGGCACGAAAATAAGAAATAATCCTGGTGAAAAGCGTCCGGGGATCGACGATATCGTTATCTAACCCTTCCAGTTCACAAATTTGTGGAAAAGCAGTGGCGTATGGCTCACTTCCTGAAGATAATGCACGCACCACGAGTGAAATAAGGTCGATTATTTACACGCGACACCGTATGGGAACCGTATGCGCGTCGATTCTAGTAACGCACGTCACATTTCAAGTCGTCTTTGTCAAACCTCGTGGCTGGTGCGTGGTAACACTAGCTTATCTGATCGTTTTCCTCGCATGAGAAACTCTGAAATGTTTAAGCCTTATTTGTAACGCGATATTTTCTGTCACATCAAATTTTTTATTACACGCGCAAGAATTACTTCATCGTGTTTAAATGCGTAAAAGATTACATGCAACTAATCCTATCCTTTTAATCTGTAATAAAAATAAATATTTATGTAACTATCTGTTACTTTCTTATTTGGATTTCCTTCTTCTTCTTTAGATCTTTGTCTAGATTTCCCTTTAAAATTTATTCTCATTTAAAAACTTTTCCCTCGATACCTTTATCGTTCAATGCAAATCTCTCGGTTTCATCAAGAAACCGCAGCTATCGTTAGTTTCATTTGTACGAGCGACGTATTCAAGAAAATATTTTAGTTTAAGAAGTTTAACCCTCGTTGAGACCATCCTGAACAAAACGTGGCAAAAACCAGGAAAATAGAAGAAGATCGGATAAAACACAGGTCTCGCGAACTTTGAGAAACACAGTCGCGTAGTTCGCTTCCTGAACATAATGTACATACGATGGGTGAAACAGGGTCAATTGTTTGCGCATAACGCCTAATAGAAACGAGTACACACGGTGGACTGAATGACACGCGCTGCGTGTCAAGGTTCTTTCGCGTCATTTATTGCACGCCACGCGCCGCGAGTTTAATTAAACCTCGTCTTAATGATATGTAATATGTACATATAATCAAGCGTACGTGGAGCGAATTGCCTCATGCTTCGCCGATTTATTACATGCGCCCAACTAATAAATTTGCTCGATTAGATAATTTCAAATCGTACACGAGGCACGAGCATTTTTCTTCTTCATCATAGCGTTACCTTGCGCTTCTCTTTGCTTCTCTTTGCTTCTCTCCGTTCCCCTTTTCAACGAATTCGTAGTTTAATGCTTATACATTAATCTTGAGATTTTCTCGGGAATTACATGCGCTGTTAATGATAGAATTATTCTTAGATCTATCCTATTAAAGGTTTAATACTACAATTATCAGAGTTGGTAAAACAACTGCAGCAAATATTCGTTTTTCTGCATTTCTTACGAGTTTGCTTGTTTATTTATTTTTTTTTTTTTTTTTTTTTTTTGGATAGATTCAATTTTACTTTGTTCGCTAGAAGTTTCTACAAGCATTTCGGTAGTTTGTTAACGACACGTTGCTCGGTCGATTCGGATAGGTGCAATTATCGAGTAAGCAGCGCGGTTTCGTTATATCCTTCTGTTTGTAAATGAAACGTCACCGCTGCTTAAATTCCCATCGTGCCGCAGGGTTAATATTAACAGCGACGCTAATGCACACGTATCCATTAGCAGCGTCGTGGAAGGCGCACGTAAATGAATCCTTGCTCTACCGCGGCATTACGTGCTCTACGCTATTATTTTATCGTTCAGGAAACATTATCTAATTTGCTCGTTAGTTTGTATAGATCGTGCTATCCTATCTGATCGAATGAACGGGTATGATTTTTTCGAAATGGATCGATTATTACGTTACGACGACGAAGAAAATCGGACAACGCGCTCGAGAGAAACGAAAGTCCGCGTGAAAATCTGGAAGAACGAGGAACTGTAATTCGCGGCTTCAGTTTGCGTAAACGGATATCCGGAAATCGAGAACCGAGAGAATTCGAACAACAAGCCGATGAAACGATCGGTAATGAGCATCGATCGGATCGCTCGTCGAAATAGCTGGCAAGGACAGCCTCTGAAGCGGAAATTCTCTTACGAAACAGAATTTCTTGTGGAACGCAAGAATTCTGTTACGCGATTCGTATACACGATGCTGCGTAGTACGTTTCGAATCGGAAACAATAATTTCCGCGCTGATGTAATCGTTTCGGTGAACGTATAACATTCGCAATGAAACAGACAGCAGTATCGTCTGCGTATTTCTGACTGGTCATTCTGCTGGAACGTTCAACAGGCGCCTTGTTTTTATTCGCCCTTTTTTTCTTCCATCGTGCTCGATGAAACTAATGACGCGATGACGCGAAGAACGCACGCAGTTGATAGTCAAGAGTCGATCATTGACGTTTCTAGCTTTTAAAATAGCCCACGCTACTCCTCACCAAACGTTTGCATAGCTCTTACAATTTCCTATTGGCTAATTGGGACGAGCACAAATTTCGAGATACCAAACAGTGAAGCAACAAACAGTCGGCTGACCAAGAGGAATCGCCCGCGGGAAATCACAAAAAACATTCTTCTTCCTTTATCTGTTCTCTCCAACCATGCTAACCTAGACGTCTCGTTATCAGCAGGAGAAGTGGCACGATTTTCTCCGTCGATTTACGTTCGAAAGTTTTTTGCTCTGCTACCGGCTCGGTTGTTCGCTAAACGCGGCCCCATAAATTATTCCCTGAAGAAAAACAAGCAGCGCGAGCCGAAACGAGGAGTTTCCCTTTCATCTGGCCAGGGGGATTTAGTTAGGACCGGTGCTAGACGGGATTCGAAGGACGAGAGAGAATCGAGTCCCTCTCGTCGATAGGCCTGCCCTCTTGTCACGATGTCCCTCGGGAATCCGGGCCTCTCGTCCATCCAGTCCGGTAATTACACCGACGCCACTCTCCTTTTTGAAGTTGGCACGCCCGCGGAATAAGTTTACCGGCTCGAAAGTCAACTCGCCGAGGCTCCTTGGCCTTCGTCGCTGATTAACCCTCCTGAGATTAGCTTCCTGATGGAGCTGGAATTATTTTATCCCGGGTTATCGACACCACGAGCCCGTTTCCCTTCGACGCTTCCATTATCCTGTGGTGTCCGTGCGTTCGCGTGAATCGGCTTAAGAGAGAAGAAAGTTTTGTATACGTACTGAAGAGACACGTTTTCCATCTTATATCCTCTGTGATATCGTAAGCTCTGCAATTTACGAAGGTATACGAAGAAAAATCATGGGATTCGAACTATTTCCGAGTAAATATGAAATATAGTGTATGAACAATATTACGAAAGATTTGTCATGCCAAAGTGACAGCTTTATCGCTTTAACCGGACATCGTAAACACCTCGAGTCGAACAATAATATAAGCTACATACGTATAATCTACCTATTATTGGTTCAAGAAAAAGTGTAATCGTACTGTACTCGCGGTAAACAACATGACATTTTACTTTTTTAGTGCGACTAACGTAAGAACCTTCGTGTCGATATTAAAATTTCAGCCCACGTGCCGTTCCGAGCAGCCAGCCAAGGACGAAGAAGAAACACTTAAAGTAGCTAACAAAGGACAACAGAATCGCAGTTACACCGATCGGTTCGCGTCCCCTTAGCCTCCGCCAAATTATAAATTTTTCGCCGATAAGATCCATCGGGGCGAGCTAATATTGGCACACCGAGTGATTTTAATTTTACACTTAAGGGAATCGATGTTATCGAGTTTGCTCAAGGGGTGCGGGATTTCAACGTCTAATCTCATCTCATTTTCTTCGACACCCCATTCGCCTCTTTTCTCCTCTGCCTTTCCTCCTTCGTTTTGCCTTCGCGCGAAAAGTCATCGAGCGTCCGAGTAATCAATTTTGTTTCGCTGAAATCTTCCACGGAAGAAGAAACACATGATCGATTCTCCTTGAAGTTGTCAGCGATCGACTGTATCGCCGCGATTAACCGCCACTCTTTATGTTTCTCTCTCGGTTTCTTTCCTGGGAAATCGACGCCATCCATAACAAATTGATGTGAGATCGCGTTGACAAGCCTTCGCGTTGATCTTCCTGCGATTAAATCACGATGACTGTTTTGATAGAGAAGGTAACGACAGTATGACGACTAAAACAAGATAATCGTTTTCATCGTTGCAGTTTTCTGAGCTTGAAAAGCACTCGTTAGTCGTACTTCACCTTCTGAAGATTAAGTTATTTATAATTTGTTGCAACCGATAATTTATCATTGATAATTTATAGTTCGCTGATCGAGATAGAAACAAAGGCGGGGAAAATTTAACGAAATCAAAGCGTTTCCTCGTTGAAAGGACGTCGAAGAGCTCAGTCGAAGAACTCTGAAAAGATGATAAAAACTATCATTCTCGACCGTTCGCGGTAGATCCCTTCAACGAGAGTCGAAAATTCTCGTTACGATTAGATATTCGATGCCACGAATTGGTCAATCTCCTATTTTGATTAGCATAATAGAGATGGTTGACTGATCACAATACTGAAGTAACAGGTTATAATATACACTTTAGTCCAACAACTTCGTAGATATAAATAGTTACTCGTCGTGCGTATAGAGTATTCTCAATGACGTGTAAATAGTAAGTTACAACTAACGACTGATCAATGAACGAAAAACCAGTCGATATATTGAATGATTTAAGGCTGATAAACTAGTAAAGTTCGGTGACGATGCTGTCGCAGAGAAAAACTATTGTTGGGAAGTGGTCGTTCTACCACCGGTCACTTGCGGGTTAAATGACCGTTGAACATGGGAAACACCTTACCTTCCCGTTTCTTACCTGACTGAACAATAACCATAATGGACTTGAAGATATTCTATAACAATTGACGGGTCTTGACGGTAAAATAAAAATGCTTAGTTCCTTAGGATTATTGCTGTCTATTGACTAACTATATTCGTACAGCTAGTGGTCGTTTTGACCGAGGGATGGATTCTGCTTTATGTAAAAAGTCACCGGGCTTATTAATCATAATAAAACTTTTACTTGACAGTTTCAACATAAAATCCGCTTCTGAAAATTTTATACAGACAGAAATTCTGTAAAAGTTCACAGACATTTATTCTACCCAGTGAGGTAGAATATTCCCAATTCTTTTCATAATTTTTCATTAAGTAGGATAAGAAGAATGGAGCTTAAACCGTAAATTGCGTTTGTAATTTCTACGTAACTAACTCTGTAGGTAGAGTTAGTGGCCTGATACTTTACCGAATGGGATTTTTTTCGAGAGATCTGTCGAATGATATACGGCCAGATCAAATTGGTTTGGCAGCACTTTTACCATGCTTATTCGGCAATACCCTTTAACGAGGACGTAATGAGACTGAAATTACTTTGTTGGGAAGATACCGTAAAAGTTTACGTCATTCGACTACGATGATACGATAAGCGTCATACACTTGCATAGCTTAACAGGCCTCGTAAAATTCGACCATACCGGATGTCACCGCGATTTCCAAGAGAATCGTTATGTTTCTCAATTTCCTGCGATGTCAGTTGATAAAACCTACTCCGCCACTCGTGGCATATTTCGCGATAGGAAACATCGTTCTGTTGGCTTTTAACTATTTTGAGGGTGTATTTAACGAGAATACAGAAAGACGAGTTGCTAGTTTCTTTACTTTTGAAAAATCCTTAACGACGATGCGTTAGGAAAACAATTAAAAACAAAGAACGAGTTACTTCTACTTTGTTTTCTAAAGATTTTAACGTGAGAAGATAGTTCCATTTTGTTGGATGGTTCGTGCGTCTAGAATTATGCGTAGTCGTGATTGTTACGTTCTACGAGGTGACAAAGTGCGGTCACTCGAGTTGCTTGCATTACCATCCGAGATTCTGCGATTGTCTGCGCATCGTTTCCGATCAAGATTATGCGGAGAACGAGAAGAGACCTTAGCAACACAAAAACGGGAAGAGCGCTTCCTGTTGCTCCTCTGTCCCACGACCGTGACTCAATGACATTGTTCGTTATGAGTACGAATGTTCGAAAGAGCAGAATAACGAGTGCGCAAGAAACTACAACTCGTCGTTTCTTTTCTACGCGCTCTCGACTCGTGTACGATTCGTTCGATAAAATTCGATCGAGAGTCGTTTGGCTGGAAACCGACGCGACAGACTGTCTGTCCGGTAAAAGTCCAAATTGATCGTATACGACGGGGATAGCACATTAGCATAATCCAATGACTGGAGAATATATTCCCGGTTTCCTCTTATAAGCTTCAATCACAGAAATGGTTGACATACTTGCACGAGCTACGATGAATAATGAAAGATACAATATTGACAGCGAGTACGACAAACCATTTAATTATTCAAACTTAGCCTTTCCTTCGCAGATTCTCGCTTCGTTATTTAACAAACGCCGTCAAGGATATAGCGAAACAATCACGAAGTCTCGTTAGAAAAAATTATTGTATCATTCATGAACTAGGAAACCTGGTGATTCTCAATGATACAATTTACCTTGTCGAACGAAAATCAATATTCAAATTCATTCAGGCTGATACTTTGATTCCTTTACGGTATGCGGTATATACGGATTTTCATTAGATTTTTCTATTGTCATTTCCGTTCTAATATTTAATCTGTTAGTTCTATTTTTTACTTTGACCACGATTTTTATTTGAATCGTACGTATCGAGGGCAAAAAGGTGGAGATCTATTATTCTTAGCAGAATCAGACATCTTCCGCGTTTATACGGAATTGCACAACCGTTTCCCGGTATCCTAGAGTTATTCGAGCCGTCTACGTCGTATTTTTATTCCTTTTTTCTTTTTTTTTTTCGCCGTGTTGGGGTTCTTCGGTTGGCGAAACGATACGTTTTTCTTAGAAATCTACGAAGATGGACGCGACAAGGTCGTCCCTTTTCTTGTGTATCCATCTTCGCGCATTTAGGCCTATTTATAGCAGTACTAGGTAGAAATCTTTATGTAACGCCGCTAACGGAACTTTCTGCACGAGGCTCGATCCACTTTTCTTTCCCCGCTGCCTCGACTAGAGCCGATTTCGGTTAATTAGCCGACTGGCTCGCGCATTCGGTTATTATCTACGAGAAATTCCACGCGTGCCTCTTCTTATGTCGTATTAGGAGCTTGAACTTGTTGCGATCTAGCAATGGGAACACGATTGTTTGAACAAACAATATTACGCGATACTTGTTTCTTACTCTGTTTCTGTTGAGTGAGAATCAGTGTTTGACTGCTCTCTGTTCATTGCCAGTAAATTTAAACGATTAACAATTTTTCGTACAGAATCATACTCAAACATCTACCAACAAATAAGATAATAAAGTTTGCAGAACCACTATAGCAGAAAATGTGATATATCTATCACAAGTCAGAGATTCTAGCCACTTGCGTAAAGTTTCAGGAGGATAGTTGGCGAAATTATTACGGGCTCGGTTGCGTCGCACTTATGTCACGTATTTTTGTTTGTACGAAGCCCTTCTGTTCTTCATTCAGCCGGTCTTCCAGGCCGTGGGCGTCAAAAAGAAGAAGAAGCAACCAAGGAACAGATAAACCAAACAATTTACACGAGCGAACGCATACATACCTCCTGCATGTTGCAGATAAGTTACGTTCATAGTCGTTAGTCTGGTCTTTCCATCCTGCTTTTTCCCATTCTCCATGGCTCTCGTTGTTCCGCGTACCACCCCCAATCTGTTTCTCTTCTATGCTCGTCCTTGTTATCCATTAAAATTTCAGCCGATAATACTTGTTCTTAGCATTGTGTCATTGCCGTAAAAGAACTGTTCGCCGTGTAATACATGAATTTTTAAAAAACGAGTAGAAAGATTAATGCATGATGGAAATTAATCGGAAAGTTTTCGATGAGAAATTCTCTCGGGTTCGCTACACGTCCTCCATACGGCCATAAATTTTATCACCATCATCGTTTAGCCAAAGGTAAAGCTAATTTCAATCATCTATAGAACGAACAGGGGAAAAGTCGAACCAAATTCAGCTAAACCGTGTACACAAGGAAGATATTACAAAGTTCGGAAATTCAGCCAACGTAGTATCAATTTGGAAGCTGTTACATCCATTATATCGAAACCATCGATCGGATAATTCACCGATCTTCGTGAGTAGCGAAAGAAATCAAATAGTTGATTTATATCCGAGCATAATGATTTTAAACCAGTCGAGCCCGCTTAACACGTTGACGCCCGGCATGCATCACCGATGGCTCACACGAGTCTGTTCCGTGAGTCTGTTCGTAAAAACATAACAATTCAATATTATACACTTAACATAATTATTTTCTTTTTTATGCAATTTTTTAAAACATGTTAGGCAGAGTACCGGCTGGCCCTTACAACGATCACAATATGTTGTTACTTTCTTGGCTTTATTCGCGGCATACTCTCTACCTTTTATTCTAGAAATGCGTTTATAACATTGTTTACACCGCCGTCTCATTTTACTCGCGGGCCCTTGGTACGACTGCAGAAATTTTGAATGTTTTTTGGGCATTTTCACTTGGCATTTCTTCTTTGTGGGCATTTACTGTACTCCACTGTGCCCCATGAAGCAGACTGTGCATTCGGGCGCCGCGTCACAAAGAAAAAACCCTGATTACCGGCGTCGGCGTCAACGTGTTAATGTCTTAGATACGGTTGAATTTTGTGCGGGGTTGTTCCTCTATACGGCAGAGTTTGACGCGAATTACGCGTAAACGATACAGCACGTTACATACAATGCCGTTCTCTACGCAAGCATATTGGAATGAAGCTTTTGATAATTAAATTACAATTTTTCTTAAAGATATGATGCATATACTTGAACTTTAATAATTTACTTTAATGATTAATAATACAATTGAGTGTGATATATTTTAAAGCACGGTACGACACATAGACCAACGTCACATTCAATTTTCACACTCATTGCGCGATAGTGTTTTTCAAATTGTTCTTCGCTTTCTATTTTGAAGCAACATTTTCAGCTTGAAGATTCTAAAAGATTAGAAGAATACGGATCGGCATACTAAAAACAACATCTAATAATGGTATATTTATTTTAAAGAAAAGCAACAGTTGATATCTGACACTGGTATATTAAAAATAAAAACTGTATATTATGTCTGTATATTGTTAATACTGTAATGAAACGTTGCGAGGGCAAGAAAAGTGTGAAGCAAGACAAATGAAAGGGATCGTTTAGTTCAAACGGTGAGCAAATAAATGGTAGAAGGCACCACTGTAGCTTTATTACTACTCACAAAATGGCATACTATAAAAGGATGGACTAAGTTCCTGACAGGTCTAAAGTGTTGTCTTACCCTAAGAAGTGACTAGGCAAGTCAGTATAGCTAAACACTGACATTCGAAATTTTTGACGAGACTTGTGAAACATGCAGATCTTGCAACATACGCACAAGAGGTACCAAGAAGGTGTTCGTGTCAGGGTGGTGCGAGTCGAGACGCTTACTACCATGTGGGTCCGCTTAGAAGGCAAGCCCAGAATAAGCGAAATACTCAGTTTGCTATTGAACGCGTATCCCTTGGCATACTGGCCAAAGGGGAAAGATTTGAAACCAGGAATGCTCGTCGCCGCGCGAGTAAATTCTGCTCCCTTTTGGGACAGAGCTCTTCTCTTGCAACAATCCGAGAAGGGTTACACCGTTCTTTTAATCGACTTCGGGATAGAAACCTACCGAAGTGTCAGTTCGATTCGGTTGTTGCCACGGAAGTTGGCGAGGATAGTACCATGGGCTAGGAAGCTCCAACTGTCTGGTGTACGTGACCAAGCGGACCAAACGCTGAGACATCGTGTGGCCCAATTTACTATGTTGAGACGGTCAGGATTCTTGACGGACATCAACTCTTCGCCAGGAGATGCAATGACCGCGAGGTTGGTGTTAGACGGGAAAGAGGGAGAATCCTCGACAGACATGGGAGCACACTGGTTGGAGTTGGGATACCTCGATCCTGAATAATCGGTATCTCTTGCGAGACTTTTATGTATATATTTATATTTTTGTATATATATTAATATTGTTACTGAATAAAAATTAATAATAGTTTAAAAACTTGTAAACGCTCTTTTAGCTTTCCTTGTCATTCATACGACAGGTCTTACAATATTAAATTTAAGATATCTCTTAAACTATTCATTTTTCGAATCTAGTACCTGTATATTCTTCTGTAGAGAATTAAAAACTGTATCGAATAGCGTCTAAAAAATGTATCGTATCATTTAGAAAAACAAAGACCACACTTAAGTCTCGGAGATGCGTCCACCCAAATAAGATCTGCAACCGTTGCTGGATGTGCCTCTCGAAATAAGACAAATTCTATCCGAAACACTTTCTCCGAATAATGTATAGTTTGTATTTTACAAGATTATTTACTGTAATTTCATGTTATTTTTATACCATATTATTTTATATTTAGATATTCGGTATAAATTCGGTAAAATTTAAATTGTGAAATATAAAGCTATTAAGATCTGGATTTCGATTAATGAAAAAATCTTTTTCGATTGATATCGAGTAGCTAATTGTTTGTGGCAAGAAAATTTAAAGATATTCATAAAGGTCTCCAACGAAGATTCACGTAATTTATTGCTTGCTGATTAATATGTCAATTTTTATGATTTAAACAGGTATGACTCCATTGTCGTGAAACGATATTTGTACGGAAAGGTTTCTGGGTAAATTTATTACCTGCGTTAATCGGATTTAATGGAGACGTCTAATGGAACTTGTTGTTGCAGATAGAAAGTGAAGTAAGGTAATGGAAGGTCATTAGAAATGCGATGTATGCGCTTGAAACTCGTGAGAAATTGAGCGCCATCGTTTAAAGAAATAAAGATGCGAAAAATAGGTTATAGAAAGAAACATAATGAGTTTACAGAAAAAAATTTCGATTTTGAAATTTGATAAAAATTATAAAATTCTGGTATAAGAAGGACGTAGGTATAGATGCGGAGAGGGGGTAATGGCCGCATGCGGTGACGCCTGCGAACAGGTCTAAAATTGAAATTGCGCCTTAAAACTGCTAGCACCTACATTATCTCAGCAATAGTTTTTTAAATTAACGCAGAACGATGATTTTTTGTTAAATCTAAGGTAGCTTGACGAGATATTAACAAATATCATAATCGATGCTATAAAAAATTATATTCAAGCCTAAAATTTTCAATTTTTTAATTTTATATTTTGTATATTATAATGATCCGAGCCTGTTTCTGAATTGTAGCAAATTGCCTTCGTTTTCTATTTTGTAGCGGCATTTTCAGGTTGAAGATTCTAAAAAATTATAGGGATACGGATCGTCATGTTAAAAAGAGCACCTAATAATGGTATATTTATTTTAACGGAAAGCAACAATTGATATCTGTATCAAAAACAAAGACTATATGTTCTGTCTGTATATTGTTAACACTTTTATAAAACATTGCGAGGACGAAAAAAGCGTGAAGTAAGACAAATGAAAAAGATCGTTTAAATGGTTTAAAGTTTAAACGGTGAGCGAATGAGTCAGTAGAGCGAGTCACTATAGTGGCGCGTCGTAATATAAGATGACATTCGCATCGTACCTAAGAGGTTAAGGAACAATTTTCTACTTAATTTCCCGCCCTTGAGTCGGCGCTTCGAAATCTATGTAGCTGTATTATATGTCTCTGGCGTGGAAATGGGACAAGGAGGGGAGGAGCGCGAGAGCAGGGGGTTGAAATACGAGAAACGTATCGCGTCTTCGTATCCCGTCGACGTGGTTCCACGTGGCTGAAAGAGAAGTTGCGAACGCGAGGGCTGTGCACGGAGCGTAAAGGGAGCCGGTCCCGGTGCAACAAGTACGCAATTCAGGAAAGTTGCGCCGCGTCGATAAGGCAATTATTCGGTTGCGCCGCCTCGCAAGAACAATGCCTTTTGTCGGATGAGGCAACAACGGGGTTATGGAAGACGGGCAACGGGGAGAAGACCGTCTTTATGCGAAACGTAGCTAGATACCGGTATATCGAGAGTCGGAGGAGCTTTCTTCTACCGGTGGCCGCCATTTGTCGACGCTATACCAGCCGAGTTTCGCGCAACATTTTTGTCGCAGTCGCATGCAATTCAATTTACCCCCCTTTCTCTTGAATAACTCTGAATAGCACACTGATATTATATAATGTGAATTTTGGTAATTCTGTGAGGCAATTCTGTCGATTGAGAAGCTCGTTAAGTATCGTACATTTTCGTTGACTCTCCCATTTTAATGCCATTTTATAATTAGACGCGGGGACTTTAATATAACGTAATTGGAAAGATTCAAGGGTCCTTTAAAAATGGCTAATTAAAACGACTAAGTGTTTATTTTGAGGGAAATTGTGCGAGGTTTCTAGAAAGCTTGTTTTCATTTCGAACGAATTGATAAAATGCTTAAAATGAGGTCATGAATGTAAAAAGTTAACTTATGGGTAGCACCTACTTTTAATTCGTGGTAATTTATTAGGAACTGTTCGTATTTCTTTCACAAATTGCTGTTCAATTTCGTGTCAATGCTATAAAGTTTTAATTTGGAATTCTCTGTAGATGATGTATTCCTCCTGTTCGAAGAACTCCCCTTCCCTTCATCCTGTTGTTTCTGTTTGATGTTGGATTTATCATTCATGAATCAGTCGATACACGATTTTATCGGTGTCATGGTGTTGTTTAACAGGAAACGGAAATTTAACTTTCGACTCTCGTTGATTCATG
Organism: Bombus affinis; assembly: GCF_024516045.1. Lineage (NCBI taxonomy): Eukaryota > Metazoa > Arthropoda > Insecta > Hymenoptera > Apidae > Bombus > Bombus affinis. Next base: position 9,465,570 of record NC_066344.1, on the reverse strand, counting down.
TCCAGATTAAATTTGTTTACAAAATAAGCCGTGATAAACATTAGAGTTTCAGGAACACGGCTTATCGAGTTCAATTATTCGTTCGCTATAATTAGGGAAAACAGTAGAATAATATTTACTCGGTAATAACAGGTACGTTTTAAAATAACTACCGCTGATGTGATGTTGGATAATTACGATTACGACGCTAGTCTTCCGTCAGACTAAACTTTAATCACTAAACGAAAAAAAAAACAAACGGTCTTCGGACTTTTACGTTTGTAACTGTAACACTTGAACTTCAAATATGTAGATTATCGAGAGATTTATCTATAATAAAGAAAAAGTTGAGAACAAAATCACCGATGCGTGACAAATACATTAAAAAATAATTTATGTGATAGAAATTCTCGAATTCTTTCTCTACAAGGTGGTATTAATTTTTTATTTTATGTTCGCATAAAAAGGCACCTTATCGCCGTCGCCTTATTCCTGCAATAACCTCGTAGACTTTGTAGAATTTGCAAAAATTATGATTCTTAGTGAAATCTTGGAGGACGAGGTAAAGGATAAAGGCGATACCTCGGAATTTGTCCTCTTGGCAACACGTGCGTTCATTTTACGGCTTTCGAGAAGCCACGTTTTTCAATATCAACGCACACGATTGTACGATAAATGTAAATAAGTAAACCCTATACAGTCTGCTCGAGCAAACGTGACTAGTTTTCTCGCGTTCGCTCTTTTGTCTAGCACGTTTTCCCGAACCGATCTTCGGGGAAACGTTCGATATTTACCTCGGAAGGGACAACGCGGAAATAAAGTAGCCTGGGCTCTACTTACGATCACGGAATTACATGCAACGCTAGAATCGCTGTCAGCGTCGGAATCCTGAAAGGAAGAACAGAAGAACGTGGTAAATTAGATATTACTGTGTTAGGAAAGAAAGGAAAGAAAATTGAAAGAAAATCGAACACAGATTCTGATTAAGAAGCGTGAACGAATTCTGTTTATTTGGTGTTAGTCGATGAACTTACGCTGTGGTTTATGATTGTGGTTTAAATGAGAGATCGTGAAACTTACCTTTCGTTTAAGAAAATTCATTATAACTTCAAAGAGACTATAGCGGTAAATTTAAGTGTGAATGGTAGAACGGGTATATTTTAACTAGGATCTTCAATACCAAATAATTTAACAAATACAGTAGACTAAAATCAAGGGACCCGATCTAAGTCCATCACTTCTAAAGATTCCTATCTTATCATGCGTAAACGTAGTAGAAGTCTTATTAAATAAAGTTATCATAGAAATTGAAGTAGTGGGATTTGTGACACGCTACCGTTTCAAGACAATAAAAAGTGATCAAAATTTTCTTATGCCCTGACCATAGTAGTCTACACTGTAAATACCTATTCTTTCAGCAAAGCGTTTAGTCGTGTTCCATCGAGTCGCAACTAGACACCCGCGGAGAATCCGTGAGTGCGTGCAAATAAGGATCGCGGCGTACGCAAGCGCGGCGCAATTCGACGCAACTGAACGCGATTCAAAGTGGTAAGGAATGGCCTGGAATGTATTTTCGGTGCGGCTGTGTGGGCAGATAATAAGGCGAGGCAACGCGCAATAAACGGATTTACGGTGGTTCGCGGAACGCTAGGATTTCGGGAACCGATTTCGCGGACCGGTTCGCGGATCTCAAACAGGAACGGCTTGGACAAATCGGCTCGAAATCGTTCCCAGTTTCGTTGAAATGGTCTGAAACTTCTTGAATAACGTGTCAATGACTCAATGGTGTAAGCGTCGAGGGAGAAAATAAGGCGTTGGAGCGATTTACAAAACGTTTTTCTGTTAGAGATCGGTATTTATTTCTTCTGTTTTTCTGGATACAATTTTCAAAAGATTTCAAGGGATTTCATTTTATCCGTAGCTACAATTCCACGGAATAAACAAGATTTTTTCAAGGAATAACTGCCGGTTTTGCGACGCGGTAAATGTGGCCGCGTCTAAAAATTGATTTGCATCGGCAAACGATGTGGCCGCGTGCGTTTAACCGCCCGCCGTGTGGCTTTCGTAAATCACCGCGCGAATGGTTTCCCGGAAAAAATTGGCCGCTCGTTTGTCGGACGCGAGATTGCGTAAATTGAGTGGCTCTCGATGAACGCCACTCTAAAGTCTTGACCTCGTTGTAAAAGATCGCTCCGCTTTCGGGGAACACGAATTCGCGGAAAGAAAACACAACTGTGCGCGTTTTCCTCTGATTTTAGACACCTTCCCGACCTCGGTTCGGTGTATATCCGAAACTTCCTCGTTTGCTTACTCTCCACGTCTGTGTTTTCACTGCTTGACCCTCTTTACATTCCAAACATATAACTTTTAAGGCTACGAGCTGATGACGTAATTCTTAGAAATCTAATTACAGTGTTATCACGGTACATTAAACGACAGAGATGAATTTACTTATTCTGTAGGCGAAAGCTCGAGAATCTTTCGTCTTTCTCAATTCTTTGTCTCAAATCACGCGTTACTATTTCTTTTTTTTTTCTTTTTATTTAGAAGAATTTTACAATCAATTCTCATTGAGAATTATAAGTAAATTATTCTGACGTGGTACTATGACTTGAATAATAAGTGTTTATCGTATGTTCGATTCTACGTTTTACTGTTTCAAATTTTTTCTAATCTGAAGAACGATAGACGAATCGCTCATCCCTATTTACGAGACTATGTTTACGAGATTCTATTCGTTAGCCACTGTCGTGAAAAAAAATTTGGAACGAGGCCTGGCGTGTTCCTCGAATGCGACACGGACACCGATTCCTAGATGTACCCCTGCGCGTTATCTTTCGCAACTGGTTTCACTTATGCAAATAATTCTACGGTAGAGAAGCGGGTTGCGAACGTGTCGAGGATCCGATTGCAAGAAAATTAATTATCGCTGCCGGCTTTATCCGATGATCGGCTCCGTCGATAGATTTATTCGTCCTCGAGCGGAGAAAATAGGTGTTTATTTTACGAGTTGCAAACGCGGGCGCCACGGCGGCGAATTTTTCGACGGTTGCAATTTGCCGGATGACAAACGACTCGTGGAAGACTCGTTCATTCCTTTGCATTTTTAATGATTCTGCAGAAGCATTGTTACTTTAATGTTACAACGAAAAACGTCTAGTGTACATCGGTGGAAGAAGAAGTTGCAGCCATTTCTTCGAAAACTATCAATCTTCCCGAGCGAAAGCTGAAACAATGGCAAGAATCGCGGACGATAAATCAATCTTATCGAAAACAAATTCTACTAGAAACGAAAGCGGAGAGCTGCTACACGTTATTGAAGTCGACTTCGGTTCTACGGATAAAACAATTTTGCAACTCATCAACGGCACTTCGAGCCGCGGTATTGGCCAGCGGTAGAACAGAACTTCGGTAACGACGTTGCACCAGAAAATATCAGGCCACGATAAAAATGCAGAAAACGCGCAAAAGAATCGACCTCGTTAAAACTACTCGCTATCCAAAGCAACCGAAGAAAGAAAGATGGATACCTTAATTACCATACGGTTCATTAAAATTCGCAACAAACGCAAAACATTCTAGAAGCGTCGCGATAATAAATCAATCTTGATACACATTAAATACTAGAAAAAATTAAACACGAGCTTAACGACGAACCAGGGTTCGATGAATTCTCTGCTAATCTTGGCTGCTAATGAAACCATCCTACGAAGAATCGGATGATCTATGCGGTAGATTCTAGAGAACCTTAGCGAATACACGTAAACACCTCTGGAAGAGGCTAACAACGCACGTGCACGCGCGGTGGAGAAAGCGGACACGGTCGAAATAAAGATCGAGGCCCGCGGATCCGGATAATCGGATGAAGCCGTCTGGCCGTGCTCGGAGGCCGGCGCGGCGGTGGAGACGTGATGGATGAAAGGTGTTCCACTTATGTGGATTCCGTTGCGCGGGATGATGAATGAACCGCGGCAGCCGGAGGCACTCGAATTTCAGCATCGGACCACGAGCAAAGAGCAAAGAGAGCGTGGATCTACGAGACAACAACCGCCGTGATTTCCAGTGAAGACCAGAACGGGGAATAGCTTTCTGCGTGTTGGTCAGGATCAGCTTCTAACTGAACAGACAAGTTTTGATAGGTAAAGGAGGAAAAAAGCGATGGACTATTTTTACCCAGACATTTAGAAATTACCCGAAACAAATTTGACAAAATTAATTTTCGATCTGCTAATGGAAATTCCGCGATTCAATAATTTCTTGTTTCAATGGATGATTTGTTAGTTTGAATGTTAGTCAATTTTGAAAGAGCCTATGCAGATAAATATAAATAGTTTCGACAGAGAGGTTTGTGAAAGGTTCTGACGAAAGTGACGAATTGTTAGTACACCAAGTACGAGATCGAAATTAATCAACTCACGCAATTTCATTTCCAAGATTCGATGTACCAACGTTCCTCGGAGGGCCAACTTTGTTGTCACGAGTCGCACTTCAACTGAAAGCTGTCGCAAAAAGTATTTGATTATATGTTATCGTTATACAAAGACAACAAAGTCGCGAAACAACGATAGAAGAACGATGCTCATTCATTTACAATCGCTACGCTTTACGAAAACACGCGTCTAATCTTCGAGTAAATGCAATTACGCAGCCAACCCCTATTCCTCGCTAAACTCCCACCCTGAATAATCAACGAAAAATCGCAACAGACTACGTTCAGCCTACGTATCCATCATCGTCATAGTGGCCAGTTTGTGTGCCGTAAATTATTTTCCGCAATCGTCGAATCTATTTCGACGAAAACTACCCTCGCGTGACGTTTCGAAAACGATCCGTCAAATTATTCGCCACAACGAACGGATCGCTACGGTGTCTAATAGTATCCCTCTTTTGATGGAGAAGGAACTACGAGTAAGGCTTCCCCATTATTGCCGGAAATTCAGCATTGGCTTGACAGATTGGTTGTTCACGCAACTTAGCATAGCTAAGGTGTACTACAGGCTGCGGAACATGTCGTCGCGACCCGCTAAGGTTTCAGTATTATTGGCTAACCGATAGGTTACCGTGTCAATCTGTCTAGACTGACGCGTGTCGCGTGATCGATAACCAACTGCTCGCACTAGTCCGCCTTGGATCAACTTCATGGCGAGGGGAAAAAATCCTTGGGCCGAAGATTCTGCGGATTCTCGATTCTTAAATTGAAATAAAAATATCCACCTACTGTTTGAAATAAATCGTGGAGCAAAGTTTAGGATCGAAGGACTGAGGTTGATCGAGTATCCCTGATCATTGTCCTATTATGTTTTTGGATAGGTAGAATTCAAAAGTACATGGATTTATTTTAACAGCGATTAATATACCATATGCTAATGACAGTTTTTGCCAGCATTAATACTTCAAGACGGACAAAGTTTATTTTCGACTGGTTCTTTGTAAAACGCCAGAACAATGAAGGCCAAACATGTTGTTTTCCATCCTCTGTTTGCAGCAATGACGCACGTCGGTAAAGACACTTCGGAGAAACGCGAGATGAAATGCGTTTGGAACTTTGGAACACTAAGTTCAAACGAGTTGCAGCGACAATGTTGCTTTCACCTTGACGAATGAAACAAACGTCGATTCTTAGCACGAGGAAAAGTCTTTAACGAAACAAAAGGAGAAACCGATGGAAATACTTAACAGAGAAGATATTATTTGAAACTTACGATTCGATTAGAGCTTTTAGGGATGATTTACGAACGAGGCATTTAAATTACATCGCCCATTTTCGACAGTAAACGAAAAAGGGGCGGAAATATTTCAGGTGATAAGGCAGAAAATGTTATCGTAGTTGGCTAGATTATCGGCCAGTCATACGCAGGGCGAAGATTGAAAAATATTTAACTGGCCGAACGAGACGGAGATAAGTTTAAATACCGATGAGCATGCTATTCAAACAGGAGGCAATGTCGGCAGGCGCAAATGCCTCGTTAAACATTTTTGACAAGCCAGCTATCGGTCCGCTTAAAGTACACCCAAATATTTTAGACACACTTAAGCGCGTCAAAATATCCAGAAATGAACGCGTTACAGCGTATTCGATATTCAGGAATATTTCGTAAACGAGCAGACGAGGTGAAAACACGACAGAAGGGGTCATGGATGGTGTGCTAAAAATAGAAAGCCGAGGTTTTTGCTCGATTCGTGGCCCGGTCGCGAAAACAAACATCCGTATACGAGTACGTTAAAAAAAGACGAAGAGGAACCGTTAGAGCAGACGTAAAAAAAATATAGAAAACAAGGAAAAGCGAATGAGGAAAAATACAAACGAATCGAGAGATTCAAGTTCAGAGAACTGGAGGAACGTTAAGAGGCGACACGTCGTGTTTTTCTTTCTACCAGTTTTTCCTGATAGAACGTGGTCCTTGACGGGATCATTGACTGAGAGTCATCGGAACGATATCACATGGTTGGAAAGCCATCGATGACGTAATTCATAAATATTCCCCGATAATTGACATCCTCCATTGGGATCCGCTTTCTCCCCTCTGGCCACGGCCGGTGTCCGGGAAGCGCTTAAGAGATTAAACCGGACGGTTCAAAGTTCTTGTCTCCGTGTAAACACTTTAATGGAGGCCAGAAGCGGGTGTGCACCTGTTGCGTCGACCGCCGTGACCGAAAAATATTTCAAGCCCATCGGCCGTTCTACCGCCTCTCACGGAGTCTTGTTTTTTACCGTAGCTGGCTATCTGTTCGGTCTGCCGGTAAAATTTTCTTGAAATGTTGAAATGTTTTCTTGTTCGCTTCGGTTGCAGCACACCCTTCGAATATCTTTTTACGGGGTTGCAACGAAGGATACAAAAATTCCTGGTGTGATCGCAGATAAAGAGGTGGAAAATAAAGTCACAAAGGAAGTAGTACGGGGAATTCGGTAATCCAGAGATATCGACTTCTCGAATCACAGCTAATTCGTAGATAGATTCGTAGATAGAGATATCAAGTGTCTCTTATTTTTAGCACGATTGCGGTAATCGACGTTTCGAGTCGTAAATAATTCATGTGACATCGATTACTTTCGAGGAAGCGTCCAAGGAGCAGAATTTCTGGCGATTCTCGTCGACGATGTTCGATCGCGCCGTAAATTTCCTCGTTATTAGCTTTCATTATCTGCTGCGCGAGATCTTCGATGTTTATTCGCCAGGATATTTGAAGAGCGAGGAAAAAGGAGGGAACGTAGATGTCCGATCCGTGTGTACATATATCCGATCGCGCGACAAAATTGTAAACGCAGAAATTATGCAAACGGAGAGGCAGATAATTCTCGTATATTTATAGACGTAATTACACGAAGTGCTTTTTCCCCTCTGGCGGAATAATTTACGATGATTCTTGTGAAACCGCGATCCGCGGTCAAACGTAAATCACGTTCTTTTCGATCCGTCCTTTGTTCGTTGCGGCCACCGTTATGTATATTTCTTCTACGGTAACAATGCGAATGATGCAGCAATAACTGTAGATATATTATTTATCACTAGCATCTTGCTTATGAATAATTACGTAATTAATTAGCCGTAATACAAACGAGGTACATAATTGCAATGGTCAAAGCGGAAAACGCGTGCGTAATTCACCATCTTCTGGAAACAGCAAAACCGTTCCCCTTCGAGAAATAAATTGCACCTTCGAGAGATGGTAAGGTAGAAACGAAACGGTGAGCGAAAATAAAAGAAAGGAGGGAAGAAGTCGCGGAGGATGAAAAAGGCGATTCGTGTTGCCACGTAAAGAACAACAACGCGAGAGTTTGGCGATGATGTAACCGCGAGCATTTCTCGATTCGAGCTAATCGCTTTTTCGACATTCGTCGTTCTAGTAATTGAAGGTATTAGCCCGGCTGATAAATCGATCAGTCACCGCGCAAAAACAAAAGCAACCGAGACTTTCAGATTAGAAGCGAATATTTGAAAGGAGAGTCATGATCTAAATTTGTTGCGACGATCGAATTGTTTTCGGACTAAAAAATGTTATTCCAGTGGACTTATCAACGTCACGGTCGAGGATTGATCTTCGATACAACAAGAAAACTGTCAGAGATGTATGAAGACATAGGAGGAAGAGAAGTGAAAATTAACAGAGATCCAACGATTATTTCGAAATGATAAATCATTCAACAACTAAACCGGTTCCAGTCGATTTATTGACGATTACAATACGGTATTTCCAATCAATGAATTTCAGAGTACGGTGAATCGTAATCTCGTAGACAAATCATCTGCGTTGCATGTTCAACTCCTGATTTTGATTCTACATGGAACGCGTTGCACGTTTCTCGTGTGCATGTCGTATCGTGTGCTTGTTGATACCTAAGTGTTAATCGCAGATTGTGGTTACTAGCGTTTAGTAGAATGACTCTGGAACTTCTGAAAGTCCCTGAAAAATTATCTACAGTCAAGTATTTTTATTTATAGCTCATAGACTAGAGAAATTTATATACTGTTGCACAATGATGACTGAGATTTGATCCAGAGCATTGGTTTATCGCGTTCTAAGGTAATTTCTTTGAAAGCGTATGACAACAATGTCAATCTCGAATCTCACGACGATTTCAATTTGCTTTTCTGCCAGTCATCGTAATTTAACGTAGTAATTTCGTCGGTATGCGTATAGATAAGACGAACATAGTGGTCTTCCTAGTTACGACTTTGCTGATATTCCGCTACAGCTATCGATAGAGAGCGAACGTCATGGCAAACGTTGATGACAAACGCTCATCGTCGAGCGGCAATTATCGTGCAAAATCGCTCGGGAAATTAATTTCGTTGAAGCCGTTCGTGCTCGTGCCTCTCGATAATACATCAACTAATAGACCAACAAAGCCGCTATCGCCGCGAGATATCGCTGGCCATGATCGTCATGAAAAGTGACGTGTCGGGATCAGCGCGATAAAATCTTTATTGTTCAACGACCACCGGTGCACTTTACCCGATACCAGCCAGTTAGAAAGCACCGTATAAAACGCAAGATTAAAGTGTTTTGATCGTGACGCGTGCTACGCAAATATTCGCGCAAATATTTTGACCACTGAATCAACTACTGAGACCCTTCTTCTTTCTTCTGTTTTTCAGCTTTGACCCTCTGTTTCACATCGATGGTATTTCGCGTGGATTCCGTACTTTTTCACCTGATCTCTGTTGACTCGATTTATCATACCAATATAATTCATGTCGCGATACGATCGATCTTATCGACACTATTTATATCGATAAGACGCGTCTGTTTTGCGCGTGAAAGTACCTAAAGTCGTATATTTTTGTTTCGATTAGCAGGTCTAGAGGCGCAGTAGGATTCTTTGTTTCAGAACCGGGCGATATTTCCGATATCATTATTAAAATATGCTTGAAAATATTCAAGACGTTCGTAGCCTGATTTGCAATTCACGCGTCATCGAAATAATATCCGAGGATTCGTGACGCGATCAACGACGAACGTCAACGGAACTTAATTACTTATGATTCCTTTCGATTAACATCTGGATTACAGAATTTTCCAATAGGACGTCAAGCCGATGATCCCAGAATGATATTCCTCCATCGATGGCAGTTGTTGGGTGTGCAGGATTAGTACAATCAACGAACGAACCACCATAAGTAACAATGGATGGAATATGACGCAAACCTTTGTGCGTCTTTCAGTTGGAAAATCTTCCGGAAGTTTTATTACAAACGATCGAGCGACATTTCGAGACTTCGGCTAGAGAGAAATCTATTATGTATGAACGATTTCAAAGAATTAATTAGTAACGAATTCCACGATAATTTATGCAAACGTATTCCGGGGCCGAAGTTGGCCATGCTTCTGCTATGCAACATTCCTGCATAATGATATCCAGAAAAGCAGAACCGATTGACGCTTATTACATAACGTTCAACTGGAATTCCGGATCGCAACAAGTAGCGTGATAGCGCGACTGTTAAATCGGCAAATTAACTTGAAACGCACGCGTGATTTCTGTAATCGAACATCGTGTTCTTCGACACTAAATATTCACAGAAATTACAGAATTCAGAATTCTCATTATACAGAATTCCTATTTAGATATTCACTCGAATATCTAAATGTTATTAAATTTCCTTTCTTCTTTTACCAATATAATCGAGACCCCGATCTTGGCAGGAAAACAACAACATCGAAGACTTGAAAAGTGGGAAACGCGCGTACGCGTAAAAGTTACTAGCCGTAAATTTCCGCAATTGTTTTTACAGAGCAGCGTTTGCGGGTTGCCGAGGATCGACAGACAGGTCGATCGTTCGCGCTATTGGCTCGTTTCAGCCGGCCATTCGGGGATTCGACTCGTTTAATTTCAGGGCCGAGTTCGCGGCTCGTTAGCACCCCCGGAAAATCTACAAACAACCACTCTGGAACTTTTCAGCCGCGATTAATTCTCTGGAACTCGACTCTTCCACCTTCTTACTCTCCTTTTACGATGTATCGATCGCTGACACCGTGAGAAACGTCTGCCACTGAAACTCTTCTTGGTGGACCTTCCGAATCATTTTATTCGACCAACTTCTCTTCCTTCTATAAAACTCTGGTAAACGAATAGATCGGACGTATACGATTGGATATCTATGCGTCAATGAGATCGATCGTTGATGATAAAGGTAACTCAGATATAGCTAACTGCTGATGCTCTGTTGATATATAAACGAAGTTCCATTATTTCACCGTGGAACCGATAAGGATGGAATCGGTAGTAGATTACAGAACTGGGTAAATGTTTACCGATGTTTGTCTGCACGACACTGTTAAGAAACAATTTTATTGACAAATTACTGACATTCCTCTGCACAAATAAAATTCGGTAAACAAGTAACAAATAACAAAGGAATTTAATATGAATGTAAATATTTTCTGTTTCAATATTCAACCCATCTCACTATTCCCATTCAGACAAAGTTTAAAGTAGAAGTAGACGAACAATTTCCACTCCGTTTTCTCCTCGATTCTCGACCACCGTTCTACTCCAGGGGACGACGAGTAAACATCTACACCGGTGCGCTAACAAACGTTAAATTCTCCACGGAAAACGGTAATTTGGAATCGACTGGCGCATAGGAACCAACGAGGCGAAAAATTAGATCGAAGGCTAAAGAGTGGGTAATTTTCATAGATTTTCACGGTGAATCTTCTGGTGCTATTTTGCCTCTCGCAAACATGTCTTGGAGCATGAGTAGCGTTCACGACGACATCCATTATAAAATAATCTAGCCAACCGGTCGCCGTGTAATGCCTGCCCTAAACGCCATGAAAAATGAGTTACGACAAGAGAATTGTGTAAGCTTGCAATTATGTAAATAGACTAACGAGGACAGAGATATGCGCGCCCTCTTCCACTCTTTTATCAGACCTCCCGCGTTTTTCTCGCTTTCTTCCTCGTCGTTTCTGATCCCCTGATGCATTTTTACGCGTGGTGCGTATCGTCGCTAAAATAGTAGAGAAAAAGTGAGACTCATGGGGGCGTATAAGCAACAACCGAGAGCCGTAGGTGACGTAGATCGTAGAAGGTTGAAAGAGCATTGAGAGACAATAAGGTTGGCTGCGAGTAGGTGGCCAAGCGAGAAGACGTAGGCGACTACTAAAGCAAGGACGTTTCTTCTAACTATTGCGGTTTCGTTGCTAGATTGTCGGATGTACGTAACGTATATTCTACACGTTAGATGTTTAATATAGGATGGTATAGAATACTCGGTTTTATCGCCGAAGAATAGATTTGTTCAGTGGCGCAAAGCACGATATTTGGAAACGATCGTTTGAAATTCCTGTCTTTGTCCTATCGTAGAAATCGGAGACTTTCTATTTTAAACTTTTCGTGGAATTATCTATCGAAAGTATGTTAATATCCGGTGTTGGACAATTTCTATCATTTCTATTCTCGTTAACGTTCTCGGACAAACTTCATCAGCAACGTTCTAATATCTACAATTCTACGTGCCTTTCAATAGCATTTAGATAATCATTTACGTAATCGCTCTCGGCCACAAGTCTTTCGTAGTTTAACTTCATTGAGAAACGACGATTTTCGAAGTGAGTTGACCGCCACTTGCCGAACATTCATCGAGTACGTGAATCGAGCATCGGTCAACTGTGAGTCGAAGTTCGGAGAGCGGAATAGGCCGAGAATCAAACGGAGTTTGGATGACGGTAAGTCGAATATCGGTGAGGCTGACATCCGGTGCCAAGTTCGTTCGACGATCGGATCGAAGAGAATCCGATCGGGCGTCGCTGTCAGAATCCGATCGCATTTGCATACAATCGACCGTTATCCGGCTGCTGGTAGGCCAACTAATTTGCATGGTACGTCGCGCTATCGTCACCGTGGCGTGTTGATGACCGATGGAATGCGCGCTCTTGGAAAACGTTGTTCTCTGGAAAAACGGCGCCCACGCTCAATCTCCACGCATCGTGCTGTGTGACTCGATCAGCCACTGTTTTTCTGGTAGTTTTTCGAGCTCGTTGCATATTCAAAATCAATTGGCAATACAAGGTCGATCACGAATGAAGCCAAAACAGTGTTTTGCATTCTTCGTCCTTAAAGCAAAATCATATGGCAAAGTAAAGATAAGGGGCAAGGTGACAGAGTGTGCAGTTAAATGATATTGCAGAATTTTCCCCTCCATGGGCTCGAGTGGTCGATTGGTTTTACACGCACGTTTGTTCGTGGAAACATGGATGCAACGAGAATAGAAGTTTTATTTTCGACGATAACGGTGCGTTTATTTCTGTCCGGGAATAATAATGATTAACGAGCGGAATTACTCGACCAATTTTCTGAATTAATAGCTCGTAATTTATTTTATTTTTAAATTCATAATAAACAACGTCGCGTATAAGCTCGCCTCGTTTCGTTCTGGATCCATGTAACTTGCAACTTTCTTCCACACTCGAAAGAGCAACCGGTTTATCCAGTCCGTCGAAAAAGGTTGAAAGGAATATTTAGCTTCAACGAGAACTTCGCATTCCACGACATTCAAAAGTATTGGATATTTCTGACTACGAGTCGTGTATATCGGGCGTCGTGTTCGCAATGCCTTTCACGAGAATCAAAACGTGAACCATCGAACGGGAAACGATATTATTGTTCGGTAATTAAGAATAGAAACCGGTGAAATTCGTTCGAGATGCCGTTTAATCGACGTCGGATCGACGATTAACCGCGGTTTCGTTTCGGTCGCGAACGATTGGAAACCAAGCGGAGAAATTCGCGACGAAACTGGAGTAACGCTTGCTCGTGCTCGCTCTTGTGTTCGCGCGCGCGCGCCTGTAAATACGTAGAGAAGTGAAAGTAGAAATGCGCGGGTCTATAGAAAGTGACATTATGCAGTTATGCGGGAACGAATACAAATCATAAAAGTAAACGAAGCCCGCAATCGCGTTTCGCGTGGTTTCCCATTCTATAAACAAAACACGAAACGACTGCTTAGCTTTGGGTTAATCTTATCAGCCGGAACGTCTCGGTACCGTGCGTACGCGTTGATAACGTATCATTCGCTCGTTTATATGCACTTGGGTTGACAAAAATGAGTGAGAACGCGTTCGATATTCAGCTGGATCATCGTGGAAAACCTGGTTGTTTTTGTTTGCGTTCGTTCGAGACACTAGACAACAAAGAAAAAAAAGAAAAGCCGGAAAATGAATTCGCGAGATAAACGAATCAGAATGGTCGTGACGTCGATAGCGTGATAATTTCAAACGATCTCGATAATAATTCCGTATCGAGCATCTCTAATACCATTTACCTCGACCATCGACTATGGAGGAGAACTTTGGAAGAAAGTTTCGCGAGCGCAAGTTTCCCTAATTTCATTCCATTCATCCTCTTTCCCTATCATTTCTCTGTCCCTCACCATCCATTTTTCTTTCTCTCCTGAAATTACTCGGTCATTCGTCCCATCTTTTCGCAATGCCCGTGTTTTCCCACTTTCGTGAATCCACCTCACGCGATTCTCTAATTTTTCCTCGATCATCCCTACCATTTTCTCGTCGTACGATCGCTACGAGAATCCACCGCTCCTTTTTAGTGGATCTTGTGTCCAATTGGAAATCATTTCTGCGGCGAAGCATGTTGAGGAAGGTCGATCGTAGAAAGTAGAAGATTTACAGGATGCGTAAAGGAATTTGATTTCTAGGAAGGGACGATCGATGGTCGAAAATTTGATCGGGAGTCGAAGAAACGAAGTTAGACCTTTCTGAAAAGGTTTAGATTCGTTTCGGAGTCGGTGAACCAAACTGAGTCTTCCGCCCTCGCAATCAAGTTTGCACGACGTTACAGGATATGCATGAGATTTTCCAATATTTTATTTCGTTTATCGGTTCCGTGGGCGCAAAGATTGCGTTTGTTGCATCGCTTGAACGTCGCCCCTTCGCCTGGACGATGTAAACGAAATTATCAAGAATTCTATGGAATCAAGAACTTTGCGCAAGCAATACGCGAACGTTTACCGATACGTTACGATTGAAATACACCAGAACACGCGAATAGCAAAACCATCGTGAGTGAAATATCTCTTTGCGAAGACTAATTGTCGATGCCAGTTTTTATAATGCCTGGTCGATATCTATAACAATGAATAAAGCTATCGAGCCGAGAGATCGCCTCGAGCGATAAAACGGTAAAAACCCGCGCTCATTTTAATTTTCAACGACGCGGCGTACCAATAATTCATTAATATCGATACTAATTGCAAATGTGGAAACCGCGAAGCTTATCGACGGTGGGTAATAAATTTGCATCGTGATTATACCATGACCCCGTAAATATTTCATTAATAATGCTCTCTTATTGCAGTGAAGCTTCCCGAACGTACAATACGGTTGACATTAGAATACTTAATTTCTTTTTTTCGAGGTAACACTTCGCCAATGACGTATCTACCTATTAAGCTGGACGATTCGTATCTCTCAAAAGTGTTATTTATCGTATTTTCTGTATTCTATAAACATATTCCAAGAAAATAACTCACATAGAGAAAACAAGGAAAATATCATCGAGCGATAATTAGCTAATATAACAACTAAAATAAGGAAACTGACGCACCACGATAAAATATTCGAAGAAAATCATTAGTGTATTAAGCGGTTGTTTACGTCTGGTAGAAATTAGCAGTTCGTTGCAGCGGAGAAGAAATCGGGAGGAAAACGACGAACCACGGCGAGAAGGGGAAGAGGTCTGGACTTGAATTCAAATTGTGGAACATTCCGTTGGAGCGGATCCTCGCCGAGACAACGAGATTGGTCGCTTTTTCTTGTAAATTTCAACGACGTTACGTCACAGTCTGGATTTAGCTTCTGGATAATTTGTCCTAATGGAGCCATCGTTCCTTTCTCTCATGCAGTTTCAACTCGCGGATGGATCGGGTGTCACTGTCAGCCGTTGAAATTAATTTTAGTTTTTATATAAATACCTTTTCCTGTTATGGAAATAGCTCGATTATAGAGAAGCAGAATGTTGAAAATTTCTTCTTAATTTCCATATTTTGTTATCGCCGTACCACACCTTTAACCATAAAAGTTTGAAGATGTTAATGTCGACAATGTCTTTGTTCGCCGTGCTACAGGGAACTTTGAATATGAACTTTGTTCAGACACTAGATGTGAAGGAGCAGAATTTGATAAATTGAACCGTAAAGTTTAGTTTTAAACGAGATATGTCTCTCCATAGGCTTAAAACTTGCGCATAAACTTTCAACACGATATCTTGGCATAGTTCACGAATATGAAAGAATGTTAAACAGAAAAACACCCGACGTAATGCACATCCAAAAACACAGCGTAAAGAGTTACGAGAAAAATTTACATTTCTAAATTACATATTTTTCAACAATGCTAACATTACGCGAAACCTTGAAAACACGCGATTCGCCAAAATTAAACGGACCATTGATTTTTCCAAGATGTCGACCAGATGGGTCGCGTTGATGGAATTTACGGTTGGTTTTCTTCGACGATCTTCCAACGACAAGCTGGTTCGCGAGGCGATTACGTAGCTTCCGAAAGCCCTGTTCGTTCGTGATGACAATTACCGGACGAGCTTATCGCGAGGCACGGAGAGAAGCGCCGAGTGAGATTCTCTTCCCCGGGGCGGCGACTCTTCAAAGGGATACGCAAAAGGGGTGAAAAAAAGGAGAAATAAGAAACAGACGTTTTCTTTGTTTACCAAGGAACGTTTTGTTCCTACCCTCGGGCCAACGCAACGGAGGGAGGTGCTGTTTAATTTTTTGCACGCAAACCACGTTCGAAATTGTCGTGACAATGGTGTTTGCTCGTGTTTGCGACGAGCACTGCGAGCTACTCCTGGTCGATTTGCTTCATTCATTTCAGAAAACAAACGAGCGTAGGGGTTAATTATCGCGGTGAAAGAATAGCGTTCTGTTGTGGTTGGAATGAGAAATGTATTGGTTTAACTCGATAATATATCTGTCAGCCATTATTGAAATAAAAGAATGATCGGGTGAATAGAATAAAGTGGGTGATTGAAAGTAGTAACATTTTTTAAGAGTTGTTTGAAAGTTGAGTATCTCTCGATCAGATAATTATTCGCATTGCAACAGCGTAACGCGTGTTTCTTTATCATTACACGAATCCTTCATTAATCCAACCATCATCCGTGAAGGAAATGTAGATACAAATTATCGAAAAATCAATAATCTCCCTGTCAAAGAGAAGTTACAGAAAGAAGCAATATACGATGTAATTGCATCGCGATGAAAACTCTTCGGTGCATCCCCGATGTTGATTATCTTTGTACAACAGAATCAAAGCTAAAATGCTGTATCAACGATTAATTCTTCATGGGTTAAGCCACGTTTCCGTTGGCACATATTTCTTTCCTCGTGCTTTTCTCCATAACTTATTAGACAAGAATAAGAAAGATATTCATTAACGATCTTTGATAATAATCGGTACGAGATAACTCGAATCTCTGTGGAGATATGAAAGGTCATAATGGGTTCCTTTGTGGCACGTTCCGCTATGTAACATGTCAGGTACACCCTGGAAAGTTAGAAAAGTGGAAGTCTACGAGCTTGACTTCTGTTATCTTTATTAGCCCTTTTGTAGGCAACAAAATTCTCATTATCAGTATTGTTTCTTTGATTTCATTTGATATCAGAAATGACTTTTTCTTTCAAAACCTCGTAACCAGGACTATTATCAAATACAATCAACACAAAGACCGTACGCTCGTATCTAGTCTTACGCTTGGGTCATGCTTATCAGTGCATGTTCGAATGAATATGTCATCCATCGAGAAAGATAGAGAGGTATCTATCT
Organism: Bombus affinis; assembly: GCF_024516045.1. NCBI lineage: Eukaryota > Metazoa > Arthropoda > Insecta > Hymenoptera > Apidae > Bombus > Bombus affinis. The sequence goes on along the minus strand of NC_066344.1, from coordinate 9,448,290 downwards.
ACTCCGATATTCTTTCGATTAGCTACATTGTATCGAGACTTTTACCTCCTCGATCGTTTCACAGTTCATAGCCATCTGTCTCTCTCGTCTTATGTCTCTTCTTTGTCCACATCAACCGTGGAAAGAAAGTAAAATTTCCCCGAGGAATATTTAACGTATTTCACTGGAGGCAGTCAGTCCTGGGCGAAATCCTTCGTATCGTGGTCCGATTGCTTTCGATTTCGCGACGATTTCGAGGGTGGAGCCAGCGGCGAACAGCAGCCACGAGCACCGTCCAGGCATTTCGGGAATTTTGCCAATTAAAATCGACGAACGAGAGTGTAGGGGGGTTGGCCGATCGGTGGCCCGAGGCCCTCTCGATGTAAACGGTACTCGGAGGAATGTCCTTGGATACGGCAGTTTCGCTAATTGAAATCGATTACCGGGCCCGGGGGCATCGTTTTTCCGTGGCACGCTCCCTGTTCCCCCAAGGAGGAAGCCGACTCACAATTACCGGGCCACTCGCTCCGTTGCTTCCCGGGTATTCCCATTTTCCGCGGAAAGTGCTCTCGCGCGCGTTACGTCCGATCCACGCGGTCGAATTAACTCGTGTTTTTCCACCTTCGAGTCAGCCCCGCGAGACATCTGTCGCCACCACCTTCTCACTGCCGACTTTTTTTCTTTTTCCAAGACTCGTCGCCTTTCGATTAACCTCGAAACTCGTTCGAGAGGAAAAGTCGTCTGGTGTGCTAGGAGGGATAAATATTATCTCGAAGAAGTTATTCGACGATGGATGGATAACGTGATCGGCAATAAATTGAGCGTAACTTCAATTGTAATAAACGAAAGTGTGTTTACTAATTAAATCGTAAATTGGGTCCACCTAACTTTAATAACGATCGATGGCGTGACTTTGTAAGATTTCGTGCAAAGATCATCGATTCATTTCAAAATGAATACCTTCTGTCTTAGTATACGAGTAATACTAATATTGCTCGTGGTATCTAATGCAAAGATCGTTTTACGGCGCGCAAGCCAAGTATGCCACGGTACACGAAGAGCGTTTCGTGGCAAGCGACCATAGTCGTTCGCAATAGCGAAAGGGTTAATAAGTCTAAACCGTTCATTAAAGGTTTCCTTTACGAGAAGTGGTTCCCTAATTAGGTGGCGTTAGGACCAGCATCAATTAGAAATGGTCTTTAACGAGAATTTAAATGTCCACTCGTACCATCGTTTTCCTACAATATTCAACGATATGTGGGCAAACGGTGTAATTTAGGCATCGACACAAAATCAATAACCCTCCTCCACTTCTGAACAAATAATCGTATTTAATAATAGGTTTAATTGGCTTAATTGGCTTTAATTGGCTTAAAAATATTCCGCGTGTATCCGAATTTCTCTTCGAGCCAATGAAGAAACAATTGGACGTAGAAACAAAGATTCGCGGTATTCGAAATTCGAAAAGACGAGAGTATTGAGCTCGAAGGCGAGGTTAACCGAGGCAATTATGCGGAGAGGCCGGTGGCATCCTCGAACGCTTTCGCTTTATCCCGCGATCTTAGCTAGAGCGCGGGGCTTTCCCGGCGTGGTTGACGATGTGCTCCGAGCAACTGGTGTCCAATGACGGGGCGCAAAGGCAAGGACCTCTTGAATGTACTTACATTTTGAACCTTACATATGCTCACCTTCTCGAGCAACCCATCGTCGCGGTAAGCTCCCTGCCTGCCGCTTCCTGTACACCGATAGCTCGGCTCGCATTCGTGTGCCTGACAAATAGGCGAAGCTGAATGTGTGCGTGCTCCTGCTCCGTGTCTACGTATACCGTATCGCTGGAAAGAGAGGCGAGCTACAGAGATGAAGAAAAAGAGAGAGAAGCAGAGGAGCTGGTTAATCCGCACATGTGTGATGACAATCGTGAACCACCTGTTGAACGGCACCGATACCCAAGGCACCTCTTTACCTGGCCTCCGTTACAAAAGGAAGCCTCGAATTTCGATCGGACACGATCGAGTACTTTACTTTGCCCGACTTCTCTCGATTCGCGTCGGTTCGATGACTCGCCCATTTCCTTCTCCAATCAATTAATCTCTGGCTCGCTTCGACAAATCGGATTCAATCTGGATCGATTCGACAAAACTCTTTGATCATCCGCTTTGTACTTGCTCGAAGGAACTGATTTGTATCTTTGGTTCGTTTATCGAAATTGAGATATTTTGAGGAAATAATTATAATTCCGACAGTTTTCTTCGATTAGCACAGCTGAATGCTTAAGTGGAGGAAACTACCATTTCCATTCAGAGGACGAACTTTAATTACAGTTTCCAAGCTTGTTACGTACTGTTCTACGTAAAACGCAAACACTCGGCACGAAACATTTACGAAAATTGATACACATTGTGGTACTCGATTTCCGTCTAAATAGAACAAGTCCACAGGCTCGTGACAATTTTGAATATCAGCCGTTGTACGGGTCAAACGTTGTAACTTTGGTCAAATTCGACGTTACTGAGTGTTGTAACCTTCGATACGCTCCCAAAACTCCTCCGACTACTTAAAATAAATCGTATCGTATACAAAACGAAAACGTTCTCTTAAAACGGAACAGATCGTTAAATGGAAAGTAGTCAAAGTCCTAAACATTAGAAGGCTAAGCAACAAGCTTATTAGCTTCAATTTCTCGTTCGCGAATGATGCGTGATTAATGAGTGATCCAGTGATGAAGGCGCACGCCATCGGGGAATTGAAAATGGACGTTATCTAAATTCAAGGTATAAATCCGCGAAGATTTACGATCCGATGGAAATCAACGCAAGATATCACAGCAATTTCGGTGCGACTCACGTACAGATTGAGGAAACGTATTAAACGAGCGAGATATAAATCTAACCAGGTATTCCCTGTCTGCGATCGTTTGAATCTCATTAACACGGTGAATGTGAAGGTCGAACCGAAGGTTCAGCAATCTCCGCGAAGTTCTGCGACGATGACGTTATGTAATTGACAGCGAGGGTAACTGGGTGATTAATGGGTGAATTTGTTCTAAGATCGATTGCACGTGCGTCGAACAAAATGTCAACCGAATCAGCGAAAGTCGCAGATTTCTTCATGGTAGTTACGTAATGGAACATTGCGCGTGAGTTCTAGATCCGACGTTCGTTCGGTTACCGATTATTATGAGCTCACACGCTGGAAAATTTAATTCTTTACTATTCATTTGGCCTTGTGAAATAATAGTCTCCTTAGCAAACAGCACGATCGATTTAAAAGCATGTTAACGACTCGTACGTTTCATATAATTTTCAACGGAGAAAATACATGAGACCGGTTGTTATATTTTGAACGTTAGAAGACGTATCCTAGTGGCGATTATGAATCCGTTCTTCGAACGCGATTTTCAGACAGCCGCGAAATCGCGATTAAAATGCAGAATTCACCGTGCATGCATATACATGAGACACATAACAGGTCGGTGGAATTACACGAAGAATTGACGCACGTTCGCGGTTAAACAAACGACACAATGGGCGAGAAGAGCGTAGAACACGAGGATCGTGGAAATTTTCGAGAGGCTTTGGTAGAGCGGCCGAAATACGCGCGCATTGCCTCGTTTACAGGACAACAGATGAAATCTTGCGTATTCAATGTATCTTGCTTGCTGTTGGCATTTACGCGCAACTAAAAATGAACTGCTTTGTTTTTCAAGTAAATGTTGGTTACAAATTTTACACCCAGATATCAAGTTTAAACCTAAGTTACGGTTAGAAATTCAAATTCTAACCAATCTCCAGCCGAGCAGAGATTACGCAAGCTTCGATCACAAGGGACATGAACGATGTCAGAAACCGCACTTATTGTCGATATAATGACGTAAAGCGTTATAATGTCTCGATTAGGTGGACGAGGACAAAAAGTAGTGCGTTTTGTTGAGCATTCGCATATCAGCAAGCATACGCTCGTACGTACGCACAAGTGCACGTGCAACAGTGCGTTGCTATTATCACCGTTTTCTCACGATGCGTACGCGCGTATTCCGTTATCGAATGCGCACCGTGGCCTAAAGCCTTTTATGTCAAATGAGAATGAACCGACACATTATAGCGTGTCGTGTCACGACGTCCACCTCGACGACAGCTGACGAAGCACGCGAATACCGTTGCCGTTATCGTCGACCATGCCATTATGTATTGAACTTTTCACACCAACAATTTCAACTTTCGATTCTTAGTTGCTTCTTGTGTTGTAAAGTATATCCTTATATACTTATATTAAGTCTTGTTAATGTGACAGGTAAATTTACTAGACGTTGTAGATTCGAATCTGTTTGGGTTATGTGTTTTCAAGGATAATGATGGCTTATAAGAATTTACAGGCCTTCAATCACACTGCATTTAATAGTTTATATCTTAAAGAACAACTAAAAAATGTAAGAGCAGTTAGATGCTGTGTACTTCATTGCTACTAAAGGTTGAAAATAGGACACAAACTAGAAATTAGAAAAAATTGTAATATAAGCATTTAAATGAAGTAGGGCGCTGATGGTATAATAGAAGCGAAATAACAGAAATAAGGTATATAACGGCGTGTGTGAGGGTGGTAGGTCGCTGAAAGTTACAGACACGCGATCCGGAAGTTTCGCTCCGAGTAAATTACAGGCTGCCGTTCGTTACATGTTACCATGTAAGCGAGATTTTTGTCGAAAAATATTTGTAATCTCAACATAGGAGGGAACATGGCACCGAGGAATCGACATATTCTCAGAACTCGATTGCTAATGACGCAAATCGCGTTTTTTAGTCCTTGAGAGAAAACAAATACGAAAAAGAAAATAAAAGTAGAGGAAAATGAAACTTCATGCGATGACGCAAAAGGAAAGAAAAACAACGATAATCTAGAGATAAAGCGAGTACCTGTACGATATCAATCGCAACAATCGCGCTGGAATTTAATAAATCGTCTTGCCCGCTATCGGTTTTGCGAAGATTAAACGCAACTGTGCCCCGGCATCGAAACGAAACGACGCAGTATTGTATCGCAGTATCGAGATGGCTTTCAAGATTTCTTACGTCCAGCAAAGAGTTTGTAAATGCACGAAGATTTCTGTAAAGTCCCATTACCGAAAGGAGGAAACGAATCGCATTCCAGAAACCACTTGCCCGATTGATCACTTTGTATCGTGCTACGACGTCAAACAGCCCGCACGGGTTCTTTCACTAAAATATACGCCGCTACGATCGCGGTAATGGTGCAAAATTACTGTATCGCGTTGTAAATTGCACTTACCGGCGAAATCTGGCAATTTCGGATCGATCGGCAAGCCACCAGCCTCGTCCGTTCGCTATACTTGGAAACGAGGCTGTTTACCTCGAAATTGAAAACTTCGGAAATGCTTATGCTGGTTTTTTTCATCGGTCGAACGGTCCACGGTGATAAAAAGCAACAATGTGACCAATGGTGATAAATTCATTTTAAACATTTACAATAAGCATGATTTCCTTTTAACTCTGTCAGGAGTTTTATCTTACTTTTGTCAAAACATTCTCAAATTTGCAGAAAATATAAAAAGATATCGTTGATATGTAAGATATCTCGATTGGAGTTTGATGTTTTTCTTAAAACAAGTTAAAAGTCTGTTTTGTATCTTCAAACTGGAGCTATATTTAGCTATAAAAATTCGACGGGAATTCCAATCAAAGGTAGACGCCTCACAGAATTCGAAGTTCGATTCGCGTTTTCGATTGAAAATCCATTAGGTACCTGCTATTCAAACTTCGAAACACCAAATGAACGCCAAGGGGCCAAAGTGGTGAAAAGCCGTGGAATTAAAGATATATCGGAGCGCGACACGGGCTCCGTGAAAATTCCTAAGTGGCATGTGTGTGCATGTGCGCGAGTGTCGTAATCAGTCCCTTAAAGGGGCCCAAACACGGCGAGTCAATATTGGAGCAGCCTCGTTTTCCAGCTCCGCTCTCTATCGCGTTGCTGCAGCTCGACCTGTTTAATCAGACCAAACGAGCGCGCACCTTAATCGTCGCAGGAATGCGCGACCGCGCTCGTTTCTTCCGTTTGTTTTTCATTTAGACAGGCCACACGCGAACACCACCCTTACTTGCCGCGCGTTATTCTCTTTGGAAACCGCTCTGCCGATTTTTCAGAATGTTTTAAGAAGTTAACACGATCTTGGAATTATTCGATCGTGATGAATGAGTAGAGCAAAACTCAAAGGAAGAATATCTACTTAAAGAAGAATAAAGTTGGAAAAGTTTGATTGGAATATGAATTCGATAATTTGGTAATGCTCGGTATGCGGCAGGAACAGCTGATATTTATCAAAGCAGGGGCGACGAGGCGTATTATACCGCGCACGCGAAGAGGAAAATAAGGCAAAAATTCGCGATAACGAATGCGTCGCAACGCGACGCACGCCCGGTAAATCTTTAGCGCGAGCAGATTATTCAAACTTTCCTTAATGGCCTCTTACAAAATGCCACGACCTTAATCACCGTCGTATAATTGCGCGACCTCCGTGTTCAACGCAAACACCTTGCCATCTGTGAGCTGGGTTTCAAAAAGTATTTGCATCCTTGTTCCCTTTCCTCGCTTTCTCCTTTTCTTCGCACTTTTTTCTCTCCTCTTCTACTTTTCTTCTGCCTTGAACTAACGCGGTATTCTCTTCAACTTCCCTCGTTGATTTAATTTGTTCGTGGTGGAATGATTCGGAGCGGTACGACGCGTGGAACGTTCGGAACGAAGCAAAGCGAGTCGAAGCCGGTTGAAATGAGACGACGCGAATCAATCATCGGTTTGGCGTCACTCCCCGATCGCAAGACAATCGTAATTACAGATAGCGTTTCACAGAAGATGGCTTGATTAGATTTTAAACAACAAACATCATCGCTTCCTGCTTCTTTCCTTTACGTATCGCGCGCTAATGACGTTTTAATAACACGATAATGGCGTATTTGTACGCTTGCTATCCCTGCTTTGTGACAGTTCTGACAATTCTCGTGTTTGTCTTCTTTTCGCTTCCCTTCGTTTCTCTTTCTCTGAGTAAATGACACGATTACTCATCGATAGAATGTCATTCCTATCGGCTATTCTTCCAAATTTCTCATTTTCCTTCTGCAGATATCTTCCATTTTCGAACTGAACGATTATTTCTTTCTTCGAATATTCCTAAAGTTATCTTGATCGTGCGCTCATTGTCTTTCTAAGCAATCTCCTTTTTACTCCACCTTTATTTAAATAAACGTGTGAAATATTTTCTGTCCATATTATATTCCCAGTCCCATTTTTCACTCTCCAAGGGAGCCGCGCGTTTTCCAGCATTTTACCCCTTTGCGAGCAAGTTGACACGAATTCAAGGCACGATTAGCGTGACTTCGGACGTCAGAGAACTGTTATTGGATTACCGCACGACGTAATTAAGGACACCGATGGAAATAAATCTTTTGTCTTAGCCAGTTGGTAATTTGCGACAGATGCACGAGGATAATCCGTAGGTAACATCGTTGATTCCGTTTATTACGGACTGCCGTGTCGTGATATTTATTTTCGGATTCGTTTAGGCTATATTTCTCTGTCTATTTAGCCCGATGATTGATGGCCATTCTAATAGGTTTAGGGAAACATTTGCTCGGAATTTAATTTTTCTCCTTTATGGGACTTAATTTATTTTACCGAAACTCTAACAAAGTGTTCGAACGCTTTCACGAGCCTGTGTACAAAACCAAATACCTTGATTTATCCTTGCAAGCAAACGATGAAAAGTTCTCAAAGCCCGTCTCCGGCTTACTACCAGAGATTTATTCGCAAACGAACCACAAACTTCGTTCAACCCCATTTTCAAGTGTCACGAGACAAAACAGAGCGGCAGTTGGCGTAAATTGGGGAAATATTTACAATAATCCGGACGAATTACGAGTTCTACCTGGTCATTTCGACTCAGAGGAGTACGCGTTGCCGGATCTGGTGGTTTATGGAATTTCCAACGGGACGAGAAATCCGGCCAGTGCATTCTCTTCTTTATCGGTCGTACTTATCGCGTCGCCGCAGGACTTGGTTCCTGCTCATTTTGAAAGGAACATAATGCCACACGAAACGCAGTTCCATTCAAAAATCCCGGTCACGCTCGCAAAACCGCGCGTTTTTCAAAACCACAGCCGGTAGACCGTGAACGCCCGATGCAAGGATTAACTCAATGTCTGACTTATTTTCTTCGATACGAGCTTCCAGCTTATTATTTCTGTTAATTAAGACCTGTCGGCTGTGTATATGAAATGTTTACAATCGATTCTACGCAAACCGTGAAAGTAGGCTTCTTGAGAAATTCGTACGTAGTAGCTCAAGGATCTACAGTCAATCAAATACACTTTGTAGCGAAATTTCCATGTGTACCTTCGACTTTTCACTCGAAGGTAACCAGGAAAAGTAATCAGAAAATTCCGATGGTCACCTCGCAGAAACATATCAAAATTCAGAGAAAAGAAACAGAGCGTCGATAAAAGAACGCAGTGTATCGAACGCAAACTAGTTGAAACGGTGAATAAAAAAGAAAATAGAAAAGAGGCTGTTGGCTAGAGAGACGCTGTTTCCTGTCTGGCCGCGTATATCGAGGAATCCGCGTTCGCGGGGACCTTGAAAGGCACGCGCGGAATCCGGCTCCGCTCCGTGGCGTGCTCGCTGTTCGCGCGCGTTCTCCGCGGCCGAGCGGTTTCCTGCTCTCGCGAAACGATACGTACCGGCTGGCCCGCTCGTGATTAGCTGCCGTTTCGAATTAACCGGCCGCCTATCCGCTCGTTAAAGTCTCGCCATTCGAAATAGCTGCAGGAGATTCCTTCACGCTCGCGGTTACGCAATCGCTGTCCCAACTCGAGGGAAACGAAGAAATTCCCGCGTTATCGCACCGGGAACATCTCTTGGATTCTCGTTCTATTAAGCTGTTCTTTCCAATGGGACAGAATTAGGCTCTTAAGGTATTTCTATGCTCCTTCTAGCATGTCGTGGAACGAAGCTTTCAAAACCTTGAAGCAGGTTTCGTTGGTAAACAACTGATTTTTAAAACGATTGTGAGGCGTGGAACAAGTGATCAAACAAGTCTTTACGATTTCGATCGATCACTTTGCGGAAGTATTTACGTGCAAATTTCAAAAATACGCGTTGCATCGAAGGAATTTCTTCATCCTTATACTGTGCTGAAACATATCGCGCCTTTCAAAATACCCGCATAAAACCAGCTATCGATAGGCATTACGTTTACGTTCTTACGTAGAGAACATCGAAGTTGCGTTTGTATGACGTTTCCGCTTGCGAAGATAAAAAAATAAATAACGCTTTCCCCCTTATGACAATTATTATTTATGGAGCCTCATTGTCAACGTGTCTTTATCATATAGGTAATAAAGAAACGAGGAAAGTTTTTTCAGGTTAAGTAGATGTGTATAAATAAACGACACGGTACGTATATAAATTTACACGCGATGCTTTCATACTGATCTCTGGAAACCGAAATAATTAGCATTAGCGAAAGATTTTCCAAGAAACATCATCACAGGGGATATTTGCGGAATCGTAATTGGCCAGAACGATCTCGTGGAAACCGCGTTTCCTTCGCGGAAGTGTTTCTTATCTCGGGCATATTATTAGTTTTGAGGAAAGTACATTTTTTTCCTCCTTCACGGTCTAATCTTTAGACCTTCTGTATCGCGAAACTAGTTACGGACTTTCGTCGTAAGATATCTTCCTTCCTCCTAACATGATTTCTGAACGACTTATATATAAATCTTTTAAAGACTTTTAGATCTTGCCCGTTCTTCGGACCATTCGTAAACTTGGAATATCGTGTAATTTTAAACCACTTTTCTAGGATAAAAGTTTGGAGTTTTAAAAAGCTTCAAGGATCAAAATTAGCACTTCGTAGATGATATTCGACGAAAACGCTGTCTGTCAAAAAAGACATTCATCCTTCGTAAAACAACGAATTTCATGTAACGTCCGACTGACGAACGGTTTTCTCGCCGGTCGTAAACCTTGACAAGTTGCGAAATCACTTGCCACGAGTGTAATCTATGAAAACAACGTAACATACTTGAGTAAAGGAGGCAAGATCCGATAGGTACGTTTTCGATAACGACGAAGGATGCGATAAACGCGAACCATTTTCGTTAATTACCTTTCTGGGAACTTTGTTTGAAGCGCGCGTATCTATTCGACAAACAAGATGCATATTTATAAGCGCGTTTTGCGCGCTATTCGTATACGAATTTTTGTCACGGTGGAAAGGAAGGTTGCTTCGTTCACACAAATAGAAACTCATTTTTCTCTTGGATTATTCAATGCCGGCGTTGGTGCTCCTGAGGAATGATATTTAACCTATTTGCTTTGTCGGCTCTTCAATGACTTTACCGGACTAATGACTTTGTTCTGACAGCTGTTCGTCATCGCGCTTTCTATTTCAAAGTCCAAAGTCTTACAAAAGACTAAATTCAAAAAGGATTAACTTGTGTTACAAGTTTATCGAGCACTTCATCCTTCTTTGAGAAATCCTTCGTACCTTGTGATTAGATAATAAGACTGCTGGTAGATAAATATTCAAATATTCCGAAATCTGCCCAATTACTCTTGGAGCGGAAAGTGGTCGTATAAGGTGCCAGTGTTCTGGAGCCAAGCTGCTCGATCGTGTTCGTAGAAATTCGCGAAGGCAAATTAGCTACCTGTGAATCAACGATTTCTCCCTGTTGTTCTTGTCCGATCTCGACGATTTTGCAACAGTGACAAATACGTAAATCCCAGAATCCACCGAATGACGCCGGCAGCTCATCGTGCTTTCTCGAGGTTGAAGCTGAACTCACGCGTTCCTGGTCACGTTATGAAACAATCGATACCATCGTTTGAAAATGCCAAACTTCCTCGATCATTGGTTCTTCGAAGGAACATCCATTATAATTTCAGATGTAAATCTAAAATGAGCTCGTGCTTGCGAGTATTTCGCGACTTTTTCCTCGTTCGATTGCGTCACTCCGCTACGTCAAAACGTGCGCTGCCAGTTTCGTTATTGTCGCCAAGCTACTGGTTGGTATTATCGCGGCTACTAACGACAATGCGCTTTAGCGTTTTCGGCCGGCCAGCAGAAATCTCTACGTCTATTTACGATCATTGTAATACGCAAATATCGCGGAAGCCAACCTTTACCTCCGTCGATTTACGCAACTACAAGTTTCAATAGTGACAGAATAAATTTATAAGATTAGAGGTTCTAGATTACGAAGCTACAGTTTCTGAAGGTTCGTCAGTGTCAGCGACTCTATACAAAACGTCGTTTCACAATGTTCAGTAGATCCAAATGATCGACTATTTCGTGGCCACGATACGAAAAATCTGTTTTCTAAAATAGTCGCATAATTGGTACATTTTATAGAATCGTAGAGGGAGACGAACATCCAGAAAATTTAACGATGATAAAAAACGTTAAGATGAATGATCAAAGTGTGAAGCTGAAACGTAAAAATCTGATTAGGATGAAGAAACTAAAAGGATCACTTCGGAGATTATTTTTAGCTCTTACGGTACTGTTGCTTTTTTTAAGGAAAGAAATCATTACTTGGGTTATCCGATTAGTGGAAGTACCGTTATCGGCCGTGAATTATCGCCAGGCTCGGGAATTAACCGGTTAATTGTTATCGCGAGCACGATAAGTGTTGACGTCGAAGTCTCTTCGTTTTCGTTTCCTTCGTTCGGTGAGCCGATATCAGGAAACCGATGCGGCGCCGCGCCGGACTGTGGCAATTAAAACTGTCAGCGAGCGCGGCGTACAACTGCGAATGCAGATAGCGCGTTTTGCCGAGTGAATTCACAGGAAACGAATTATCATGGTTCGTCGAGATACTTAATATTGTAGCCTCTAATTTTTTACCATAGTGTTGCTCGTCAGTCCAGAGATGAATAATTAATTGGAAAGTCAAGCGGCAGTCTCGAACCTTTGATTCTGTCGGTCTTAAACTACGGATGTTCATCTAGCTTTTAATAGAATCTTCTTATCCACTATCGCTATTTTAACGCTTGTCAATGAAAACGAGATATATGTACAAGGAAGTTGCCTTTCAACTAAGGTTTTGACATTAGACCCAGTAATCTTTAACACGGACTTCTAGATATTTTATAGGAAGATCACAGGAGAAAATGAACTTGAGTAATAATTAGAATGAAAGCGATACTGCAACACTTACATGTTATTAGTAATTGCAAAAATAAAAAAGTCTAGTAACCTGTGTTGGAATAAAAGGATAATTTTTTTATTATTATTTAATTTGTACCTTACAATTTGTCCAGCTGGACATTTGGTAAATTTTTCTAACTTAATCGCTAAATAACATGTGGATGGCTACCCTAGCCGGATACCATCTTCGAGTTTGACTATTTTATTTCTTTAGTCAGATCAGTGGGGTGTTTTCTTTTTAGTCTTCAAAAGGTTAAATGGTTAAGAATTTTTAATAAGGAACATAAGAACGCTTAATAGTGGCAATGAAGATAAATTCGCAGTGTTATTCATTAGATCGTATCAGTGGGTGAAGTACGCGAGGCAATTGGTCGCGTTCGCAGCGCGCGTTCACCTTTTTGCGCGTGCTATTTCGAGCGCGGTGTTGACAAGAAGCGACGCGATACGCGAGCCTCGGCATTTAGCTGGCCGTTTTCTTCTCGAGCTGACCAACAAAACAGGAAAACGACTGTGTCCAACAGGTGTCGTTAAGCCGGTTCCCTCTACCCGTAATGAACATTCTCTTTTATTTACAGTTCACCCGGCTTCGCGCGCTCCACCCGATGACGTGCCTATTAACATCCGCGGTTGCGTGTATACACTGGATACATACCTTTCTTATCCGGTCAACACGGATCTCTCTATTTTTATTTGGCCCTCTAACGTTTGCTGATTTGAAACGCTACACGTTCAACGGTGCAATGCTGATACGATATATGTAAGTCCATTTATCCGAACCCTTGGGGAACGAACACTTCATATAACCGATGTTCATGTAGTTGGAGTTTACTGATTCTCCTTGTTGTCCACAATTTCTCGCTACCATAACACAGAAATTCACGTTTAGAAGTTTAGATAAGCGGCCGCAAATTAACATTTTGTTCACATTAATGCCTCGGGTAAATATAGTTCTATCTACAATTTAAATTACTGCATACTCTTCGCCTGGCAGAAACGTTAGCTGTTTTGTAAAGAAAAATCTGAGTAAAAATATAGAACAATGACTCTACCGAAGTATAATAGCAACTCAAAGCCATTAAGAAAAAAGCCTAAGTCAAGGAGAAATTGGATTCAGAACGAGATTCGAAGATTCTCTAGTCTTAAACCTAGAGTGTATAGTAAATTTAATATTCATCGATGATCATTATCAAACTTTTCAAGGATCTTGCACTTCGTATTGATGTTATTTAGATAATTATCGCTTTAAGGCGTCAGACGGCTTCCCATATCTGACATTTGTAACGATGCTAATTATTATGAATCTTTTTTCACGATCGTTCTTACTTTAACGAGGAACTCTTAAAGGTCGTTCTTCTTATCGGCTGGACGATAAAAACTACGACTGGAATCAGGCGTAGCTGTCCATAACACACCTGTAATAGGCTAAATGACGACGCAAAATGCAATTTACACTTCGGTGTAGTATGATCTAACTTTTTTGCTAATCTACGCGATGGCGCCATGAAAAGTCCTTCGACTTTTGTTTTCTTTATTGTCGTAGTTTTTCTTGTTAGTGTCGAGGATAACTGTAATAAATACAACAACGAGGGACATAAAAACTATTTTCGTCGACGTTTCACGTATCACTCTGGTCATTGGTAATCTACGATACTACCCAAAATAACTCATATTTTACGGGGCAGTAAAATAAAGTAGATAGATGAAAGTATAATTTAGTTTCTGTACAGTCTATTTACATTTCATTGCTACGCTCCTGATTTATTACTAATGGGAATTCCGTTCAAGATGCTAAATGAAAACAATAGCAATATTATCTACTAGCCAATAAGATATTAAATGGAAGATAGGTATAATCGACGAGTTAAAAATCAGGTGCCTCGTCTCTTAATTTAATTCTCTGTCGCGGTAGCTTTTAAGAGTTTGAAAGAACAAAATGAATTTTCTGCAATAGTAAACGCAGAACACTACTGTACGAAACACAACAATGATTTGCTTCATATTACTATGATTTTTACCCCTGCAATTTCCAGAATCCGTGATCAAAACTTAGCACCCTATCAAATCCAATTCACGTTTCAGATTGGAAAATTCCTGAAAAAGAAGGTCTTGGTGCTCCAACCAGATTGGAAGAACGAACAACTCGTGGCTTGCGGCATCGTTTAATCTGGCGGATCCGTTTTTAAGAATCATCGTTTAACGTTGTATCTTCGTGCGCGTTTCCCCGGGCGATTTTCCGAGCTTAAGGACAACGATGGTTTCGGAAGACGTGATGGGAAAACGCTTTGTTGTTGGAATAATCCTGTAGCGAGAGAGCGGAATACGGTGTGAGAATAGATAGCAAAAGGACAAGCCGGAAAGGACAAAGCAGACTTTGGGGAAAATGCAGGCAAATACGGAGGCGGCATTCTTTTCTAATCTATTGACATAAAAGACTAATGACAGAACCTTCCTAGAAGTACAAGCTACCACTTTGGAAATTCTAAGGAGGAATTCACGTTGTTGGACTACCGTGAGACACACGATTGTTGATTATTGGCAGAAAACGTAGTGTTGTTTTAGGTTCGAATTTTGCTAGACCAAGACTTTCTATTCGAGATAAGAAATCCTTGTTACGGTCGTCGAAGCTACTCCCTGATTTCTTTTGTGAAGGCAGAAAGGATCGTCAAAGAAACGACCAATCTCCGAGGAAAGGAACTTTTTTCAGGATGAGAGTTGGGTGATCGATGGAATCCTGTAGCGACATGAATTGATCTTTGAAGCGCTGTAGGCAGAGATCCTCTCTCCGCCTTTAGAACAACAGTTCGAAGAATTCTTCGAACAATAAGTTCGTTTGTCGCTTTGAAAGCATACGGACTTGAAAACACCGGTCGAAAGCATCATAATCAAGAATCTGATCCTAATTTCATAAGATACTGCGCAACATTCGAAAACAACAGAACTCTCTCATAATATCTGAACGCGCGTTCTCCCATCAACAGGTTTCTCCCATCGCGGCGAGTTCACGAGCATCATCGCTGGAACCTCGAATCCCCTTCGATCCCGGTGCAACATCTGCTCGATCATGAGTACATAAAGGCAAGAAACCGTGAGAAAAGACCGAATCGCGCGCGAACACGGGACTGCTACGCGGCAATTAAGAGATCGGCGATCGATCGGAGAATCCACCGTTTCCCGGAAACGGCGTACGGAGGAAAACGCCGGCTGGGAATGGAGGTTTGAGGCCGATCCACGAGGAACGCGTTCCTCCGGTCGGCCACGGTCGACGGAGGAAACGAGCCTCTGCCCGGAATACACGTTTCACCACTTAATTATCGTTCATCGCTTAATTATTTTCCTCTCATTGTCGGCCTGGCACCGCGCCGGGCATGATAATCAGCCGCGATTCCGACGCGGAAATTGCGGAAAGAAGCAGGAAGCTACGTCTTCTTTCCTCTGTTTTTTTCCTTTCCTTCTTTTTCTTTCTTTTTCTCCTCTTCTCTCTCTCTCCCTCTCTGTCTATCTCTGTCTCTCTGCCTTTCGCTTCTGCAACGGCGTACGTGTAATACCGTTAGCCGTTGACAAGCCGATGCATCCTGGCCGCGAATCACCTGAAGAAAGGAAGAAAACAGAAGAGAAGAAGCGACCGGACGAGCGCACAGAAGAAACAAAGAAGGGAATACGGAGGTAACTGGTAATATCGCCGCGAATAATAGCATTCTCGTTACGTCACATCCTGTAAACAACGTTTACGATTTGACGATTCGGTGGAAACGCCGGGAATAATCGTAATTTGCGGTGGCCACTGGTAACGCTTCAGCGATTCACATTTTCCTACATCCTGTTGCTCCGACATCCCATTTCGAACTAAGAAACGCAGGGAACTAGGAACGAGGTGTTATGGAAAATCTGGTTGCACGTGTTGCACCAAACACTCGAAACGTCTTGGTGAACTTCCGTCTACTCGTTTGGAAAAATTTATGTGGCCGGCTGAACATCAAATTTTTAAAGTTATCATAGTTATTTTATACTTTAATCGTTGCACCATGATATTTTATGCATCTTGGTTAATAACGTGTACAACGAACTTGGAAAGTTCTTCTTTTCTACAGCGTCGATTAATTTTCAACGTGTAACGTTGCTTTTGTTTCCCTAAAAAAATCATGTTTGTATTCAATTCCTCTTGAAGAACAACCAACTAAAATTTCGTGGCAGCTTTTTCGTTAAAAGTTTCTTACAACGGCTATCCGTCTCGACCGGCCAAAAGTTGTTCGATCTTTCCACAATTTCCATCCCAGAGAAAAAGGGAAAAGAATTCGCACCGTGCATGATTTATGCTCCTCGAGTTCAATCTCGAGATCTGACAGCAAGGCAAACAAAATTTTTGCAGGGAGGAGAATTCGACGTGACGGTCGTGCGTTCTGGGGCGGGCAAGTTAAGTAAAATAGTTGTTTGCATCGTCGAACTAAGGCTAAGCTACGATGTGACAGATTATGCACGTAGGGTCTCGGAGCTGATCAGAAACCGCAACATTTTTTGTTTTTTATTATTTAATTTGTACTTTACAATTTGTCCAGTTGGACATTTGGTAAATTTTTCTAACTAATTGCTAAATAACATGTGAATGGCAACCCCCAGCGGGATACTATCTTCGAGTTTGACTATTTAATTTCTTTAGTCAGGCCAGTGGGATGTTTTCTTTTTAATCTTCTTTCTATGAGAATTTTGCTCGCTTCAGCAACCAGCTGATTTGCATGTGTTGCCGTTCTTTCCTTGTATTTTTCCGGCGTACCTGCCGATTTCTTCTTTGACCGTTGGTATTTTTAAGTCTTTGCGTATATCTTCGTTTCTGACATACCATGGGGCGTTGACTATTGTTCTCAGTATCTTCCATTGTAGCGACTCTAGTTTATTTATGTGGTCCGCGGCTGCTGTCTCCCATAGCGATATTCCGTACGTCCAAATTGGTTTTATTATCGTTTTGTTGATTTTTAGTTTATTTTCTATGCTGAGTTTAGAGTTTCGACTGGTTAGCCAGTACCAAACCGCAACATGGAACGTCCTTTTTTGAAAGACTGTTTGGAAAAGTGTTTGGAATTTCTTTGGAGCAACGTAGCTGTGTTGTTACTAGATAACGAACTAATAAAATCGTAGAATATTGGTATTCTTTAACTTACGGTAAATATATTGAGGGAGCTGTTTATAAGAATCTGTACGAAGAAACATTTGTATATTTGCGTATCAACGAGCGTATATGTTGGCTGAGATTGTTCAATATGGGTATTCCATCCATCAGTTAATATCATAAATATCGACTTTAACCAATTTCAATGTACGATTAATAATTGTTGTCTCTTATGCAATATTCAATACGACAAGATGGTTAACAGAGCTCGTCGAAGGAAATACAGCGTTCTTAATTGAAAACTGTCTCGGAGACATTCCGTTCTTCTACTTGTAAGTGATTAATTCTTAGCAGGACCTCGCATGTACAACAACCGACATCTTGAGAGTCGAGCGTGTCAGTAATAGGCGATATCGGAACGTGTCTACCTATACATTTGTTCTGTCATCGCTTCAATAGATTTTTCATAGCAAATAACTCCCGTTGTTAGATTTATACTTGCGAACTCAAATATTCCTGTATCATTAACATCTAACTGTTTGTTTACGATCATTTGCGTTTGTTTACGTTCATTTATTTCTCAATGACTTATGTTAGACCACAATTTACATTCTGTTTATTTTCCTGCTACTTTCGATTATTCCCATTCTCTTTGAAAATATTTCTCTTTTGTAGTTTGCACTGATATCGAGACTGTCGAAAGAAGGAATGATCTCAGCACGCGTTCGTGAGAAATGATTGGGACCAATCGGTTCATGCACCATCGAGTGAAACGTTCGTCCTTTTCGACGACTGTCCTTTCGACCAGACAACCTTTAGCCTACTGAAAATTCGACCTACTCGTGCCACTTCTTTCTCAGCAGCCAAATAGCAGCCACTTCCACGTAGCAAAGATTCGGGATGACGAAACGGGCCACAGAGACTCGCGAGTCATTTTTCAAGCTTATCGACTTCCGCGACGCTCGTGTCTCCGCTGCAGGAAACAATATTTTCTGAATCGGCCGTATAAACTCGCCATAAATTTTCCTCGTCCGTCTAGAAACTTTCCAAATACCAATAGCCTATTGTTGGGTTCCTTAAATACCGTCAGAGACATTTCAATGACTCTTAAATCATAACCATAATTGTGTAAACAATGTCTAATAGATTCTTCCCATTCTTCGACCCCTGAAAGAGAAAAATATTTTCTCGATATTAATCACTGACAACAACATTAATGACGACGAGCATAGTAAATAGCAGGTATCGATAAACGTAAAATAAAAAAATTTGCATTTAATTTTTAATTTTCAAGCAGCTGAATAAGAAGATTCGTATAAGATTCATCGTTGGTGGCAAAGTATATCAAAGGAAGAAAAAAGGTATGACCGGGAGATGTTCATTTGACAATGAACAACGCTACTCGAAAGAGTAACGGTTTTTAAGGGGTGAAAGAGGCACGAGAAGACCCGGTAATTTGAAGTTTCGCTTCAAAGTCGGTATACGTGGTAGCAATTATCTGGAATTAAACGTCCAGAATTCAACTCAACGAGTATCCTCGGTTGATGCTGTTTCCAGCCGCGTCGGCGAAGAAATTTTAATAAGACCCCTCGAGCTCGTTTAATAAGATCGCGAGTTCACGGAAGATCGTTAAAATACCTCGATGGAAACTTTTCACCACTGACTGGCCACCCCGTGATATTGATTAACATCGTTGCATTCCGAATGATCTCGGTCCGACGATTGCCAATTATCGGAAATAAAACGTCTTCCGGTCTTTTGAATCGCGAACCTCGTACCTGCCGAGACGCGGATGAATAGTCATACGCTATGCTCGGGGAAAATACGTGTAACGGTTGAATTATTCTGCGCTTTCCAGCTGTTCGAAGTTTCTCTCGATATCTAGAAATCATTATAATAAACGGAACATCGACGCGAGGAAAAATAAAATTCTAGAACGAACGATTTTCCTCGGACGCATCAACACGCAGGAGTTTCGATTCGGTCGATTCCTCCGACGGTGTCCTCTTTAACGAAAAATCTATGTGTTCTCTAAACAAATTGGAAAGGGATGCCTCTCGACGAAAATCCATCGTCTCGAGCGAACGAGAGTCGAGGAGAGAGTTTCGATTTCAACCCCGACGGAAATACACGGCCGGCACCGGTGACGGATTTCTCAACGGGACACGGAGAGTTTTCTGTTTTTCAAGGGTTCAACAAGTGGCAGGTGCCTCTTACACAGATCGAACAATGACGTGGAATAGTCCGGGGGTGAAGTCGGGATGCAGCGGTAAGCGCGATTGAACCCGAAGATAAATCGTCGTCGATTACCATTTAGTTAGGTCCGTGCGCAACGCGCCCGTGTGTATGTAGCAGCTTTTCGTGCCGGTCCATAATTCACGATCTTGAAAAGAACACGCCGGTTGACGCTGGAAAATGGAGATTAGGTCGCTGCTCCATCGGGTAACATGGTTTGAAAAGAGAGCAAAGAAAGAAGAAAGAGAGAACAGAAGGGAAGATGGAATGAACAAGAGAGTACGGGGCAGCCGATTGCCAAACAGTTCCTTACTATGTTGGAGCGAGGAAAAACTGGTGTCTTTCCTTTTGGGTCGATTTGCATTTTTTTTCAACGGTGCTCGGCGATGCGTTTCAACGGTAGTCCCGCGCAAACAAACGGCCGCGATGCGACGTGACGTTCCTTTCTAGCCCGTGAAACGCTTGTTTTTCCAGGATAGGGGCTCGACGTGAAATGCAAACGACTTCTCTTGCACGTGCACCGGACATCTCGACGGATTATGCGATCACTGGCGCATAATTTCTGCGAAAACGAGGCAAGCGAGACACGCCGTGGAAATTCGACGCTCATTAATTTCCTTTCGAACAAGCGTCCGCGACATCGAACTGGAAACAGAAGAGGATGGTGGTGGTAACTGGAAACGATGGAAAAGTCTCTTTAATCTCAGCCCCATTTGCCGGAAACTTCGCGTCGTTCGCTAGTCCAATTTGCCATCGACTCTCTCTTTCTCTCTCTTTCTCTCTTTCGTTTTTCTCGAGATTCGTGTTTCCTTCCGTTTTTTCTCGGAGGGAAAATTAATTTCTGTTTCGTGGCAGGGAAGCAAATGGATGAAATACGCGACAGTGGCAAGCAGGAAACGGAAACACGAGTAATGTTTGAGGTTCGAATGAGTTTCGCAAGGGACAAACGGACGCGAAAGAAAGAAAACACGGGTCAGAAATCGGAAATTCCAGAGAAAATTTAAAAATAACCGAACACAAATCACCGGCGATACAATAACAGCGGTCGAGAAACGTTTACGCTGGACAGATTTACGAGGAACTGCGACGACCACCAACAGGTGTCTTCTATAATCTTCACCAGGCTCCGTTCACACGTTTCCACCGATTCGCAACCCACGCAGCCTCTTTGACGAGGTCCGGTCTCGCCGTTCATCGGCTGTACCACAAAATACCAAGAAGTCTGATGGGAAACAGGCTTAAGAAAGGGAACGAGCCAAAGGAATTTCGGCTTGACCGATCCCCGTTGTTGTACAAGTGTAGAATGTCGATGGACCGATCGATTATCTCGAAAAGCTCGATCCCTTGTGCAAGAGATAGTTCGTTATTTTGGAATTCGAAGCTGATAGGAAGTACGACAAGTTAATTCGTTATCATAGATACTGATAGTTTAGTTTGAAAATAAGATAGCTGCCTACGATGTTTACTTTAGGATAGACGAAATCGGTAAATGGGGAAACTATTTCATTCAGTGATATTCCATTAACAGTTACACGATTCATAAAATGGAAGGCGCGTTAAGCCGAGCTCGAAAGAGCATCGGGTGCCGGTTTGTGTTCACACGTTCTACCCACGCAGCCGTTTCTCCCTCGCAGGCCCATCTTCGCTTTCGATCACCTTTACAACGAAATTCCACGAACAACGAGTGGCTGAGAAATGCCGCGCGGGAAGAGACGACCGACGAAGCAGAGAGATGGGTCGAGCAGACAGAGAAAGCACCAAAAAAACGAGGAAAGAGATCGAGAAGGAAGGAAAGAAAGAAGGAAAGAAAGAAACAAAAGCAGAAAAAGAAGGAAAAGAGAATTCCAGGTTGAAATCGGAGTGCAGACCAAAAGCACCGCCGTGTCGAGCGACGAAGCAAGAGGAAGGGGCAGGTAGATTCATTCACAAGACCCCCACGGTTTCGTTCCCTTCCCCGAGCCGAAGTGGCTCGAATGGGAACCGTTCGGGCCCGCTGCCTCCCTCCACCTGACCCGTTTGAGACTCCCACCTTTCTCTCCATCGCGGCAAACGGACCCACGATTCCCGCATACCATTCGTCTCTTCGTGAGGGACCACCAACCGACAGCAGAGTCGAGAAACTCTGTCGGTCTGCTAGCACGTCGTTTCTTATCCGTCTGTTGCAACGGAGCGTAGACCAAACAAAGGAATCCGAGAGAGCCAAGCCGACGACTTCAGAATTTCTCTCTTCCTTTCTCTCTTTCCCATGATAATACGCTTCTGCTTTCTCCTTTCCACTTCTTTCGTCGCTTTTCTCGTTTTTCCAGGAATCTTCGAATTTTCCTTCGATTCCTATTTTCCATATTTTTATTGACGAGTTCTATTTACAAGTGTGTTTCTTTTACAATTCGAATATCTTTGTTTTCAATAAAAGAAACGTATAATAACTACTAATTATTTAAAAAAAAATGTATCTGATATAGTAGCTTAACGAGATGTCTACAAATTTTCGTGTGAGACTACCGTTTCAAGGTAAATACCAATATTTGCAGTCGATGAACAAAGAAAGCCACAGGAAACTACATCCGTTAAAGTTAAAGGTCCGTTACGACATGCAAAACGCTTCTCTCCCTTTGCATCCCGAAATTTACCAGCCAATTTAAAAGAACTATGATAAATCGTTCGAAATCTTTTACAAGTTTTTCCAAGAACGAATTGGAAAAACAGAGTACAATGGCGGGTCTCGAAAGGCCTTCGGTCCGTCATTGAGCTTCCAGGCCAGTCGATTGAAGAAACGCTTCTCTCGGAAGATCGTGCGATAACGATATCCCATAGTAGGATACCGGCTGATTTAGGATCCTGTTTACCCGTGTCCCGAGCTGCTCCGTTCTCTCATAGGTCCTGTTTGCCATCCGAGAGAGTAGCCACTAGGAGCTCGCGGGTCTCATTAAGATCCCAAAGCGAACCGACAGTCTCTCACAAGTACGCAGCCCCTATTCACCTTTTTTTTATTTTTATTTTCTTTCTTTTTTTTTTACGCCTCTAGCCTCTCTTCTATCCTTCACCATTTAATTTATCATCCGATAAATCCTCGTAGCTTGCACAAACGCACAAACGATGTCGTACAAATAGGCTGGAAGAATTTTAGCCTCTAGAAGGAATATCTTTGACCACCTTTGTAAGATTATGATCACGATGGATGCTGACGAACTGCCGATCTGACGGACGAAACAACCACAGACCGGAATGCATACAGTCGTAAGGATCTATACGAAGATCAGAGTTTTATCACCATGACGAGTAATATTTTTTAAACAGACAATATTTGAAAATTTAACATAATGAATTTTAAAATTGCTGGCCAGTAAAAAATCAAAAGTATAACCTGTCGTGTTGTTTCCTGCAGTCTTCGCATATATACGTATTCGTGTTTGTCAGAACATCCACTGTAACCATAACTTAACAAGTAAGATTCTTGCAAGATGTTTTAAGGAAGAAGTGCTCCAAAAGGAACCTGCTGGAAAAAAGTACGGAACAAATCCAACGATAGTTTTTATCGAACATACTCGAGCGACTAGTCAACCACCTTTCGAAGATTCATCTGCGACATCAAACCGAGACGCGTTTTTCCCGTGGCGCGCAAAATTGCGTTCGACCACAGCTCCGGATCGTCCGCGAAGCGTTACACTGCGTTCACGCGGAACGTGATCGAGGACACGCGTATTCACGAGACTCTGATCAAGAAGCAACACCAGGATACGTGACTTGAGGCGTAGACTAAATGAAAAAAGGGGCCATCGTCGATGAATTTTCATGGTGTTGTACGTGCGCGGCCCAACACTGTCGAACAGGTTATTCACGCGTAGTATTGTAGCATCCTGCTCCGAAGTGGCCCAAGCGCCATTTAGACGGGAACCCTTTCAGAAATTTAGGCGCCGACATCGTGATTCACCAGCTTCGAGTTACGAGCTAGACACTCAGCCTCTTCTGACCAGTCATTCTGCTTTTTTCAGAATGAAGTCCCGCGTTTGATCTCTGAACCGCCGTGCTCGAGGGTTGCTTGATTTGTTGAACGAAACGGCAGACCTGATCCTCGTGTTTCGACTTTGTTCCTGGAAATTGGGATCGAGGTAGCTCTACGAGTGTGTGTGGATATTGTTAGGGAAAACAGCGGTTCCTTAGCTGAGACGAAGGTTATTGGGACTCGTTGGAATTTCTTAAAACAGAGCGCGACACGCGACGGTTAAACGAGAGTAAACCGTTGTTGTTGATTCGTAAAAATCGTATTATAAAGTGTAGTATAAAGTGTAGAAAATGAACGACCAATCGTCGAAGGATAGAGATATGTATGATAAATAGGAGATTGCCATGGAAACACGTCAATAAATAAAACAAGTTTCACGTAAATCCACCGTAACAACAGACATTCACCGAAAAATTACCGTCAATCGCTACCTATGACGAAATTAATTTCTCTTCTTCACGAAACATTAAAACCCTTAAATTTCTCGTTAACACGAATTACGTATAATTATCTACCGTTTGGAATTTCTTCTTCGTTCTGAAGAAGGTACTTCCCTTGAACATCCTCTGCATCCACTGTATCCGGACAGTTAGATATTTATCGTGCATCTCCCAAAATGTTAGTGATGAGGAAACAGCGACGAATGTCGCAACGTACAAGATACGCCGTGAGAGGAACGAAGTCGGCCCTCTCGTGTTACAGGGTGGTAGTGATGCCGGACAGACGTCGATGTCATCCGAAGCCGAAGCGAGATATGGAGAAAAACGGGGCTCGGAGGTGTGGAACGAAGGACAGAGGCGAATATAACATCAAGCATGACTATAAACTTCTCGCAATCTCGTCTAGACGAGACACGTGGTGTCTACGGCTGTTCTTACTCTTTTCAGCTCGTTGCTGAATTCTATCTTACCCTGTCAAGGGCACGCCAAGTCGAAAGACTCACAATCAGCTAAAAATCTTTCGTTTTCATTTCTGATATGTGCTGCGAGAGATTAGCTGGTTGATAACTGTGCAAAGGAAGAACGAGGCTTGCACAGTGCATAGTTCCACCACGTGTCTCCGATTCACAGGAATTCAGTGTTCTATGTGCTTGTTTCGCGGTTTGCCGATGGTACGTTATGGAAATTTGAGCATTTGCGTCGAATCGTTCAAATACATCGACACAGTACCGTTAAAGGAGAGCGTTAAAATACAGTAGAATTTCGTTTATCCAAACCGGTGTCATCACAATTCCCGATTTACCAAATATATTCCTGAATTTTTATTATCCGACAGTTGTACGAAAATTAATTCCGATTATACAAGTGATAAACAGCGAAGGAAAGAAAAACTAGTGGATTCCTGTTATCCGATCGATCCAATTTTCCGGCACGTCTTGTATCCCATTCGTATCGAATAAATAAAATTTTACTGTACAAAGTGTTGGCAAATCTTAACCTTGCTACATATGGAAAAGGGACGAAAGAACACAGCTGGATTGCAATTACACGGCATCTACTACAAATTTGTTTTTCGTTTTTACATGTGTAAAATTCACTTCGTTTGGTGTGTGATTACGGCAACTTAATACTTGATCACGTTCTGTAATAAAGTCTACGGAGTCTTCCGCAACGGTTGACAAATAACAACAACAATTTGGAAAACAGTCATGAGAACATTCGTTTCGAGATTCGAATAGATTGGTAGATTGGTTCCCGTTAAAACGACGCAGTAAACGAGTTACGTGACGCGAGTCATGCGAGCAGGTAAAATCGGGACTAGCTGTTCGACGAGAAACTTACGCACTTCACGTAAACAAGCAGAAATTACGACTTTTTATGAGCAACGTGTTATTGTTATAGAGTCGCATACTAAGTAGTCAAAAATGGTCTACGTGAAATTTTGCACGAGAGTCCTCTACCAAAGCTTGTTGACAGATAAATGTCCGGGAAAAGAAACGACGATGAAGTTTTGTGCTTTTGTTATCGATGAACCCGGAAAGTATCGACAAAGTCGTAATCAGCTGCGTTAATGAGCGATATTTCATAGCTTGATAAATGAATACGTAATAAAGTCATGATTACCGGGAAATTGAGTATTTTTCCAGAAATCGATCGAGACAATGGTCGTTCTTTTTATAGACGATGAATTTCACTTTCGACGAAAGTCAGTGAACCGTACGCACTACGACAGAGATACAATAGCGAAGTATAATGTCTCGAATTACGATTTCGATCGTGGTGAATAGATTCGAGAAACATCGTTGGAATCGTAATTAGTCACGTGACGAATTAATTAAAACGATTATCGAATGGAACACAGAATAGAATCGTCGGTGAATACGTAATAGAAGCTATTATGCATATAGCTAGTGATCGTCTCGGAGTTTTCGGAAGATTTATCCATAAATCACATTTTACTTTCGATTAAACCGAATAAATCGCGGTCTTACAGGCTGCCATTTTAAGCTTAAAAACTCCGTTAGACGCCAAAACTTTTTGTTACACGCTCTGCGAAACAAGGTTAAATTTCTTCGTAAATCGAAACACAGATGACTGATTAACAGAATTTGCTAATTTCTATCCGCTGATGTATAGAGATCCATTTCTTTAGTCTTGTTTTATCTTAGCCGGATAAGTCGCGATCGAAATCGGTTTGGTCTCGGTCGAAAGACCGCGTGGTTTTTAATTTAAAGTCACGCGAGATAAACATTTGTATCGAAGACCTCGGTCGATCAATGCCGGTCGATCGCGTTTTTTTTACCGCCGAACTTTCGAAACTATCCGCGTGAATCGCGTCGGATATCGCGTTTACTCCGGCATAAAATTGAATTTTACGCCACGCTATTAGAAAAGCCTGGCTCTCCTTACCCTTCCTCGGCCTCTGGTATTAGTATATCGTAATTGGAAGCTGCGGAAAGTTTTACTGTCCGCCGTTATAACCGACCTCGCACCGTTACGACGACGTTGCCGTCGTCATAATTAAATTTTTCCGGCCAGACGGACAGCAATTACAATGAAGGTGATTTCGTGCGCGCCTCTCCGTCTCATGGATGAAGAATCGACGTGAAATTTCACTCGATGAACCCAATCGAAATTTTCTGTTTCTCTGCATGATTTCCTTCCGAGTGTTTAGAGCGAAGCTCTAATGCAAGAATAATGTTTATTATATTAGGTTGTCCGAAAAGTGTCTTTCTTCTACAGACACGTCTTTTACAACAACGCATCTTCATACAAACATGAAACCTAATCTGTCGAACTATGTGATCTTCATTTTGATAGAACAAAATGGATCATGCGTAATTCGATAAAATAATATAAAACGGAAAATGTTGTACGTCCATTATCTCCTTATAAAACGAAAGAAACTTTACGGACGACCTAATAGATTATAAACCTTCATGGCGATTAAGTTTTTTTTTTATTTGATAGAATTTTTACAATCAATTCTCATTGAGAATTATAAGTAAATTATTTTGGCGTGATACTGTAACTTGGATTGAAAGTGTTTACAGTATGTTTGATTCTAGATGGCGGTTAAGTAGCAGTAAATTCGTGTAGCCCAAATTTCTTACTTTCCTTCTTGCTTCAAAAGTGGCATATCTTTTTTAAATTAAACATCTCAAGACATTATAGATGAAACGGTAAGCAAACTTCCAACGCAGGGCTTCCGGTTCAATTAAAAGTGATGGATCATCGATGAGGTGCTTAAAGGCTGCAAAGAAGAAATAAAAAGAAAACGTGTCACCAGGACGAAGACGATAGAAGAAGCGGCGCGTCGATAGCGGTTCTAATGCGGGGCTCATTAATCTTGCTCTCTACAGGAGGCCAACAATAACTGCGTGCATTACGATTACAATCAACCGTGCCGGTAAAAGCGACTCCTCGTAAGGGCGATCGTGGTGTTAATAAATCACGATTAAATCTGTCGCGAGGCGGCCTCTCGAAGGCCGCGTTACGCCGCGAAATTTATCCTGTAGTTAATTAATTTTACGGCGTGAAAACGAGCGACGATTACGCGTGTTGGCTGCTAGAAATTAAATTCATTAGCGAAACACGTGTCGACATAATGGATGCATGCTCTTCGACCCTTTTATGGATCGGTGTGTTCTTGATCACGATACCACTGGCTTAAGGTCTATAAAGTGGTTCGTGAAACCTTCCACCTGATTCACATAAGCTTTGAATTAATATCCTGACGCTTAGGATTTACTACTTGATTTGGTGTAACGGTTATCTTATGGCTACCCTTACAACGCACATTTCACGAAATTATTAGTATCTGAATAACAATTCTTCGAATAATACATCGACAATCGAATGGAATGGTGTAATAAAGAGGCAGCTCTATTTTCTTATAAAAGAAGATATCTGTGATAGTTTAGAGTTGATGGCGTATCGCAGAAAGAAACGAAAACCGGACGAGACGACTACATGACGGTGGTAGGAAGGTTGAGAAAGGGCAAGCGGTGGCGCGAATTAATTAAAGGTAGAATTTATCAGAAACGGTATACAGAGGCGAGCGTGACCCAAGGCGCAATTATCGTTAACGTTCAGTTGCTTTACGAGCCGCTAGCTCGTAAGTTACGAGTCGTAAATGTAAATGCGAGATTTGTAAAACGGTACACCAGCCACCCCTTGTCTTGATGTTATTAGTACACTTCGAGGGGGGAAGGATGCAGAGTAGCGTGGATGTAATTAGAGAGCCGCGTAAATTATTATTCGCGAATTACATATGAATCAGCCAAGCGATTTGTATCGGTAACGTATGTACTTTCTCGTGCAAAGCGTCTCGCCACCTTGTCATTTGCCTCGCTTTTAATAATCGAGATCGATCTCTCCAGACTTTACAACCATTTTTTGCACAGAATACGGTGTAAGTAACGAAAAGTGAAATATTACAGCGGTACGACTATACGATCTTATAATAAACTGATAAACAGAGAAACTGAAAGAGAACGTAGGACAAGCGACGAGTATGATATCGCGAAAATGGTATTGAACATTCAAGATTAAATATTTGCTAGAAACTTTTCTTGAGGTCTACATCCTTCGTCATGAATGAAAACACGTATCGATAATATCTCATTGAAGTTCCTTGCTACAGATAGTACCTAGAGAAACTTGCAAGTCGTTCTGACCGCAGACATGAAACTATTTATTGTTCCGGTCGAAGTATTCGGAATTAGAGATCGATCAGCTCCCGGTGACGCAAGAATTTTCGTTCTGAATGAAAATTACCTTTAATCAGCCGTCGTCCTTGCTATCTACACGATCGCTAGTGAGCCGATTGTCCGTCAGCCGCAGGAATGTCAACTCGATCCGATTAAAAACTGACAGCAAAGTAGCGGCGACGGGTACGATGTGTGAACGTGCGACGCGACACGGAATGCGACGCGTGACGCTTGTCCCGAGGAATTCTAAACGCCCTGACGCGGCTTGCTTTCATTTGAACAGGTGTGAATCGCATAATATTTCTCTATTCGGACTTAACATTCCTACTTGGAACCGCTGCCTCAGGTTACTGCCACGCGATCGTTCGTCGCGTATTGTTTAACGTATGAAGAAATAGATTGTAGTAATTGGAATTATTGTTTCATAAACACTGCGTTCAATAGCTCCACATCTTTTCCGTTTCCATATTATCCGCCGTTACACATGTTCTTTTCTAGTATCTCTCTTAGCTTTTCTATATTTTCCTTGTTTATCCAACGATCAATTTTAACACTTTTCTATACCGCATGACCGACCTAATCAAATGCAGATAAGACAAACGTATGTATTTTATATAAAAGTATATGTTTTACTTATAAAATACGATCTACCACACTTTTGTCTCGTTCAAATCGTAGACTTTAATTACGAGGTAATTGCTTAACGAGAAGTAATTTCGACTTGAAGCTGTTAATCCTATCTAAGGATTTCTCAAGTCTCTGGAAACGGTCGATTTCATTGATAATTAGAAGATACGATGTCGAAATGGTCGTTCAGAAACGGAAGATCGAGCGTTAATCCAAAGAGCCGATTACGATGCATCAGATTCTTACGTCAATGTTCCCGACGAGCCGTGGCTGACGCGGAGCACGAAGGAATGCGAGTCGATTGTAAACGTAGCACGATCGGAATTTTCCTGGAAGGTAGACGCACTGACCGAATCTATTATTCGAATAGAAAGCCCACGCGTCGCTCCAGGCCGAGGAATTTGTTATTAAAATACGCCCTCTTATTCGCCACTGGAATTGACTGGAATTCGCGATTAGACACTGAGCTCGACGAAGAGTTTGTTTTATAGACATGTTTATAGGCAAAGTATAGACTGAACGTCAAGGTCTTGGAGTTATCGAGTTGATCCTATTCTTTCGCTTCTCTTTTAACTACAAGTCAAGGTGGAAGGACTAAAAATAGAGGAAGATGAAGTATTTTTGGAAATAGAAAAAAAGCCAAGAGAGGTTCGGTTCAAGAGGTCCAAGTTAAGAATCAGATCTGCCTTTCAATCCTTCGAAGAATTTGAAATTTAAATAACAAAGTGAGTAACTTTAGAATAACGTTCCAAAGGGACGTGCCTTATACCTAAGACCTTCGATCCCCATTGTGCTGAAAAACTTGTATAAATACCGTTCATTGAAACGATTTGGGATGTTTAGTTCGAGCAAAGTCGAGGATGTATATATATAACACAAAGAAAGCTCCGCGTCTAATCGTGGACGTTTGCATACACGCATCTAACGATGATCATCATTCGGAATTTTGTCGCGATGTCGGACAAGTGTACACAAAGCAGCGCTAAAATCTAATGAAACGGTATAGCGGAGAATGGCAAGATTAATGGCCTCTTTGTCCCAGTTAGCGCATTTCTATCCCATCGCAGTTACCACGGAAAGCACCGGGGGAAAACAGAGAAAGAAAGGTGAAATCCTTCGGCTAAGACCGGATAACGGTTTTCGCGGTGCTAAACCGTCGTCGAATTACAAAGTAACCAACACTCGTTATCCGTATTAGCATTAATTAACAGGAACAGACGCACCTGTGCGCGGTTGGTTCGCTTTTGCCGACACCTCGCTCGTGAAACGCAAAAATACGCGCGCAACTAGCATCGTATCCGGCAGAATGTCGCGAAGAATTTCAAGATACGGAGTTTCGGGAGGGAATGGAGTCGTTAAGGAAACTCTCTTGTATCCATTTTCTCGGCCCGTTGTACCAAGTTCAAATTGTTGAAATATGCAGGGATTACCGCATCACGGAAACACGCCTCGAGGAACTTTTACGCGTTTTAGGGCGTGCAACTTGCCTCTGGATTAATTTATTTAATGGCGGATGGATGTTTAAGCGAGCTCCACCGACTGTTATGAGCTTCATTTCGGAGAGGCAAATGGAGGTCGTTAAGGAAATCAGATGGGAACCTCGACTCTATCAAAGACAATGAAACGCCCGTGCGTCCTTTCTTACACCTTTTTTACATTTCTCAGTTTCATTATCCAGGTGCATTTCTCAATTTCACGATCCAGGTGCATAATTAGTTCTCAGTTTCTTACAAAGCGAGAGATGTCATAAATAATTGTAAATTCCAACATAGAATTTAAAACTTTAATATCTTGCTTTTCTCAATTTATAAAATCGATAGCACTAACTTTTGAGTAGTTCATTTCAAAATCTAATTCGAGATAGTAACAGACGCTAATACGTATCTGTATCTCAGAGTGAGATATGGATACGCGTGTTTAGGCTAAAAAAGTGTACTCGATTCGCGGTGTCATTAGGTCCGGCATCCAATTCAGGCATGCAGCGTGAGAAAGCAATTGCGAACCGACGACGGTTTAGATTGAACGGGTGGGCAATGAGCAGCCGGACAATTTCGGTACACACGAATCTCGTCGGGTCGCGTCGATTAACCCTTTAACAGTCGCGCTCGTTCGTCGACTATGACTTTGCTGTGCTCATTTTCAGCAACGCGCTATCGAGTGCGTCGCGTTGGATTAAGAGTCAAACGGTCAAACGTTTGAGCTCGTTATTCCAAAGACCTTTGTTCCATTCGTTTCGCGTAATATTTGTATGGAAACGTTCAATGCCTTAAAAGTAACTCGATATGAATTAGCAGAAGGAAATCGGAATCCAACGATCGTGAATGTTGTTCGGTGAGTCAAACAGAAAGCGACCATTGCCACTTACTCAGCGTGGGAAACTCTGTTTCTTGTCAACATTCTACGTTCTACAGTTTATTTGAGAAACATACGACGAGTATCCGCTGTGAAACTCGTACGACTCGCGTACTTTATTCTTTTTTACCAATCTTCATTATCAAACATAAGAAATTTAATGCAAACGTAATAGCTACGTTCTTCGCTATGTTGATAAACCAGCGATGCTCTACGATCCGGCATACTCAGACAATAAAGAAACTTTGTCTGCTTTATCTTTACGATTGTGTAAGAGAAGAGCGATCCTATGAATATATTCCTATTTCTACTATTAGACACCGTCGAGTGACATAATGGTAAACTTATATAAGAATAAGAATATTCTTCCAAACTAATAAGAATATCAACATCGATCATTACGATCTCAGATTATCACAAAAAGAAAAAGAAAAAAAAAAGAAAATATGGGAAGAAGTTTCCCAAACTTTTTTCAATAAAGAGACCCTTAAACAAGCCTGCAGCCACAAAAAGTGTTCCAATCGATCAGGTTACAACTCGGAGTTACCATATGCTCAAATCCAGAATACACGCAACGACATCGTATATGTACGTATATGTACATAAGCCACCAAACCGATGAAGTCACCTCTCGCGTGGACTCTGTTGGTAAACATATCCGTCACTTTCGAACAGCCTTACAAGGAATTACGTGGAACCGATAATCGGTCTCGTAATCGGGTCGAGAGGCGCGCGGTGTCACCATCGAAAGCACGGGATTTCCATCGAAAAGCGCGAACCACGATGGCACGCGACGCCCCGAGGTTGCATCGCGTCGCTCACTTGGGAACCGGGCCAAGAGCGTCGGACAGTCTAGTCAGCCCGTGACATCAATCTCTATCATTGTGTTTGTGGCGTGCATCGCGCTCATACAACGCCGCGGGCCCGCGAATTGCGCAGCGTACGCTCGAAGAAAAGAAAGCCGATGATTTTCGCCGCGATTTTCGCAACCATCGCGCGCGAAACGCGATCGTCCCTCTAATCCCGTTACCTCTTTCTCGAAGAGAGCCCACTAGAAACCGTGTCAAGGCGAAATTTTAATACGCCGCTATCGCTGCCACCTCTCTTTTTTTGTTTTCCTTCTTCTTACACGTAACGTAACGCTGTATTGGTTGTACGAAGAATAAGAGGCGTAGAATGATATTTTGAGAGATGTTTGTTTATTCGAAGAATATCCTAAAAAAGAAAGTTCGGGAATTCGCAGGAGTCCGTGATTTATAGACGGGTATGTATATCGAAAATTTAATTTTCGAAAGTATTCGTCTAATGACCTTTTCTCGGCGTCTGTAGTAAGCGATTCATCGAACGTTCTTTTCCTTCCCACAATCATGAAATATATTAAAAAAATGGACGGGCGTGAAGAAAAGGTTAATTATTTAGAAAGCTGCCAATATCTTAGATTTCGATGATTTTCGTTCGATTTTAGTTTCCGATATATTTGCAAAAAAACTGTCGACACTACTACAGTGAATTCCGCCTATAATTATATGTCCGCGACAGTGCACGATGGCCTCACAGCGGTCTGATATTTTTCGTTCATAGTTTATATAAATATGATTTAGGTCATTTTATTCGGAGTGGGACAATCGACCAATACTAACGCATACGCGGTAACTCACGTACAATTATAGACAGAATTCACTTTAGTAGTACCGACAGTATTTTGCAAACACCTCGAAAACTAAAAGAATCCGGCAGTGACATGCAAAGGAAAAAGTTGTTCAAAGCGTTGACTTTTACGACATAAAAAGGTAATGGGAATTCATGAAAGCGGCAGCTTTCTAAATAATTACTTCTAATAATTAAAACAAAAAAAAAAGGATTGTGAAAACAAAAAGAAACGTGTAATAAATATACCATTTGTTAAAGAGCTTCGGAAAGCAGAGAAGAAATAGGAAAATTCAACCCCCTCGATGATCTTCGGTGGGGTGGTCTGAACATATGGCGGAAGACCGAACATTTTGGAAAATGACTTAGAAAGCCGAAAGTCAGTTGAGAGGGTGGACCGATAATCTGGTACCGATAAGATCGATGTTCGGTGAACTTCGGCTCCATTCGATCAACAGAACAATTTTTCATGGCTCTTAAGCAGTAATCGGAGCCGATGGGGTGGAAGAATCGTTAAAGTGTACCTAGTCGGCCCTCTTCGCGTGCATTTCTAGGAGCACGATGTTCTTATCTCTTGTCCGATAACTTCGGCGATAGGTCCCCGAACACCCTGATAAGAGGAATTATTGGGAGAAAATTCGTCGAATGTTCCGCTCAGATACAGCTGCGCCCTTGAAGCTTGAAAACACCACAGCCTACAGCTGTGTAGATTTTTCCTCTTCTCTATGAATATACAGGGTGTCGCTCAAATAAGTTTATTTTAGTCTCTTATTTTGATCTATGTGTAAACGTAGACGAAGAAACGCTTTTCCTTTTTATACAGAGATAGGTATGTTTTTGTGTAGAAAAATGCGAAACTCGGAACGCTTGGAACGGTTGGCTGATTTTCGTTAACCTGAATTCTAGGAAAAAAAATTGAAAATATACGAGCGTTTCATAAATTAAACCCTCTCCCCTACTGCGTCGTGAACACTTTTTTTTTATTATTTAATTTGTACTTTACAATTTGTCCAGCTGGGCATTCGGTAAATTTTTCTAGCTTAATTGCAAGATAATTTGTGAATGACTAACCCGAGCGGAATACCATCATCGAGTTTGTCTATTTTATTTCTTTAGTGAGGACAGTGGGGTGTTTTCTCTTTAGTAAACACTTTGTGAATTCTTCAGCATGGACAAACGTTTAAGGAGTACCGTGTACATACTCTATCTTTCCTAACTAGGTCTTGATAATTCTTGATTCGTGCGGACTTTGTTTCTTTCGTTTTTACTTATATCTGTTTACAACGTTCACGTTATAACGCCAGAAAAACATCTTACATAGAATTACAAGCATTATTCTCACTTTTTATCTACGTATATTCAGAGTAACACGTAATAGTAGTTTACCTATAGCTGAGCAAGTCATCGTGACACTGAAATTACTATGTCGTGGAAAACATTCTCTATCCAAGCGTCTGATAGTTAACATAACATTGTCAGAATGACGTATACTGATTTCGAGTGGACAGATATTTGCTTCGTTTACGGACGAGCGAATTGAAATTGTATCGATTTGAAAAGAAGTAATTTTCAATAACTTTCTTCGCTAATTGTAAATTTCAAGTACTCTACAAATATCTGGCAATAAATAAATCAAAATTTCCAAATCTACAATTGTACGACTTCTGTTCGTCGTTAATAGGATAGCAAATTTTGACCAGCCGTTTCGATGACATCCTGTGTACGAGTGTTGTAATAAAATCCAGCATTCAAGCTCAATTTCTACTTCGCTTGTTCGCGTTCCGGTAAAAGAGGGCAAACCCTTTGAACGAACCCTTTGATCCTCGAACGAAGTTAAACGAAATCAAAAGATGAACGTAGCTGGATTTCTCTGTGAAAATTGCAGGACATTCTATCACGTGGTCCGCTTGTCGAAAGTTCATGATAGCGTGACGAAACGACGCTGCGCAACACTTTCGATGCAATCGTAAAATTTAATGGAAATTAAATTGCGACGTTTCGCGGCACGCCGCCCCTTGGTCGAGCGAACGGCGCAGAAGAAGAGCAAGAAGACACCGGTAAAGCGAACGGAGAATCAACAGAGGGGCTTACGAAACGCGAAGAAACAATTATTGCCGCGCCATAACTTGCCGTAGGCATGCCCATTATGAGGCGCCAGTCGTTGCGATTGTACCTAGTTTTTACGCTCCTGCCGCAGCCTTGCATAACTGGGCTTCAATAGCTTCCGTAATTCTTTGCTTAATCGTAATTCTCTATCTCTCTTTCGCTTTCCTCTATTTTCCTTTGTCGAACCCTTTTCTCCTTACTCTCACTGCTTCCATCGAGTTCTCTGTACTGTTTCTTTTAACGCCAGTCAATATTTTATAATCGTACCAAGGCAAAAAGAGACAATAACTCGTAGAAGTCAGAAGCAATTAACCAAGCACGCGGCCGTCCTCGTAATCGTGGCAAGAACTCGCCAGCTACTTGCGAGAATCGTCAACGAATCGTTCAGCTTGTGGAACGTCGCGTAAGAACGTAATTAAATCGGCGAAACGACCGAACGTACGATTACCGTGGAAGGCAGAAGTTGTTCTGGAACGTTGTTATTGGATGGAAGAATTCGTTTCATCTTATTACGGAAAGAATTATAGGACACGACAAGAAGGTGACCGAGGAACTTTTACGCTCAACACATTCGATGAGTTTGTAATTTCTCATTGACCATTGCAGACAGTGGATCGTGTACAGTTAGTGAATACGAACGAGTTGGTGGTATCCAATCCGTGATTAGATACGTTGCAAAAAGTTTAGTAAAGAAGTTATATCCTTCTAGATATCTAAAATGAGAAGGATTTATTGATGTCACTTGTGACGGCGCTAAACCGTCGAGCTATAATCTATAATTTATAAATACCAGGCGAGCTACTTTAATCCGACAAGATAGCTTGGCGGACAAAATCTTTCTCCGCGGAACCCTAGCGAGAGCGTGAATCTTATTTTTACCACGCGTAGCAGAACGGTGCCGTAAAAATAGAAGAGAAAAGCTTTTCTCCCCGGCCTACTCGTGCGGGATTAATGATTCCTTCCCTTTTTATGTTTTTTTATAAATATAATCCTTGGATGGCGCAGGGGATAGGCGGGCGATCCCGCATAAAAAGCTCGCGCCACCCTCCGGTAGACCCTCGCCTCGGCTCGATTAATCACGCTCGCGCGTTTATCCGCGCGCGCCTTCACCGTCCCGGTTTCGAAAGATTCTCTGCCCCCGTGGAAACGAGACGCGACCGTTTTTAATTGCATCGTTGTGACGGCGAGGCGGCGTCCTTGAAAAACGAGAAAAAAATCGAATGTACCGCGCGCGAACGCTTGCGTAACCCAAATGTCCCTCCATCCGTTCGATCGGTTTATTACGTTCGCCCCAGCGAACCGTGCGATAAACAAAGCCATCGTGATCACGGTGACGAGCACCGTAGCCTGAAGCGTTCTTCGGCCTGCACACGTGATTGCTAATCAGCTTCACACGTGTTCCATGCTGTCGTTGTTTTCTCTGTTGACAGGGTACGTCGTCAGGAAATACAGGCTGCGATTAAAAAAGGAAAAGTGTCTCACGATAAAGCGACAACACGATTGCTTCGTGCGAAGTACATAATCGCGATAAGAAAGTTTTCTGTCACTCGTGTGTTTGATAAAATGATTTTCAAAACGTTGATTGGTTCGTAACGGCTTTTGCACACTTTTATAACCAATGACGTATTTAAGTACTTATGTTTTTATCTTCTTTTAAGTTACAATTTCAAAGCAGCCAACCTTGAAGCAGTTTCTTTTCAACTTTAGTTAAAGATCGGAGAAAATCAAACGTGTGTTGGAATTGAGAAAAACGCTTTACAAAATATCTTATGTCTTTGGCAAGTTTTAAATATTTTTTGGAAATTAAACTTTTTTAATCAGATGAAAAGTCTCTCTGGAGCATCGAATCAAAGCACAAATAAAGTTCGAAATAAGTTTTCGGTTACAGATAGAAGTTCTGCTGCTTGCACAAACGTCACGTTATCTTTTGTTCGCGTGGAAATTGTAAGCTCGGCGTCCGCAGGTCCTGGCTAACCCAGGTTGAATTCTGTAGATCCGAGGAGAGAAGAGATGGAATCCTTTTTCACGCAGCGGCAGCTGCCGAATCCACGTTTGCACCTGCTCAGCCAGCCACGTTCACCTCAGATACACAAGGATATCCGACAACGTTCATTGTTTATTGAAAGCGTTCGAGTGGCTCGCCAGATGCGAGCAGTTCCGAATGATCCAGATGACTCGAACGATTTTCTCGAGCAGAAAAGATATTGATTTTTCAGAAGATGAAAAAATATGAAATGAATATTCTTTATACGAAGCATCGCCCTAAACCACTCCACAAATTCACCCCTTCTGTATTCTTGAGAGCCAGCCTCTTATTCATTTCGTTCTGCAAGCTAACGAAATGCAGCCACTACGAATAAAAAGCGGACTTTCCAAACGACTTTCCAAAAGAGCGACCTTTATGCGAACATGGCTTAACGGAGGAATCGACCATTCCGTATACGGCGATTTGAATATATTTTGCGTCGAATTAAGAGCGGCTCGCACAACTAAGAGATAGGCAGGTGGCAAATACAAAGCGTCCTGTGTCACTGTTGGCGTACTTTTGGCGGAGTTAAGAAGCTTTTAAAAAAAAAATCCTACAACATGGGCGATGCATTATCGTTCTGTGAAGTCCTCTACGAACCGGATAAAGGCCTTTCATGGAAAACCTTCCATCGAAATGGTCATACAACGTCAAATAACATTAAGTTATCTCTTAAATATGTGCTAATTTATACAAGAAATGACGTAGGACATTTTAGAAAATTAGATTAGACCGGAAAAGCTTCTTCGCACAATACAGTCTCTTATGCTGTTACAGGCTCATAGTTAGAAACGTCTTACAACTCCGAAATGAAGAGTTTATTCTCCCATAAAGTCCAACCTGCTGTTGAAAATACAGTGTTCTAGGAATTTTACATGATTCTTTCTTGTAAGACACTTCTGTATACTAGTATCCGATCAGAAGAAACTACATCGACCTATCAATTAGGAAATGAGTAGCAAAGCGAAACAGCTGTTCGAAGCGCCTCCTAGTCGATCATAATCCATGCATATCCTATTCATCAGTCTAAGGATCGAATGTCGGGAAGCAAGGTAGACAGGTGCGTGAGCGATCGATCTTCGATCGTTGATGTTAATGAACGACATAATGGGGGATTCAATCTATATCAGTGGGCAAGGGCCAGCTGCGGCGATAATAGCCAAAGACTAAATATCTCCGAGTACAGATCTCTAATTGGCCGTAATCGACGCCGATAATTGCACGCGTCGAGTCCCTCCTATACGACACCGAGGCGACTCCGCGAGATAATTCCCGCGGCACGATGACACAAACGTTGAGCTATCTCAATCTGCGATGCGGCAGGTGTGTGTTTTATGCCGCACCGCACGATCATCACGCTTGAGAGGCGCTACTTACATCGACAACCAAGGAGAATGAAGTGCACTCTCCAAAAATTGAATTTGGAGTTTCTGATATCATTTTCTAGAAAGGTATTATCTTTATCTGGAGACTTTTAACGGCTTGAACCGTGGAAATATCGACAGGACGTAAAAGTTTCAAGTGCCTCCTTTTTTTCTTGTTCTTTTATTACTCTGATAATCTTTCTGATTTAACGTAATATCGTTTAGAAACGAAGGCGTATCGCGATCATACAACATATAATATTCCTCGAATTCATAACGTGCGAACTAATTACGCGCAGGCTTATACTTTCCAAGATTTCAAGCAATTTAACCGAAGGTCTAGTTTCTATATATATATACATACTAATCGTTTCGTCGATATCAAAATGCAGATACGATCCCCTTCGATGATCGTATACGACAATGAATCACAAACGGGGGCCTGTTTCCAGCAGAGGGTACAAACGCAAAGGTTTGGAAGTTTTCCAGGAATCAAAGAGACCAGGTGCAAAGGACGGCACGAGACTGGGCCGGATCATCGTCATTAGAAAAATGTCGACAGCACGATCGCAGTAGGGGAGAAAGCTAGACAGGTGCAAGGTGTCGGTTTCGTTCGATTGGCCAGGGCAAAAAATGCTCACGACTCGAAGCGTGTTCCTTGAACGGCCAATGAGTTGCAATGTTTTTCTGTCAGTGTCAAAGAACCCCAAAAGTCGAGCTGGAACACACCTGTTCCATGGCACGACCCTCGCAATTAGGTAGAAAACAAAACGAATCCGAACGATCTGCACGGCTGTTCGTCCGCGGAGAAGCGTAAACACCGAAGCATTTTAATCTGGCACGCCAGCTGCTTGTCCCTGGCACGAGGCAAAGCTCGATTATCGACGCTAAAAAGTGTATCAGCCGGCCGATCGCGGCCTCGAACGCGAACAGGTGCACGCCACCACGAACACCATCGTTAACCGGCGACTCGTGGCGCTGATCCGTGTCTCGTTTGAAAGTTAAACACACTTGAGGTCAGAGGGAACAAGGGAAGGGAACATTGGCGAAGGAGAGCCGTAAAGTTTCCTCCGAGGAAGAGGCTCCGTGGTTCGAAGCATTAAAAAGCAAGGGCGATCTGAGGCGAAAAGGTAGCCCGAACAGCCACTAAACCTTCGTTCGCGTGAATTTGTAGGTCGAGCCGGGGTAAATGCTCTTCTATAGTCTATGTCTATAACATCGTGCTCTCATTTGGCCACTGCTGGTGTTCCAGCAGCGTAGCGATGGGAACGAGGATAACTCGAACTTTGAGAAAATCCTTGGATATTCTTGAGAATGGTTAAAAAATGACACGAACTTTCTTACTAGCTAATTGCGAGCTAATCTTTGAGTTAAGGAAATCTAAAGTATACGAAATATGATTAGACAAATTATGAGCGTAAGAGTCAAGTTACAACGTAATTTTCTTTACGTCCAAAATTTCTATGGGACTATAATATCATTACACAACATCTTAAAGTCCGAATCAACGAACGAACATGGAAAACTGGTGATCGATCGACGATACCAAGGCTGCATCAGATGCATCGAGTGGGCATCCGTGACTGCTAACGAAGGGGGCTTGGTCCGAAAGAAGGACGAAAGGAGAAAGGAGAAAGGAAGGTGTAGTTTTACCGACTGCCTGCTGGCTTCCTGCGGCCGAGCCAGCGCACCGGGCCGCTTTCGGCAGGTGGCACTTTGCAACCTTTGTGCATCCCAGCGCGCTGCATTTACCTGCATGTGCTGCACTCACCCAAGGCGACTGCTCAGGATCGTGCCACGAACAGGTGCGCCAGAGCTGATTTTCAGGGTTCCTTGACTCGATTCTTGGGAAAAACAGTGGCTTGCAAACTGACCAGTATTTTCGTCCACGAGATTTTGAATATCCGAAATGTTGTTTCTTTATAGCGTTATACAACTATGTTTGTTTACGTCACTTTCCAGTCTAAGTTAATTTCTTAAAGTTATATGCTACAGTCTTTTTTAAACATTGAAAACATTCTTATTTGTTGAATATATACGTCAGCGAGATTCAAACGTAAACAAGTTCGATGATCGACGAACTTAAGTGTATGTATTTTATAGCAATAAATTATCTGTAAGTTGATAGAGGTTAAATAGTTATTTTAGTTATAGGTGATGTTTTAAGTACAGTCGCAAAAACAAGTGTTGCAATCGAATGTTCGTAGAATCTCATGACACAGCATTTTTAGGTGTCAACAAGAATAACCGGAACCATTAAGGATTCCCCGACAAACTCAATATTTTCCCCGTCTATTTAATGAACACATTAGTAATGCTAGCTAAAGATCTTCAGCTATATGTCGCCACATCCTTTCTTTAATTGTAGATCGTTTGCTAAACACGAGTCAACAATCAGACAATGTTGTTTGTCACGCTTACGAAACCTTGTACAAGCTATTCGTTACTTCGTACGTTTTCAAGTCAAGTCGCTCGAGTCAAGCAATCAATTTCCGTATAGAACGAACTTTTATAAATCACTGATCTCTTTACTGCCATGAAATTTTAACTGATAACAAGCTCTCCACGCAGATAAAATCGATCATGTTCCCGTTACGTGACGTTTTGATGCAATAACTTCATTGCGAAGATATACATACTTTCTTTTCATCATTCTTAAATGTTGTTTACCTTGTATTACGCGAATAGCTTTGACATTCGAGGTCACGTTTCAAGCAATAAAATTGATTTATTAAAGATAATTGCATGACCGTGACACTGTGAGATAAGAACAAACACTTGAAACGTCACGGTCACGAGGACGCGTTTCGATCAAAAAGCTTGAAATAATAACGTCACACTTCGTCTTGTTGATTCCACGGATGATACAAGAGTCATAGAATCAAGCGGGCAAGGGATTGTGCTTACAAAAAAAAAAAAATTATAATTCATGCAAAGACAAATGACTCACTGCGTTACAGGTTGTGCGTAAAGCGTGACAGAGCGTTACTGGTATAACTGGGCCAGGTGATTCTGGATGCTCAAGGATTCTCGAGAATTACTTTGAGACGTAGAGCAGAAGAATAACAAGACCGAGGGCAAGTCGGTCGAGTTACAAAGGAAGATTGATTATGGAACGGAAGATTATAAATCTGCCGGCTTTGTCGTCGACCAATCAATTTTTACGTGTACGTTGTTCGAACAGAAAGCGAATAAAAGATGTGAAAAAAGATGAAAGAGAAAAGCGTAAACTTTGTGTGAAAAGATCGATAAAGTATTTGTAATATCCCGGCAGTAAAATTAATACAGAATCTTTAAAACTTTTCAGTCCTATAAAAGGCATGTTAAACGATCCTCGTGAAATCTCGTAAAAAGACCTGTTATTGAACTGAACGTCCACTTTCTCTGTACTACGTTGTTAAAAAGTTAATGAGATGCGGAAAGAATTAAACAAACATCGGTTACAGAATGGCGAGAACGATAGATGGGCTATGGAGAATTCTATACGACTATACGAGTGCAGAACCAGCTTGACCACCTCGAGTTTACCGTTGACCGCTTGATAAACTTCCGCAAACGAGAAATTAACGTCCCATTCGACTTTAACGGCGGATCTTCCGCCGTGCCGTGTCGAACTTCAAGGATCGGCGCTTCCTGATAAATTGTCGTCGATGGTAGCATTTAGGAGATTCCTAGTCGTTTTCAATCCATGTAATTGGTGACTGGCAATTTCTTTCTTTATTCTCTATAATCGAGAAGTTTTTGTTTGAATTTTTTAAGATTTAGCTCCTCGCAGAAGTACGAGAAAATTAAGGACAAAAACTTAAATTTTCTGCTACGCTAATCCTTCTGCAAAAATCACAGGAGATGATCCTCGGCATCGGCGATACGCGCAAGAATTCAGCGCGCGATCGAGCTGTGCCAGCGGCACCATCCCACCAAATACATATAATCTCCGGCAAAGATATAATGTCCATTAATAAAAGAGCATGTACTGGCGGTCGGATCGGCTCATATCTAACCTACGCACAGGAGACTTCTCGATGATCCTTTGCAGGGTCTAATCGGACC
The DNA here is from genome assembly GCF_024516045.1 of Bombus affinis. NCBI lineage: Eukaryota > Metazoa > Arthropoda > Insecta > Hymenoptera > Apidae > Bombus > Bombus affinis. The sequence goes on along the minus strand of NC_066344.1, from coordinate 9,405,434 downwards.
CGATTGGCCATAATCGTACGCGTGTGCACGCCACCGGCCGATCTTCGTTGCAAAGATCTTCGGTGCAACGCGTTCGCGCGGTAATAATCAATGGGAGAGGGTAGAGGGAGAGTTCGGTAATAAACGAGGCAAAGTGGTTAATGCCAGGCTGGCGGTTAACCCGAGGTGCAATATGCAAGTTAGCGTCTCTCTCAGCCGGTGATATTAGAGCCTGGCTGCGCCGTGGCTTGGTCCTGTTTTCGGATATTAAGCCGAGCTTTGCCGGCCTTCGTGCGTCCTGTAATAATTGTCTTCATTCGACAGCCGGCGCACTTTGTGCGCTAAAGTAAATTCACGGTCGCAGTCGGGTGCACGGAATTAACGCGGCAGCGGTGTTGCTTTTTGGACCGACACGTTGGACGCTCACTTTCGGATATTACGTGAATGAGCTCTCAGAGCTGGCTACGAACCGGTGCCCTTTCGTGAACAATCCAATTTCCTTGTCAATCGTGGTTGACATTGGTATTGGTATTGTTATTGTCGAAATACGTAAAGGACAAAATATCAGAAGGAAATCTTGCAAATATTTAAGTAAGCTTTGTTGTTGGTTTTCCAGATCAAAGATTTAGTACGGTTCTCACTTTTTTCGGGACAATGCAAAATAGGAGACATATTTTTCTTTGAGTGTATATAGCAAAAAATAATTATTATTTATTTCAGCTTTTCATTCTAGAAGAAGGAATGTCTCGATGTACGATCAAACATCGATTCTTCCGATTTGCTCGAAATTACAAAGAAACACGAACGAAGCACCCTTCGTGGAGATTATAGCGGCAAAAACGAGCGATGGGACTGGCGGGAGAAGCGTGCGCGCGCGGAAGATCTCGGTCAGGAGACGGTGTTCCTGAAGGGTAGGCGCGGAGAGACGAAAGCGTCGGGCAGCTAGGCCCTGCGAGGCCTTTTATCTTGGGATCTCGGGGTTAAGAACCAGCCGACAGGAGGATCGTTGCGGCAGCAGCAAGGAGCAAGGAACAAGGAACAGCGGCAGCAGCCGGCGTTGAGGCGGCTGCACTCGAACGAGTCACGTGCATTGCGTGCGCGCCAACTGGGCTAGGTCGATGCACGCGGATGCACAAAGGGCTCAAGCCACGGAGCATGTCCGAGACGAGCCACCTGCCGACAGATGTTGAGTCTAGCAGCCAAGATCCGAGCTTGCATTATTCTCCAGCCGGCCTTTGCTGCGTCTCTCCTCACCTTCCCGTACCTCCCTCTTGTCCTCTTCGTTGATGGAGCACGATTCGGAACCAACGACGTAGACCTTTGTTCGTTCTCTTACGAAAGTCGCAACGCAATACCCTCCGCACGCTGGTTTCCGCACCTGCCCGCCACGACCACCTCCGGATCACCTCGAATTTATTGACCCTGCTGCTCCTCGACTCGTCTGCCGAATAATAGTCCCTGCCAACGCGTTGTTCGTTGCTTTAGCATTCACCCCGATATTAATAACAGCGATCTTAGCAACGATACTAGCGACACTCGCCATTATGTCGATAATTTTACGTCTTTTCTTTCGAAGATCTTTCACCCTCGATCGCCATGAGATTTAAACTCGATAACGTCGGGTTACGAGTCCCGCATGCGACGCGATTTCTACCGGTATGCTAATAACGTTTCGTTACAGCGTTGTATTTTCATTGAAGAAGCCCCGGTACGACGACACGAGCACCGGAAACAGCTGAATTCATTGTCACCGTCGAAGAAGAATACCAGGAAAAAGAAGAATCATCGACGCGGCGAGGAGAACTACGGGGAATGGCTCGAGTCACGCGACCGGCTCGCGCACATCCTGATGCTCCTTCTGTCCCTTTAACCAGGGGAGTCGTTTGCAAGATGTCATTCCGCGATCTTATCTTTGGCTGGTTGTCGTGTACTTGGATCTCTGGTTCACCGGCCCCGAACGCGTAGGCTATTGCGAACAATGAGTTCTTCTTTACGGTTGATAACCGTATCAACCGATCCGATCAAAGCGGCGATCAAATTCTGTACTTTCGTCGCGGTTACGTTTTCCGATCTTTTAACGCATTTTATCGTTTCGCCGTGGCGTTTTGTCCTATTTTTCTTGCAGGAGGATCGACGCTAGCCTCGAGCCTGACGTAACGATCCATCGTAAGAAAAACACGCGATGCGACTGCTAACGCGACACAACGGAAAAGACGATTTTTTCCATTGAGCATAAACAGACCACCTGTGGAAATAAGTGTTACGAAAAAACACGTTTTAAGCGAGTAGCGAGGGCGAACAAAGGAAACAGGAAGAGAGACATACGCGGTCGCGTGACTCGAACTACTTTGGACGTGATCCATCGATGCTGACGATTATTGTTTGTTGCGCCATGTGACGTGCAATTTAGAATTGAAAAAGAATCGACCGTTCCCGCGACACAGCGAAGGTTGCATTGCATTGGATGGTATTTTGTAAGTGTTTACTTAATTTTATTTTCTGTTATTGTCGCGAGAGAAGTTATACAATTACCAGGAACAAAGGATCTTTTGAGACGTATCAAAGATATCAAAGGGTCTTGTATTTATGTACGCATTTATGCTGAATAACCTTGTTTCAAAATACAATAGCATCTTTTATTATGTTTCGCTAATTCTCATTGTGAATTGAGCTAGTGTACTTATGTAATGTAAACTAATTTCACAAGTTGTTAACTATTAAAATTCATATTGTATCGTGTCTTAGCGTTTAACAGACAATCTCTAAAAATTTTCATAACGATCCACGAATATTTATAACATTGACGTGTTAACTAGCTAACAGAACATTAAAATAATGTCACGTCGTAAATAACGTATTCCATCAAAATTCATAACTTCCGGATCGACAAATTAGTTATGGCAAGGTTGTAGAAAATGATGACGTCGACCGAGATCTGATCCGTTCGTGTCAACGGCACAGAGAATATCGGTGGGGCTGTATAATACGCAGCTAATTTCGGCACGGTGTGATTTTGTTGCGGTTAGATGTATATCATTTATGCAACCCCAAGGTCCACACAAGGCGAGGGAAACAAAGCTGTCGGACATAAACGCGTGTTGGAAAATGAGTCAGGTCATGTAATAACGCGTTTGTCCAGCGTTTCCCGGCCACCGAGTACCGCGAGTCGTTTGCAAGATGTCGCAATTTCCGCCCTGTGACAGCTGTCCCTCGAGTTGTCATCGATAGAAGAAGACTGAGGACGCACCTCCGTATCTCGGGTTTCTTTCCACAGGAATCGCCAATTTGACCATCGACTCGTCCATGCTAATTCAATTAAAAGACTTTCAGTGTTACATTTGGTTAACAAATGACTTGGTCAACAGACATATAAACGTCGAGTTGTATTTTCTGATGGCCTCTAACGAGATTGTTTACAAGGAAGGGCACCAGTCACTGAGACGTCCGTAATAAAATCGTCATCAAGGAAAGCAACGACCGACCCGCATCTATAATTGTTCTTTTATTTACCGTTCTCTTACCGGGACTTTCGCTGGCATTCTGGCTCAAACACAAGCTCATCGTAGAGCGCGACGCGTTACTCGAGCCACAGGAATAAACGAGTGCTCTGGTGGTCCGCTTTCACGATGGCCGTCGCGGCCACGAAGAATCCTCGATCTCAATTCGATCGCCTCTCACCGTGGCGTATTTCGAGCGCGAGCTCGAGTCGTTCGCGAAACGCCGTCTCGTCTTCCTGGTGGGAGCGAGAACGTCTGGAGGACACGGGGAACAAGATCTTTTCCTCGCCGTTACACTTTCACTTTCACTTCTGGCAGCCTCCTTCGCCGTGTTTTCTATTCTCCGTCTCTTTTCCTTCGTCTATTGCCCCACTCTGTCTCTCTTTCTCTTCGCGTCTGCCTACGCTCTCCTCGATCCCCCACGCCTCTCGTACCTGCGAGATTCACCGTGGTGGGTTTCCGTGCGACGCAGTCTCTCCGGCGTCTAGCCTCGAACCCAGGTATTATCTAGACTTTCACCGGCCGGAAATGCCCTCCTTCTCTTCGCCGTTATTTGTTGTTCGTCCGTCTTCGTTCCTCTCGACGCGACGAGTCTCGCCACGCGCGCTACCCGTCTCGGCATTTCTGTTCCACGAGAAACGGAGCTCTATCGTAACAGTCGCTGCGTAGATTCTTCTTGAATCGCTACTGTATTAACGAAAGACGAGCGATCAGCTTCTTCAAATTTCAGCTAATTTCCAGCTGCATCTTAGAAAGTTAAAGCTAGAATCTGTGTTCCTTAATCAACGATGCTTGTTTTCAATTGTTTTCAATTTTCGCTTCCATCGATTGTTCGGTTGTGCCATGCATCCTGCCACACCCAATAAACACACTGTGTATTTCAAACTCGATAAATACAAACATATTTACACAAAAGCTTTCTCCGTGGCTTGAGATATTAAACGCGTAAGATCCTCATTATTCTTTTCGTCTCACCGGTATTCCAGCTATCTGCGTTATTTTGATCAGGATATTAACGTAAAAGAAATATGACAGACGGCAAGGACGTCGCGCTGCTGGCACGTCCGCGTCCCATTAGCGATTCACATGCGCGACCAGAAAATATTTCGAGATCGCGGAAGCACTTTCTAATCTGCAGCCGAGTAAGGCCGTTCGCTCGGGATTAATAGAGCGTGGTAGAAGGAAAGGATCTTCGAGGATCGATAGTCTTCGTCTGGTGAGGCCAGACAATGCGAGTGTGGTCGCGGCGGTTAGAAAACCGGCTGATCCCCTGCCAGCCAGGCGGCTAGGCAATTTTATGCTCTCCTCGACATTTCCATTTACGACGAATTATTCCATCGCCCGAATTTCTCTTCTCGATTCTCTAATTAAACATCGAACGGAATTTTCTCCTTCTAGCGTTTAATTCTGCTATCTCAATCATCTGTATTTGGGCACAGAAGAATTATTTCTGTGCGATATACGTAAGTGACGAAAGTATAGATCTAAAGATAGATCGAAGGTTAGTATTCATAGTAAATTTTATATCTGTCAAAAATCTTCGTACTTTCTTTACCTATGCATCATTTACGTTTGTATGCCCATCACAGAACCATCTACAACAATTCTTACAAGCAGAGCGTCGAAACAGGACTTGTCCAACGTAACCGGCACAGCGTGAACGACGCCGAGGAGTCGCGCGAGGTTACGCAAAACAAAAGATTGTTTGTCAGTCGATTCGGAGAAGATAAGGGAACGTCGATGATCTGTAACGTCGCTAATTGGCCGTTTCGACGATGGGGGACCAAGTGAAAGGCATCGACGCAACGGAGGAATCGTTAAAATCTCGGCCGAGACGCAACCACGCAAAAAAACGTTCGAAACAGGAAAAAGTAGCGGTGGTCTCCGCTCAAGACACAGAGGAGTGAGTAAGCTGTAAGGAGAGTGTGGACGCAAGTAAAAGGGAAGTTCTTTAAGGGGCGCGCACACGAACGATCGGGCCACGTGCCAGGCAGGTGCAACCATACCGAAGAAGCTTTCTTGAACAACTCCGTTTATCTTCTCCTTCTTTTGCTTCTCTCTAAACCGCCCCTCGGCACGAGGGCCTACTACTATGCCCCATCGTTCGAGTTCATCGTGCGGGAAAAAGCTAGACAAATAACGGCGACTTCTCTTTCTCGCTGAAAGAAAATTAACGAGCCGGATTGGTGTGTCTGTCAAAGACCTGGATCCTTTTATGGATCCTTTTTCGAGGATGGAGCCTGCTAACGAACGAGGGTCGACCGTTCCTTTCTAATTTCTTACGCGACCGCCTCCCGCCCCCCATTCTATACCGAACGAGACGATGATCTCGAAGCAGTACGAGAACTACGCGTCTCTTGAAATTCTTATTTCTTGTTGTGTTTTCCACCCGAGTATGTTCTAAGGTTGTCGCCTATCTAACAGCACAACGACTGAACGACATCATAATCGCCTAAGAACCCACAATAGAAGAACCACCACGTTGGAGAAGAAACTATTTGACACCGCAAATCCTCGCGGTTTCGATCCAATAGATTCAGATTCAGAATGTAGCCTCGAGCTCGTAAATTTGTCCGTGATAATGCAGTGGCAAATATAGAGGAAGTTGTGCGCAGTTCTATCATGATCTAAAGAGGGATTGGTCCCTGGTCGAGCGGTTTGGCCGGCACGACAAAGCCGCGAATAACCAGGCGTAGATTTACGAGAAAAGAGGCAGGTTTCGGTGGCGGCCCCCCGACGCTGACGCATTATCTTCGTAATGGCCATAAAAGCGTTACAGGACGCGTGCTCCGCTCGATCGTACGGCCATTGTGGCATTCAACGACGGAAGTTACAAGGCGAATCGTTCGAACGTATAAGAAGCTGCATTAAGAGGGGCCCGTCTTTATGGGCAATTCATACATATGTTTAGCCTGTATCTGGCACGAATGCTCGTATGGCTGGCCGTCATAAAAATTCCATTATTGTCGTTCAAACAGAAATATGCCCGCGGATAGCTATTGACATATTTACGTAAATGTAACGGCTTCGCATAAACGAGCAATAATATAATTCTTACGACGTAGTGAAAATCGCGATCGACCGTTTCTAAACCTACACACTGGCAACGGGTTAACAACCATGCCCAATAACCATCGGCAAACTTCGGCTTTCCTTTTGGAAAACATTCTGACCACGATGAGCAATGGATCTTTTACGGGACTTTCCAAGACTCTCGATTGCGTGATAGAAGAAAAAAACTAGTGGCTGAAGAACCAGCGGAAAAATTGAGCGACGAGCTTCCTTTTGTACGCGTTTCGTACTTGCGAGGAAGTTCGAGCCGGTTACAAGAATTCTAGAAGTAATCGGACCTCTTCTCCGGGGAAGTTAACGGAGAAGAGAAAAACGAGACGCCACAGAGTATAAAAGACTGTGGAAATGGTTTATGTTTACTTGTTTCACATAGTAGCTATATACCTATACCTACGTACCTTTGCAAAATAAATATTCTTCGTACGTATTCTTCGCTAGCATGAAATATTAACTAAATAATAACAAGATTTACCAGTTATACGTTGATCAACCTCATTCGGATTGTTTTCTTCGGTATATCGACATTAAAATTAAGAAATCCGCATTGAAATTGATTACCTGTTTTCGGTTCGTATCATCCGTCTACCGAAACTTGTATTCAAACCAGCTATTTCAAGATCCCGCTGCATCGAGCCATCCAGGTGACACGAGCCTCGGAAACTCGACCCCGTCCCACCGCCGTGACTCTCAAAACACACATTCTCGAACGAAGACGCACATCGTGCCTCGATCATCATATTTACGTTAAAAAAAGTAAAAAAAAGAAAAAGATGTCGACAACCAGCGTGTAAATGTTACCGTCTTGATAGGACTGTCATGGAAGCAACGAATCGATGGGATGACACGAAGCATTGGGGATTTCTCGGTCGATTCCGCGAGAACTGTTGTTCGAGGGCGATGAGGAAGGGATTGCGCGAAGAAAGAGGCAACGACGCACCGGGTGGCTGGTCTCGAGAGGAAGAGGAGCGAGACTTAAAGGAAGGAGAGGAACGCGAGAAAGAAGGTTAGGATGGCGGGACAACATCTGCCGGGTGCAACAATCTCGAACACCTGCCGTCTGGTAGTCGCGTGCTCTCGCACCCCGGGAAACACAGTGGAAGAATAAGACGGTCGGTCGGTGCCCTCGTAACTTACGGGAACGACTAAAGCTCTCGCGTGTATGTAACAATAGATCGAAATCAGGACCGATTTTTCCAAGGCCAAAAACGGGCGTTTCATGACGAACTATGAAAAGCGCAGATTCTCGTGCCATTTTTCTGGGCAGAAGTCGTTTTACGCATTGGCCACGACGATCCTTCTTTAAATGCTTTAGGTTGTAGAGCTGGGACAAATTATGAGATGTTCAGGCAGATGTTTATGGACCCTGGACTGGACCCTGCACGAGAGGATGGCGATGTTTCATCTCCGTATTGTGGGATAGATATTTTGTTCGTGATCAATGAATTGATATATGTAACACAAGGAGACGGTAAAAATAATTCCAAGATAGAGGTTTTAGAAAAAAGCTCGTGACATCGCTGCTTTCCTTATCGTTTCAATTTATGGGATAGGTCCGTATGGATTTTGAACCATTCCAATAACAATATTTGCGTAATATAAAGTGGAGTAAATAAAATTTAGAATGTCGATTTGTCACATTATGTTGACAGAATTTGCATGACACCTTATCTAGACCTCTAACCAATACGACTGCACCTTTCGATCAGCTCAGCTGATGTGTTTAATCATCATATGCCTAATCACCAATCATATTCTATTTACACAAATGACTTTTCTTGTTCATAAAACTACTGATGATCAACATTCACGGTAAATTTTTAGAGTACGATCTTCATTCACGCCACGATATCTATCGTTCGATGTAAATTATTTATAGAATCGATTATTGACTCGATCGAATCATTTATTATCGCTAAAAAAATATTTTCTTCGATGCGCAACAAGTTACCAAGTGGTGGCATCATGGACATTTTTTTCGTGACCCCGTATCCAAAGTTCAGGGAACAGAAACTTTCCGTGGATATTAGTTGGCCGCTCACCGTGATCTGACCACAGGGGAGAAAGAATTAACGGTGTAGCGAATAATCGGTAGCGCTGACATTCCCGCGGCGTGCTTTCTTGTCCTAATAACGCTCGAAAGCGGCCTGATCTCTGACCTCGAAATGCATGAAACGTCTTACGATTGCGTGCATTTAGCACCGACAGTTTCTTGCGAATCGGGAGAAAGCGCGATGAGATCAGTCGACTTTGGATAAGGAAATCGTGCCGTGAAATTGATAGGCGAATTTCATGATCTTCAGATGCTTTAGATCCTGTGAACATCTAAAGATACTTATCTAACTAAAGTACTTTCCTACACTCAGGCTCACGATCGTAACTGCATTTATTGGCACGAGAAGATCGTTCTTTTAAAAAGTCCACCAGATCCTGTCAATCCAGGAGAGCAACGCTTGGAGAACACCAAGTTTTAGATCAGCTTAACTCGATTCGCAACTATGGTGAAACTAGAGCAAGCGAAGAATCGATCGTTCCACTTTTCTGATAGCGGTGAACTGCGTAATAACCTGTGAGCGCGTTTAGATAAGGTTCGTAGCCATGACGAAGGTTATTAGTTTATTAACAAGCGTCTTAGGAGACGCGACTTGTTGCCGATCGTTTCAAGGCCAGCTCAAGGCCTTTCATTAGTCGGTTAATCGGGCAGCGTATCGGAAGGTCATTGGGTGGCCCGAACCTAACGAGAGACTCCTAACATTTTAACCCGGAAAACGTTTGAATCTAATTACATTGAGTCGACTTTGCCATCGGATGTACCATTCTCACTGCATATTACGTTGCTTTTTCTCAACGAATCGAACGTTCGAGACTAAGTGAAAAGCAAATCCGATGAGGATCGGTTCTTGTTTTAGAGCAATTAAATGGTGATCCAGAGAAAAGCGAGCGGAGAAACGTTCTGGCGATTTAGTATGGATCATCATGATGGAATTACTCGAATGCATAAATAATTCATACTCTCGTTTCTCGCGTATTGTTACTTAATCGATTAATCGATATTCTCGTATAATGAAGGACGGAACAGGTATTCTTGACTGGGGATTGTTTGTCCAAGAATCGGAAGGAGCAATTGCCTCGATTGAATTCGAGATATATTTAGGGATTTCATCTAGCCGTGAAACCTGTTGGCGAAAGTACTTATTAATTTCGTTGGGACGAAGGATACACGAAGGATGGTCAGGGTTTTGCAGTGAGACGACTTCCACCAACAGTTTCAACGTTTAATCGTTTCTCGATACGCCGGTTCATAGAGAAAGAAACCGGTTGAAAACGGCGTAAGAGCATGCGATATTGATTTCCCCGTTTGCCATTGTACCATCAGGACGAACAAGTCTATATTAGCAGCCTTCCTTGCAGCCATAGTAGCCGTTAACACGGCGCCGTTTAATTTTAAAACAAACGTTTTTTACACTAGAGTATAATTGATCTACTATTCGACTAATCGACATCTGTATTATACCATTTTCAAAATAAATAAGACGAAAGAATCTATAATGATTTCAAATCATCGTATCGAATGTGTGAAACGCGAAAAATGTCGCCTACGACTTCTCGATCGAAGCAAAATTGGCGCGTTGTCACGATTATCAAAACGTCACAATTCGTCAATGTTTCACGTGGCTTCTAAAATTTCCTTCACGACGTCCATAGTTCAAATCAGACTGCAAACGATTCAACGTTCCACTAACAGAGACAGCAGGAAATTCATCGAGGTGTTTCCCAAGCGAGACTTCCCGAAATGCCATTAAATTCCGAGGCGACGTTGGAGAAACGTTGGCCGCAGGTCAGACGAGAAGGCGCGCGTTCGTCAACGACGAACAAAACGGTCGACACCGACGGTATGCGTCCACCGACGAGCAGTTCGGGCTTCCTGCTCGTCCCGAAGCCGGGTTCACGTATTTTTAGAGGCATTATTCGGGCCAGGTAGCACCGATTTAGCAGGCGGCCATGTATTATTGATGGGCGCCGTCGACGAGCCTGCATGCGGCCCGCGTTAACTCATCGCTCGACGACGTTCTAATTTCTCGGGTCCGCATTATTCATCGCTCCGTTTCCGCGCGAAATGTTCTCGCCGGAATTGCGGTAAAAAGCACGCGAGCAAAAGAGCTTGGCAAATTTTTATTTCGTGACGATTCTTCTAGTATGATTAAGTAATGATTAATCTTCATTTTTTACTTTTTCGAAAGAGGAAACTAGATTATTTTGCAGTGGTTTAAGTAATCCGACAGAACTACTCCATCAAAATCCATGAATTGGTGAGAAGAGTAGCATAAGATTGAAGTTTAGCGAGATTGAGAAAAGCGATTAACGAGATTGTGTACGTTACGAGTACATTATAGTATACGTTATAAACATCTTAACAATTTGGCGTCTTAGATTAGACTCGTAGTATATATATATTCATGTATTACTGTTCTACAAATATTTCTATGGTACTGGCATAATTAGAACTCTAAATATATTCGCCAGTAACTCAGTCCACCCAGTCGAGTACATTTGTCATCACTCAATCGTATCTTCCACCTCGGGCTTTACTTCTTGCCGTATTAAAGTTCGTAACAAAGACAGCGATACAATCTTAGAACATAATATTAAACATAGCAGCAGTACTTCGATAACTCTTAACTATCATTAGTTACGTCGATAATACTACTATTATGTATGATAAACCATAAACTCTACAGTCATATACAAATCACTTAGTGACTAACGGCCCTATAAACTTTACCTCTCGAGAAATATAAAACATTCTGACACGGTAGCCGTGAATTTTCTGAAATAGGAAAAGCATTCGTTGAGAAAGCGCGATCCGATCGATTTCTACGTGCTCGGAGCTCCCTGTTTACGTATGTTTGCCGCGCGTGCGGTATGTGTGTCGTATCCTTGCACCACTCG